>NC_143586.1:342788-685576 GCF_048544385.1 Mastigoproctus giganteus
CAAGGCTTTTGTGGATTTATTGGACGATTGTTTTCTACATCAGCATGTTTGGGAGGCAACTAGCGGGAGTAATACTCTTGATCTGATTAGCATAGGCATACGATACAAGAAAGCAAGCTCATGCAGCATCGCTCAAAAAAAAAAACTGTTCTGATTTCACCCCTCCGTTCATTCCAAATACCTGTCCAACCCTGCCTTAAATTTATTTAGGCTATCAACTTCCACAACAAAGGATAGACGTCTGTTCCACAAATCAACTACCCAGTATACAGGCCTCCAGACCTATATACAGTAATCACCTCCTTATCCCAGCAAGAAAAATTCCTGTATATCATTGACAAGACACCATGAGATACTCTTGCAGACAATCTGCACTGCTCACAAAAATTCATATCTGCCTGCAAAATTACCCCCAAGTCCTTTTTATTTTCTACCACTGTCTTTTTTAGTACCACAGAGTTGATACGTTACTCCGGAATTACTGCTTCCCACACTTATTACTTTCCATTTGCAATATTAACTTCATTTGTCACCTCTCAGCCCATCTGCTCAACATTTCTAGATCCTGTTGGAGCAGCATACTGTCATTAGTGTCATTAACAACTCTGCCAACCTTTGTATCGTCTGCCAATTTAGATATTAAGCCTGAAATACCACCATCAATATCATTAATGAATACAGAAAACAACAATGGACCCAAAACTGAACCCTGATGGACTCCACTAATAACACTAATCCACAAAGAGCAGTGTCCATTGATTACTACTGTCTTCTCCCACTCAACCAGCCCTTTATCCATAGCAGCAATTTGACTCCAATGCCACACTGCTCCAATTCGTGCAGCAGTCTTCCATGTGCAACAGTATCAAAAGCCTTTCTAAGATCCAAATATATGATAACAAAGTTATTTCCTGCATCCAGTTGCTTTGTAACCACACCACAGTATCCAATCAAATTGGTCAGACAAAACTTCCCCTTAATAAACCCATGCTGTGTCCGAGCTATAACTGTAGTCTTGTCTAGATGATCCTGCAGTGCTTCTTTAACTAGTGCCTCCATTAATTTCCCTGGAACAGAAGTTAAAATAACAAGTCTGTAATTACCTGTCTCCCTTTGATATACCTTTGTGGATTGGGATCACCTTTGCACATTTCCAGTCCATGGGTATCAACCCCGAAGTCGAAGGAAGCTGTCATAATTATGGATAAGGGTTTGCTTACTTCCTTTGCTGCCTCCTTTAATATAACTGGATAGATCCCATACACCCCAGGTACCTTTTTTTCTTTATTCTCAACAATTTGACAAGAGCAGCAAAGCAAAAGGCTCAAGCTAATGGGAGTGCTGTGGCTCAAGGGAGAACTGAGGGGGGCAGTTGCCCTCTGAATCACAGCCTATTAAAATGCACTACTTGCTTGATGTGTTTGTGGAGTAGTCGGGTACGGGACATGATACTGCCATGGGGGATGTCTTTGTGTGCGCGCACGTGATGTAAGGAGTGTAAGGAAATCAGGCGACAACTCAGCATTGTTATGGGCCTATATGAGAGCTTGAAGGACAGGAGAGGATGCCCTCGAAGGATTAAAAGTGAGGGGCCCATCAAGCTCTCAGCTGCCCACACCAATGCCAGAGCTTGCACTTGGTCATCACGCAACACAGCGGCAGCCCCCAAGGCAGAATGCACTGGTCCCAAAGATACTAGTAGTTGTTGGTGATTCTATTGTCAGGGAAACGGGAAACATGCTTTGTAAAAAGGATAGGTGGAACAGGACCAGGGTATGTCTGCCAAGGGCAAAGGTTGATGACATTGTAGAGCGGATATCATCTTTTAAAGGCACAAAAGGTGATATAGTTGTACACGTTGGCACTAATGATATTAAGAGTAGCAGCCCGACGGAATTACTTAACAAGTAGAGGTCACTGTTGAAAAAAAACCGTGAATTAGGGTTGAATTTGAAAGTGTCTGCAATTCTGCCCAGACACGATAGGAGGGAGTATGATGAGAGCCCTGTTGATCAATTCAGCCCTGGAAAGATTGTGCAGGGCTCAAGGGGTAGAATTTTTTTCGCCTGGTCTGTACTAGTTAACAGGAAAGACTGCTTCTACAGGGATGGGATACACTTAAATAGAAAGGGTGCAAGAATGTTTGCTGATGCTATCAAGGCAGTGTTAGGTGGGTCGGAAAACTGCTAGATTGGGGGTATACAAGGACTAACAGATTAACAGTAGCCACTGGCAGAGGTGAAAGTGATTCTTGCACTGCTTCTATTGGAATGAGCAGCAGCCTGGAAAATAAGATGCAGGATATTTCAGAGACTGCTGGGAACCATTGTTGTACAAGTAAACACATGGGTTGTGTTAGGGTAGCTAAGAAAAAGAACAGGTGTATGTAAACTTGCATGTACACCAATGCTAGGAGTTTAGTAAATAAATTTGATGAATTTCAGGTATTGCTCAAAACATCAAAGGCAGATACTGTGGGGATTTCAGAGACGTGGTGTCACACAGATATAAGGAATGCAGAAATGGAATTTGGGGAGTACAATATCTACAGAAAGGATAGACAGGAAGGGAGGAGGGGTTATGCTATTAGTTAAGAAATACATAAAATCCAAGGAAGTAAAGCCAGTCGACATTGCTGGACAGTGCAGTGTTGAATCAGTTTGGTGTGACATAAGCATTGGGAGATCAAAATTGAGAGTAGGAGTGTGCTATAGGCCTAATGACTCTGATGAGTATAATAAGAAACTGTACAGGGAAATAGAGTGGGCCAGTAAATCAGAGTCTTATAATGGGGGATTTTATTTTTCCAGATATTGACTGGAATTTGGGGCTGATCACTCACACACTAGCAAGGATTTGGTGGATTTATTGGATGATTGTTTTCTACATCGGCATGTTCGGGAGGCAACTAGAGGGAGTAATACTCTTCATTTGATTATCAGTAGTGATTCTTCATGCATTAAGAATCTGCAGATAAAGGAACCACTAGGCGGCAGTGATCACAGTGTGCTGAAGGATTCACTCAAAGAGGTAATTACCATTAGGGGTAAAGGGAAGGGTTATTGCTTTCGTAAAGGCGACTACGATGGACTGAGACAGTATTTAAATTCTATACAGTGGGACCAACTGATAATGTTACCAACAGCAACTTCAAAATGTGAAGCATTCAAAGAACTTATCTTGGAACCTACTAGGCTTTACATTCTAACTAAGAAATATTGTTCTAGGTTTAGGCCTAAGAGGATGTCAGATGAACTAATGAGACATATGGCAGAGAAGAAAAATGCATGGGATACATACAAATTAACACGTGACACAAAGGCCTATGATAGATACAAGTTGATCTGTAACCAAGTCACAAAGGAGGTTAGGCAGGCGAAGGTAAATTACGAGAAATCTTTGGCAAGGGATGCAAAGAAAAACAGCAAAGAGTTCGTTACTTATGTAAACTCTAGAAGGAAGGGGATGAATCAATTTGGTCCACTTGATATTGATGGGTCAACTGTTGATGATCCTGCTCAGGTAGCTAACAAACTGAAGGAATATTTTGCATCGACATTCACACATGAGGAGTTATTCAGCGAGGGGAATGCCAGAGATGTATTCAACTCTGGCAGTAAGCTAGAGAATCTTGCAATAACTGAGAAAAAAGTGGAGGACAAATTGTTGAAGATAAATACAAGAAAGGCACCTGGGGTGGATGGGATCTATCCAGTTATATTAAAGGAGGCAGCAAAGGAAGTAAGCAAACCCTTAGCCATAATTATGAGAGCTTCCTTGGACTCAGGGGAAGTACCCATGGACTGGAGATGTGCAAATGTGATCCAAATTCACAAAGGAGGATCAAAGGGAGACAAGTAATTATAGACTTGTCAGTTTAACTTCTGTTCTTGGAAAATTAATGGAGGCACTGGTTAAAGAAGCACTGCAGGATCATCTAGATAAGACTTCAGTTATAGCTCAGACACAGCATGGTTTTGTTAAGGGGAAGTCTTGCCTGACCAATTTGATTGGATACTATGATGCAGTTACAAAAGAACTGGATGCAGGGAATAACTTTGATATTATATATTTGGATCTTAGAGGGGCTTTTGATACTGTTCCACATGGAAGACTGCTGCACAAATTGGAGCAGTGTGGCATTGGAGGCAAATTGCTGCTATGGATAAAGGCGTGGTTGAGGGGGAGAAGACAGAGTGGTAATCAATGGACACTGCTCATCGTGGACTAATGTTATTAGTGGAGTCCCTCAGGATTCAGTATTGGGTCCATTATTGTTTTCTGTATTTATAAATGATATTGATGATGGTATATCAAGCTTAATGTCCAAGTTTGCAGACGATACGAAGGTTGGCAGGGCTGTCAAGGACACTACTGACACTATGCTACTTCAGCAGGATCTGGAAAGGTTGAGCAGATGGGCTGAGAGGTGGCAATTGAAGTTTAACATTGACAAATGTAAAGTACTACATATGGGAAACAGCAACCCCAAAGCAACGTATCAACTCTGTGGTACTACACTGACAGTGGAAGAGAATGAAAGGGACCTGGGGGTGGTTGTGCAGGCAGATATGATGTTTTCTGAGCAGTGCAGACGGGCTGCAAGAGTAGCTCATGGTGTATTGTCGATGATATATAGGAATTTTTCTAGCAGGGATAAGGAGGTGATTATTCCCTTGTATAAGGCAATGGTCAGGCCACAGTACTGTATACAGGTCTGGAGGCCTCATTTCAAGAAGTATGTAGAGACGCTGGAACGAGTACAGAGAAGGGCAACAAGATTGGTGAATGGAACAAAGGGGTGCTCTTAAGAAGAAAGGCTTAAGTTTTGCAAATTACAGTGTCTGGGGACTAGGCACCAGCGAGGTGATCTGATAGAGGTGTATAAAGTCTTGAATGGTTTGAGCTTGCTCAATGCTGATGGGATTCTTCCTTTTGCTCAGAATAATCACCTGAGAGGGCATAAATTCAAATTGAGAAAAGACAGGTGTAGGATAGACGTGAGAAAATTAGCCAGTGGGTGGTTGGTTGGTGGAATAGACTTCCATCTCTTGTCGTGGAAGTTGATAGCCTAAATTTTTTATTTATTATTATTTTTTTTTATTTTTTTTTTTTTTTTGGCTGATGCTGCATAAGCTTGCTTTCTTGCATCAAACGCCTCTACTAATGCTAACATTCTGATGCCAAATGCTTGCAGCATATGGGGTAACTGGTAAGAATATCGTCTGGTAATACAGTCTCAATGTTTTCTTATTCAGAACCCATTCTTTCTTTGAAATTCTTGTTACAGCAACTGTAAAATTTTCAATTTTATGCACCAAATTAGTTGCATGTGGCAAAAAGGTCAGTTTTTCATCCAATAGAAAGCTGAGATATTTGGTTTGTGAGACATACAGTAGTTCTGAATGGCTGAGAAGAATCTTAGAAGAATGATTTTTAAGTCATGAAGTTGGATTTACTTGTATCGAATTTTACTTTGTTTATACTCGCCCATGCTGCAAGATCGTGAAGTAATGGCTATATTTTCTCTTCTAGTATTTTTCGAGAACGGCCTTCAATAAAAATCACAAGATCGTCTGCGTAGGCAATCTTTAATACCTCAATGTTGTCATATTAGCCACTGATCCAACAACATTCCAGAGTCCCAAAATCAACCCCCTGGGGAGATCATCTGGAGATCTGGGCATCAGTCGGTCAGTCAGTCTCACTCACTCACTCACACACACACACACACACACACACACACACACACACACACACACACACACACACAAGTAGCTATTCTAAAGTGATACCAACTGTTCACACACACACACACACAAGTAGCTATTCTAAAGTGATACCAACTGTTCACTAGCTTGAACAAGGGCTGCATGATCATTCACATAGTTTTAATTTGCAAGAGCCATCACTGAATTTATGAAGTACTAAATAAGCGATTGAATTAAAAGAGAGATGTCACTGTTTTTTGCATTAAATTCTTAAAACAAATGCAACCAATGTCACAGATACCAGATTGCTTTCTTAATTTCTAGATTGTAAAGCGATTTTTTTTTTTTTTTTTTTAGCAACTGTGCCATATTTTTAAAGTCCAGATTGTAAAATTCAAGTTTCTTGTATTAGTATTAACCCATTGCAGTACAGAATTATTTTCACTGTCTTATCTATGCAGTCCAGCTCTAACAATAAAAAATACTTATTAGTTGAAATGTGATGTTTTAATATTATTTATTTTTTTATCACATGATAATATATAAAACATCATAGCAAAACAGTTTTAGCATTAGTAGAGACATATGATGCAAGAAAGCAAGCTTATGCAGCATCAGCCAAAAAAAAACCCCTCCATTCATTCCAATTGCCTGTCCACCTCAGCCTTAAATTTATTCAGGCTATGAACTTCCACAACGAAAGATGGAAGTCTGTTCCACCAATCAACTACCTGCTGGATAAATTCAAATTTACGCACATCTATTCTACAACTGTCTTTCCTCAATTTGAAACTGTGCCCTTTCAGTTTCTTAATCTGAGCAAGAGGAAGAATTCCATCAGCATTCAGCTTGCTCAACCCATTCAAGGCCTTATACACCTCAATCAGATCACCTCGCAAATGCCTGCTCTCCAGGCACTGCAATTTGCAGAACTTAAGCCTTTCTTGGTAAGAGCACCCCTTTGTTCCCCTCACCAATCTTGTTGCCCTTCTTTATACCCGTTCTAGTAACTCTACATCCTTCCTAAAATGAGGCCTCCAAACCTGTACACGGTACTCTAGGTGTGGCCTGACCACTGCCTTGTATAACGGGATAATCACCTCACTGTCCCTGCTAGAAAAATTCCTATATATCATTGACAAGACTCATGACCTGCCCTGGCAGCCCATCTGCACTGCTCAGCAAACTTCATATTTGACTGCACAATTACCCCCAGGTATTTTTCACTTTCCACTTTCCTGAGTGTAGTACCACACAGTTGGTACGTTTCTCTTCGGTTATTGCTACCCATATGCAGTACTTTGCATTTGTCGATGTTAAACTTCAGTTGCCACTTCTCAGCCCATTTGCCCAACTTATCTAGATCCTATTGGAGTAGCATATTGCTTTTACTGTTGTTAACAACACTGCCAATCTTTGTATCACCTTCAAACCTGGACATTAAACCTGATATACCTTCATCAATATCATTGATGTATATACAAAACAACAATGGGCACAACATCGAACCATGGGGAACTCTACTAATAGCATTTGTCCACGAGCAGTGTCCATTGATTACCAATCTCTGTCGTCTCCCACTCAACCATCCCTTTATTCATTGTAGCAACTTACCCTTAATGCCATACCTCTCCAATTTGTACTGCAGTCTTCCATATGCAACAGTATCAAAAGCTTTCCTGAAATCCAAGTATATGATATCAAAATTGTTTTTGGCTTTCAGTTCCTTTGTGACCACATCATAGAATCCAATCAAATTAGTCAGACAAGACCTCCCTTTAACAAACCCATGCTATGTCTTAACTATTACTGCAGTCTTGTCTAGATGATCCTGCAATGCTTCTTTAACCAGTGATTCCACTATTTTCCCCAGAACGTTAAACTAACAGGTCTATAGTTAACTTGTGTCACCTTTTAACCCTCAATTTGTGAATTGGTGATACATTTGCATACCTCCAGTCCATGGGAACCTCACCTGAGTCTAAGGAAGCTCTCATAATTATGTCTAAGGGTTTGCTTACTTCCTTTGCTGCCTTCTTTAATATAACTGGATAGATCCTGTCCACCCCCAGGTGTTCCTTATGTTTAACTTCAACAATTTCTCCTCCATATTTTGCTCTCAGTTATTACAAAATCACTTAATTCCCTGTTAAAGTTTGATAAAATTCTGGCACTCCGCTCATTGAATAACTCCTCATGTGTGAATGTAGACACAAAATACTCATTCAGTTTATCATTTACCTGAGCATGATCATCAAAAGTCAACCCATCTATGTTAAGTGGTCCAATCTGATTCATTCCTTTCCTTCTAGAGTTTATAAGTAAAGAACTATTTGCTGTTTTTCTTTGCATCCTTTGCCAAAGATTTCTTGTAATCTGCCTTCGCCTGCCTAACCTCCTTTGAGACTTGATTACAGACTAGTTTATATCTGCCATAGGCTTCTGTGTCACCTGATACTTTACATGCATCCCATACATTTTTCTTCTCTGCCACAAGCCTAATTAATTCATCTAACACCCATTGAGGCCTAAACCTTGAACAGTATTTCTTAGTTGGAATGAAAAGCCTAGTAGCCTCCAAAATTACGTCCCTGAAGGCTTCCCATTTAGAATTCAACGCTGATAACATCATCAGTTGATCCCGCTATACAGAATTTAAAAAAACTGTCTGAGATCCCACTGTACAGAATTTAAAAACTGTCTGTTTGCTTTCATAAAGGTGACCTGTAGTCACCTTTATGAAAGCAAAAGTCCTTCCCTTCAGCCTTGATGGTAGTTATATCTTTAAGTAATTCCCACATCAATACATTGCGATTATTATCACCCAGTGGTTCCTTTATCTGCAGATTCTTAATGCATGAAGAATCACTACAAAAAAACTGCAGAATCCTCCAAAAAAACTGCTTTAGTTCATTTAGCCAAGCCAAAACCTAGTCACACCACGTGGAACAGTCAGAAACTCTTATTTGTAAGAGCTTCCTTTTTTCCCCCTAAATTTTACCAACATTCAGTTTTGTAACGAAAAGCCTTAGAGATCTTTTACAGCATGTCTAGAAATAGGAGTCGCACAGTATTAGTTATTTTGTGACTTCTATAGTGAAAAAAATCATAACACCTGCCATTAACAACTGAATATAAACATCGACTTAGTTTTTCATATCATTTATATAAAGTATAAATGGATGACAGTACAATAAGAAAACAAATTTGATAACTGGAAATGCCAACAGTCACGCATGTTTCCACATTGGACTTGAAGAAGACTAAAAAAAAAAGCCTGCCATTAACAATTGAATATAAATTTAGACTTAGCTTTTCAGATTGTTCATGTGAAGTATAAATAAATGGCTGTACAATAATTGAGCCAGCATGGGGGGGGGGGTAAACAAATTTCATAATCAGAAACGCCATTTGTTGGACAACAATATCCGGATGAAAGAGGACTGAAAAGACAATGTTACCTGTAGTTAATAATTGAATATAAACATCAATAAACCGATCTAGTTGTTCAGACTGTTTATATGAAATGTAAATAAATAGTAGCACAATAATTGTGCCAGTACAGCAGGGAAAAAAAATCCCATAACTGGAAATGACACCTTGCATACTGGCCATGACATTGAACTGGAGGTGAAATTTTATGATGTTGCAGTGAGCATGACATCAGACTGCAAAGGGTTAATCCCCACTCACTATACTGATCCCCTTCTGAGTTTTATGTTATACCTTAGTCCAGGTTGTATCTGACTGATGTATATAAAAGATGTAAGTTAGCAAGACTGGCAGTTCACACTTGATAAGATGATCCCTGCAAATCTGTTCACTCTTCTTTGGATTTTCTCTCTCTCTCTCTCTCTCTCTAACAGCGTTTCTCGAACTTTTTTCATCACAACATATTCGGGGAACACTTTTCATCTCGCAACATATTCCCAGAACACTTTTCATCTTACAACATATTCACGGAGCACCTACGAAACACAAGTTTAGGAGAGCCAAAGAACTGTTGCTAATATGTTATTACATATGGTGCACTGTGCATCAGGAGCATCTTTATTTCCAACACATGTAAAGTCAAAATTCAAATAACTGTCATTATACTTTCGTTCTGGTCTTTTACTAGTTGGTTCCTGTTTTTTCACTTTGGATTTCTGGGGAACAAAAGGCTGCGACTGTTCATCCTTACTTTTAAGTATGACAATATTGTTTTCGTTTTCATCGACCACAGTTGCACTACTAGAAGTACTTCACTTCTCGTTTTAAAATTCCTTTTTTCAACCACAAATCTATTGTCACATATTTTAGTAATATTTCAAAATACTAATAATTATCAAAAAAAATATATATAAGGACATGAGTTTAGTTATGATATTGGTTCACTTTCTCCTCTCCTTCAACCCATGTACTCCAAGCTAAACCGCATACAAATGGCATACTAGATCACTACTTTTTTGTAGGTATCACGCTACACATACTTCTCTATACAAAGCCAGTCAAAATAAAGTGTTCTGCGGTCTATTTGATTATTAGTCTATACCAGTACATATTAATAACAGAAAAAAAAAATTATGTTAATATCATAAATGATACAAAGGTGGTGTACGCTACAAATGTGACAAATTTATTTATTTTATTAATTATTATTTTTTGCAAATAATAAATGCAATATGTATTTCACAGTGTGGACACTTGTTCACATCTAGTAGTAGTAGTGGCATGTGATGCAAGAAAGCAAGTGTATGAGCTTATGCAGCATCAGCCAAAAAAAAAAAAAAAAAAATCACACCATTCCCTCCAAATGCCTGTCCAGTTCCTCCTTAAATTTATTTAACCTATCAACTTCCACGACAGATAGAAGTTTGTTCCAGCAATTAATCACCCACTGGCTAAAGGCAAATTTCCACACATCTATTCTACATCTGTCTTTTCTTAATTTGAATTTATGGCCCCTTAGATTCGTAATCTGAACAAGTGGAAGGATCCCATCAAAATTCAGTGTGCTCAACCCATTCAAGGCCTTATACACCACAATCAGATCACTGCACAGGTGCCTAGTCTCCAGCCACTGCAATTTGCAGAACTTAAGCCTCTCTTGGTAAGAGGATCCCTTCATTCCCCTCACCAATCTTGTTGCCCTTCTCTGTACACACTCAAGCAAATCGACATCCTAAAATGAGGCCTCCAGACCTGTACGCAGTACTCAATGCGTGGCCTGACCATTGCCTTATACAGAGGGATAATCACCTCCTTTTCCCTGCTAGCAAAATTTCTATATAACAGTGACAAAACCCTATGACCTGCCCTGACAGCCTGTCTGCATTGCTCAGAAAACTTCATATCTGACTGCACAATTACTCCCAAGTCTTTTTCATTTTCTATGACCTTAAGTGTAGTACCACACAGTTGGTACTTTTCTCTCGGGTTACTTCCGCCCATATGCAGTACTTTGCATTTGTCAAGGTTAAACTTCAGTTGCCACTTCTTAGCCCATCTGCCTAAATTATCTAGCTCCTGTTGCAGTAGCACACTGCCATTACTGTCATTAACAACCCTGCCAACCTTTGTATCACTGCAAACTTCGCTAAGCCTGATATACCTTCATCAATATCATTGATAAATATACAAAACAGTGGACCCAACACCAAACCTTGTGGGACTCCACTAATAACATTAGTGGAGTCCTTCACACGAAGAGTAGCAACCATTGATTACCACCCTCTGTCTTCTCCCACTTAACCATCCTTTTATCTATTGTAGCAACTTACCCTTAATACCATTCTGCTCCAATTTGTACAGTAGTCTTCCATGAGCAATAGTGTCAAAAGCTTTCCTGAAATCCAAATATATGATATCAAAATTATTTTTTGCATCCAGTTCCTTTGTAACCACATCTCACGGAACACAGTTTGAGAAACGCTGCTCTAGAAGCTCTAAGTCTATTTTTCACGTGTAGCCTCAACCTCCCAAATAACAAGGTTCTAAAAGTGGTCTCACCATCTTCATATAACCAGTGGTGCATTCAGGTTGGAACGCACCGGAACAACTTTCCAGTACTTTTCTAAATGTCATAATAGAAAATCATTAAATTTATATACCTAATATTATGAAACAATGCCATAATCAAAGGGGGGAAAGAAATAATATCTATTTTATCCATTGCTACTAAAAATATATATTAATAGTAATCTTTAAAATTAATAGATTCTTTAAAAATTTATTTTAAAAAAATATATATAAATTTCACAATGAAACTTGAATGTTTCTTACTTAAGTACAATGTATTAGATAAAGAGATCCAACAACAGCAATTTTTTATTTATTAAACTACACAGTCCACCTTTATTATTATTATTTGTTTTTTGTTTTTTTTTTAGGAGAATTAGCAACTAAGGCCATATTGCTCCGGGGATATGCAGTGGTCATTCCCTTACCTTTCCACATCCTCCGTATTTGGTGGTCACGGGCTAGAACCCCGGTCTAATCAAGAAGCATGTGCTACACACTGCTGCTCCTGCCCACCTGGCTATGGAGGCACCAGTCCACCATTAGAATTATGGAATCAAAATTTTTATGTCCGAACTTGGTTGGGGTCTCATCATTCTGCTGTTGACCAACAAACAAAAAGGGTAGTCACACAAGAATACATAATCTATCCTGTATGGGAATTTCTATGATTCTTCTGAACAGTATTTTTTATATTATTTTGGAGTTTTTGTCTTTGTTTTTTACTTTTGAAATTTTTATTTAATAGTTATAAATAAATACTGAAGAAATATTCTAATCTTTGGCTTATTTTTGCAAATGAAAAAAGCGTAGTAACTATTTGTAGTTAATCGACGAGCGTTCCGGTACATTTTTCTCCATACTTGCAAATCAATAAACTATAAATAAATAAAGTTCAGTGCATTATTTAAATATCCAATATGCTTACCATATCAGTTCCATAAACTGGAGAAGTCATTTTTATTTCCCAGAAATGCTGATCTGAAGACATGGATTGACTACCACGAACTGCTGCTGTACCACCACTATACTCAAGATGAAAGCGAACATCTCTGTTACCATTGTGCAACTGGATAGCTGTACACTTTGGCTCTTCATCCCATACCCAGTCAAATTCTAATTTAAAAAATAAGAATAACTAAGTTGAACAATGAAAATTATTTTGTTATTAAAAATACAAGTTGACAAATTTTAACTTTTTTTTTCAGTGATGTATAAATTAAGCTACTTTGGCTAAACTACCATACTCGTTATGAAAATTAACAGTTGTTTAGCAGATTTTTTTTTTTTTTTTTTTTGCACCTGAGCAGCTTACAGTTATAATGTGCCAAATAGAAACAACAGATTTTTGATCAGCTATAAAAAAGTTACCAGTTCCACTACAAATATATTATATAGTATTTTTAACAAATGATGCAAGAAAACAAGAACATACAGAGTCAGTCAAAAAAATAAATAAATAAAATAAATTCCCATATCTGCTGTCCATCCTCTCAAATAGTGTGTCTAGTTCTTTCTTTCTTGAATTTATTAAAACTGTGAATGCTACAATACAATCAACTATCTGCTGGCTGAAGGCTATTTTCTGCACATTGCCCTACAACAATCCTTACGTATGTCTCGTTGTGTTTAGCCTAGGCAAGACAACGAATTCCATCAGCATTGAGCTAACTCAATCCATTCAAAGCCTTAAAACACCTGAAACAGATCTCAAGTTACCTAGTCTCTAGACACTGCAAATTGCAGAACTGAAGCCTTCTTGATAAGAGCACCCTTTTTTTTTTCCTCTCACTAATCTTGTTGCTCATAGAGCTACATACTCCCAAAAATGAGGCCTCCAGAGCTGTATGCAGTAATTCAGACATGGACTAACCATTGTCTTATAGAACAGAATAATCACCCCTTTATCCCTGCTGGCAAAATTCCTGTATATCATTGACAAAACACATGAGCTGTTCTGGCAGCCTGCTGCACTCAAAGAACTTGGAACACGTCAGAAGCCAATGGTGATTTCCAGGAGAGTCATGATTTTATCCTTGCAGAACCTGTGGCATGTATTCCAAGATCGACCTAGTGGATAATCCTAGCTCACTTGAAGATTTTCTTTGTCACCATTGTAAGGAGTGCATCGATCTTAAGTTAAAATTTGGTGCACTGCTAGAACAATTTGAATCACTGAAAAAAGGGGTGCTTGTCCTCAAGAATAATGTAACTGGGAGCTCGTCGGGGACCCAAGTAACCTACCAAGTGATGCACTCCCGATTCGGGCCCCAGAACAGAATAACCAAGTGCAAACTACTCTGGTTCAAAAGGAGTTTGTTTTGTTAGGAGATTCGATTGTCAGGGAAACGGGAAATATTTTAAGTGATAAGGACAGGTGGACTTGAACAAGAGTATGTCTGCCAGGAGCAACTATTAATGATGTCACCAACAAACTGTCAGATGTTTAAATGGGGGAAAGAGAATATTATTATTCATGTGGGGACTAATGACATTAAGCATACACGATCTGATGATTTGTTAGTCAAATACAGGACCATGCTGAAGAAATGCTGCGAGTTAGGTCACAATTTCTATGTGTCTGCAATTCTGCACCAAGCATGATAGAAGGGATTATATGCTGAAACCTTGTGGATTAATTCAAGATATGACTCTTTATGTCATTGAGAAGTCAATGAGAACTTGAAGAACTATGGCTTTTGGGGTAAAATTTCTATCAGCTTGGCCCACAATTGTAGGTAGAAGGAATCTGTTTTGCAGAGATGGGCTACATTTAATCAAAGGTGGTGCAAGGGTTTTTGCCAGTATTATTGAGGATACCTTAAAGGTTCAGGGGAAACTACTATTTGGGGGGGGGAGCAGACAAAGCTAACACAGATATGCATTTATCTGATAATATTTGTTAAAGTAACACTTGCACATACTTCAAGAGTTCTTGTTTGTTACCCCAACAGATCATATCAGCAAGATGCTCTGAGGGCTAAAACGTTTCAAATGAGCTGGCAGCAAATGCCATGGGAAGTGAGCTTAAATAACTTTAAGGGTTGTGTCAGGGTAGTTAACTATAAAAGAACACCAAGTCTTAATTGTTTATACAGTAATGTCACACATGTCATCAATAAAATGAATGAATTCGAACTGCTGGTTAGGAGAATTAATATAATAGGGCTTACGGAAGCGTGGTACCACCCACAGACAGGGGATGATCAGTTTCAGTACAGTATGTATAATGTATTTAGAAAGGATAGGAAGATAAAAGGAGTAGTGGGGTCATGCTTCTTATCAAAAGCAGACTTAGTGCGAAAAAAGTTTTCCCAGATTCAGACGTTTGTTTGTTTGTTATTTGGTTTTTAGGAGCATTAGCAACTAAGGCCATATTGCTCCGGGATATGCGGTGGTCATTCCCTGACCTTTCCGCATCCTCCGTATTTGGTGGTGACGGGCTCGAACCCCGGTCTAATCAAGAAGCGTGTGCTATGCACTGCTGCTCCTTCCCACCTGGCTACGGAGGCGCCTGGATTCAGACGTTTTGCATGCTAGTATAGAATCTATATGGTGTGAGATAGTTGGAAGCAAAGGTATTACGAGAGTGGGAGTAATCTACAGACCACATGATTATGAAGATTATGACGAGAGCCTCTACAAGCAAATGGAATGGGCATGTAAGCATGAATGTCTTATTATGGGTTATTTTAATTTGCCTCTAATTGATTAGCATTAGTAGAGGCATATGATGCAAGAAAGCAAGCTTATGCAGCATCAACCAAAAAAAAAAAAAAAACACTTCCACTTCACCCCTCCGTTCGTTCGAAACACCTGTCCAGCTGAGCCTTAAATTTATTTAGGCTATCAACTTCCACAACAAGGGATGGAAGTCTGTTCCACCAACCAACTAACCGCTGGCTCAACGCAATTTTCCGCATGTCTATCCTACATCTGTCTTTCCTCAATTTGAATTTATGCCTTCTCGATTGAAGCAAATGGGAAGGAAACTCCAAATGGGAGGCAAAATTTTGAAATCAACTAGATGATTGCTATTTGTATCAACACGTCAGGGAAAGTACTAGGGAAAAGAATATTCTAGACATCATCTCGCATGAACGAGATAACATTATTATTATTAATATCCACATGGTGCAAGGAAGCCTGAGGCTTATGCTGCACCAGGAAAAAAAAAAAGTTCCCAAGTTACCCTGAGAGAGAGAGAGAGAGAGAGAGAGAAGTAGAAGGGAATCACCAAGAAAGAGAAGAATGATGATATCTAGCTCAGGATGGGTGCTCACATCCCATACCAGATGTGAGCCCCCGGGGTTATCACTGAGTTCTAAGGTGGACAATGAAGAGAGAGAGAGAGAGAGAGAGAGAGAGAGAGAGAGAGAGAGAGAGAGAGAGAGAGAGAGAGAGAGGTAGCAATAGTTAAAGGCAAAGGAATGGGTTTCAATTTCAGAAAAGGAAATTACGAAGGCTTAAGATGTTACATGGCCTCTATTAACAGAGTAGATATCTCACAGAGAGTGAATACAATTGACTTATGGTATACCTTTAAAACATTAATCACAGAAACCTTGAATGCTTATATACTGTTAAAAAAATACTCCACGAGGAGGATTCCAAGTTGGATGAACAATGAAGTAGCCAGATTACTTGAGCAGAAAATGACAGCATGGAAAATTTACGGAGCAATAAAAACTCCTGAAGTTTACAACAGCTACAAATTAATCTTTAATAGCATAACAGAAAAGGTTAGACTGGCAAAAACATATTGTGATAAATCGCTGGCACAAGAAAGCAAAGAAGGGGATAAAAAATACTTCACATATATAAATACAAAGAAGAGAAGACAAACCAGAGCAGATCCTTATGTAATGGACATGGAATAATATTAGATACCCCAGCTGAAATTGCAGATGAACTCAACAGTTACTTTGCATTGATATTTACAGAAGAAAACCTCTTTACGTCAATGAGAAATTAATGCAGTGATATATAAGTGCAAATAAGTGCATTGAACCACTGAGGCTAATTATGCGAGAATCACTGGACTCAGGAGTGATTCCGTTGGATTGGAAAAGTTCCAATGTATCTTCAATACATAAGGGCAGTTCTAAGGGTGAAGTGGGAAATTACTGGCCGGTTAGTCTAACTTCAGTAGTAGGGAAAATCATGGAGACAATGATCAAGGGTGGAATTCAAGATCATTTAGATAGAAATGGAATTCTGAAGGATATTCAGAATGGTTTTGTAAAGGGAAAATCATGCTTAACTATTCTGGCTAGCTATTTTTACAGCGTCACTCAACAGCTGGACTTGGGGAATAATTTCGACATTGTTTATTTGGATTTCAGCAAAGCATTTGACTCAGTCCCACATGAGTGGTTACTTTATAAACTAGAACAGGTTGGAATCGCAGAGAAAATCTTTAGATGGATAGCCGAATGGCTTCAGGGCAGGAGGCAGAGGGTTGTGATAAATGGTTATTCCTGAGATTGGGTTGAGGTAAGAAGTGGGTTCCCCAAGAGTCAGTATTAGAACCACTGTTGTTTTTGATTTTCATAAGTGTCATCGATGAACAGATAGAGGCCTGATGTCTAAATTTGCAAATTATGTAAAGATTGGTAGAGTAATAATCACCACCAAGCTTCTTCAGAATGATCTAGATAGACTTAACATTAGCATTAGTAGAGGCACTTGATGCAAGAAAGCAAGCTTATGCAGCATCAGCCAAAAAAAAAAAAGCCACTTCCACTTCACCCATCTGTTCGTTCAAAATACCTGTCCAGCTGAGCCTTAAACTTATTTAGGCTATCAACTTCCACGACAAGGGATGGAAGTCTGTTCCACCAACCAACCACCTGCTGGCTAAAGGCAAATTTCCGCACGTCTATTCTACATCTATCTTTCCTCAATTTGAATTTATGCCCTCTCAGGTGATTATTCTGAGCGAGAGGAAAAATCCCATCAGCATTGAGCATGCTCAAACCATTCAAGGCTTTATACACCTCTATCAGATCACCTCGCTGGTGCCTAGTCTCCAGACACTGTAATTTGCAAAACTTAAGCCTTTCTTCATAAGAGTACCCCTTTGTTCCATTCACTAATCTTGTTGCCCTTCTCTGTACTCGTTCCAGCAGCTCTACATCCTTCTTGAAATGAGGCCTCCAGACCTGTATACAGTACTCTAGGTGTGGCCTGACCATTGCCTTATACAAGGGAATAATCACCTCCTTATCCCTGCTAGAAAAATTCCTATATATCATTGACAATACACCATGAGCTACTCTTGCAGGCCGTCTGCACTGCTCAGAGAACTTCATATCTGCCTGCACAACCACCCCCAGGTCCCTTTCATTCTCTACCACTGTCAGTGTAGTACCACAGAGTTGATACGTTGCTCTGGGGTTGCTGTTTCCCATGTGTAGTACTTTACATTTGTCAATGTTAAACTTCATTTGCCACCTCTCAGCCCATCTGCTCAACCTTTCCAGATCCTGTTGCAGCAGCATAGTGTCAGTAGTGTCCTTGACAACTCTGCCTACCTTTGTATCGTCTGCAAACTTCGACATTAAGCTTGATATACCATCATCAATATCATTTATGAATACACATCTGTATTCATAAATGATACAGAATACAGATATGAATACATCACTGAATACAGACTTCAGTGATGGTCAGAAAAATGGCAGCTATACTTTAATCCAGCAAAGTGTAAGGTATTGCACCTGGGAAACAGTAACCCCAAAATAACTTATACACTTGGCGGAGTTGAACTAAAGCCGGTAGTGGAGGAAAGGGACTTGGGTATTACAATACAGTTAGATAAACTTCTCCGAGCATTGTAGACAAGTTGCACAGAAGGCCCATGGTGTCTTACTAATGATTTATCAAACAACTGCTACTTTATAAGTAGCAATTGTTCGATAAATAGTTTGGCTAGAGATAAGGACATGATAATCCAATTATATAAGGCTATTGTTGGACCACACTTGGAATACTGTGTTCAAGCATGGAGAAATACCCAAAAAAAGACAATGTGCTTCTTGAATGGGTCCAAAGATGGTAACTCACCTGGTGAGATCAGCAAAAGGGCATCCATATGAGGAAAGACTTCGAATATGTGGTTATTCAGGACTTCGAATATATGTGGGTGTTGACTAGTTAACACATATGTTCAGGCCAGCTTGCATGAAAGAGGCAAAGTTAATGATGCTAACTCGGAATAACGCTGCCCATAGAAATATCTGTAGTATACTTTACACGGTGGAATCCAATTAAACCAACTGAAGTCTGCATTTAGAGCCATTGGTAATTCTTTCAATCAACAATAGAGTATGGACCTAGTTCTCTCCATATTAACAACAGATAACAAACCAACTACTATAATGTTGGGGAGGGTGAGGAGGGAAACAAAGAAAATATAACAAAACTTTATAACAATACTGAATTTTTTAGACCATAACATGCATTTTCTTTTCCTGGAAATTTTTGCCAAAAATCCCCTCCATTTCATGGTCCTAAGGTTATTAGCTGCACACAATGTTTTTATTAGAATTAGCATGATGCAAGAAAACAAGTTTATACAGCATCAGCCAAAACAAAACTTTCCATTTCACCCAGCCATTCGCTCCAAAAGTTTGTCCGGTTCTTCCTTGAATTTATTTAAGCTATCAACTTTTATAACAACCGATGGAAGTTTTTTCCAGAAATCAACTACCCACTGGCTAAAGGCAAATTTCCACACATCTATTCTACAATTGTCTTTCCTCAATTTTAATTTATGCCTCCTCAGGTATACATTAAATACCTGAGGAGATCAATTAGATTACTGATTGATCTCCTCAGGCAATGCAATTTGAATCTCCAGACAATGCAATTTGCAGAACTTAAACCATCCTTGGTAAGAGCAACTCTTTGTTCTCACCAATCTCATTGGCTTTCTCCATACTCATTCCAGCAGCTCTACATCCTTCCTAAAACGAGGCCTCCAGATCTGTATGTAGTCAAGGTGTGGCATGACATACAACGGAACAATCACATACTTATCCCTGCTAGAAAACTTGTATATCCTTGACAAGACCCCATCTCTGGCTTTAATTAGAAATGGCTTAGGATCAAAACATCTAGGCAGACTTCTGAAAAAGCTAACTCTTTTATGTGCGATAAGTCCAGATCATATGTGACAAGAATAAGGTCAGTTGCTGAATTAAAATGGAATTAGCTGTAATTAGTATTAGCAGTGGAAAAGTGACAAAATGATGCACAGCGGCATGATTATGTAACATCAGCCAAAAAAAAAAACACTTCATTTAAGCTCCTAATAACTTGTTTAATTCTCCCTTGAATTTATTCAAACTATCTACTTCCACAAAACCAGATGGTAGTTTGGTTAACAATCGCTCTGTCTAAAACCTTTGCATATCTGTCCTGTAACCATCCTTTTTTTCCAACATAAACGTATAACCCTGGGTGTGACTGCACAGGCACATATGTGTGCATGTGTAATCTGAGAAAGAGTAACGATGCCACAAACGTTTGTTTTTATTCAGTCCTGTCTCCTGGAAAGTAACAGATTTCCAGACTAAAATTTGGAGAACTGAATTGTCCTTCTTAAATAGCATACTTTTGTGCCCTTGACTAATCACGTTGCTGTTTTCTGCATCTGTTCAATCAGATCAACATCCTAATATGAGGCTTCCAGACCTATAACAGTACACTTCTTAAGTTATTTATTATATTTATTACTACTTTTGTGTATTCTCCATAATAAATTGTAAAATTATGCTGTCACATAGTTTAATATTGTAAATATTCACATACCTGTATAGTTTTCTCCACATGAACAAGAGACATTACGACTTTTATCTCTATGGCAGTCGCAAAATGAATCCTCTACAGCTAATCCAGAATTCGACTGCAATGACGAACGCGGCCAGGCACAATAAGGCAATGCAAGCCGCATAGTCACTGGGTTATGAGTGATGATTCCAAAGCTAACTCGAGGCACACTGTTGCTATCATGACGTATAAACAATTCACTGGCTAGAGCAACAGTCTGATAATTATTTTCCTGAACCATTTCTTCTCTTGTTTGCAAAAATAATTCCCTAAAATGTCCCCTTCTCTGAGCAAGGGTTCTCTCATTACCACGAAAAGCCATTAGTGATGAAAACGTAGCAGTCTAAAATATTTCAATACACTTCATGCCTTATATTACCTCGATTATAACTTGTAAGTCATCGCATTTTAGAGTAAATAAATTTTGATAGTTAGCTAATAATCTACTTAGTTTGAAGCATAGCAAGTTAACTCTCAAAACATCCCATTACAGTTAACTACTTTACTGTATCCAGAGCGCCGCCTAACATTTCCAATAGAAATATACTTATTCATCATATTAATGAGTATTGTTTTTCACTCGTTTTAAACGTATCCATTAAAAGACTGAACCATCAATCTTTTAATGGATACAGGAAGTGCCCAAATTAGAAAATTATCATAACGAGAGCGCTAATATCTGTTCTCAGCTCAAGAAAGTAAATTAGCATTAGCAAGGGCACATGATGCAAGAAAGCAAGCTTATATAGCATCAGCCAAACACACACACACACACACACCCTTCTCATTGAACGGATCCACTCGCTCCAAATGTTTGTCTAGTTCTGCCTTGAATCTGTTTAAGTTATCAACTTCTACAACGACAGATGGAAGTTTATTCCAGCAATCAACCACCCGCTGGCTAAAGGCAAACTTCCGCACATCTATGCTACAACCGTTTATCCTCAATTTGAATTTATGCCCTCTCAGTCGATTATTAGCTTTAGCATTAGCATCAATAGAGGAATACGATACAAGAAAGAAAGCTTATGCAGCATCAGTCAAAATAAATAAATATATATATATATATATATAATAAAATAAAATAAACTCTCCGATTTAACTACTCCGTTCGTTCCAAATACCTATCCAGCTCAGCCTTAAATTTATTTAGGCTATCAACTTCCACAACAAATGATGGAAGTCTGTTCCACCAATCAACTAACCGCTGGCGAAATGCAAATTTCCGCACATCTAGCCTACAACTATCTTTCCTCAATTTGAATTTATTCCGTCTCAGGTGATTATACTGAGCAAGAGGAAGAATCTCATCAGCATTGAGCATGCTCAAACAATTTAAGGCTTTATATACCTCAGTCAGATCACCTCGCAGGTGCCTACTTTCCAAACACTGTAACCTGCAAAATTTAAGCCTTTCTTCGTAAGAGCAACCCTTTGTTCCATTCACTAATCTTGTTGCCCTTCTCTGTACTCGTTTCAACAGCTCTACATTCTTCTTAAAATGAGGCCTCCAGACTTGTATGCAGTACTTCAGGTTTGACTAGCCATTGCCTTATACAAGGGGACAATCACCTCCTTATCCCTGCTAGAAAAAATTCCTGTATATCATTGACAAGACACCATAAGCTACTCTTGCAGCCCGTCTGCATTGATCAGAGAACTTCATATCTGCCTGCACAATTACCCCCAGGTCCTTTCCATTCTCTACCACTGTCAGTGTAGGACGACAGAGTTCATACGTTGCTCTGGAGTTGCTGTTTCCCATATGTAGTACTTTACATTTGTCAATGTTAAATGTAGCATTTAACAATGCAAATGTAGAGAGAGAGAGAGAGAGAGAGAGAGAGTATTCTTTCTAATGCAAAGTCAGTGGACGAAAGAAAGGAATAGGTTAAATGTCAATTCTGTAAAAGGTATTTTGTTTTTGCAATACAATTTCAAACATATGTCATGCGTTGATTTTTACACATATTTGAGAGGCAATCCAGAGCTATTGAAAGAAATAATTTCTCAAGACAAATATGAATGTACTAATCCTAAACATCAGTAAATGTGGTTTACATTGTCTTTATTTTATTATTTGCATAATATATTTGTCCTCTTTTCTGTCCTCTTTTTTAATCCAAGATGACTTTTTTGTCCTCTTTTATTCTCCCCAAAACATGTAAATGTCCTCTTTTTATGAGTGTAGAAGATGGTAACCCTAGTAAACCCCTGGTGCCGTTTGACCCTAAACACACTTTACACTTTATACTTTTTTTACAGCCAACCTGCCGTGTCTTCACTAATTTCTGGAATGAATTTTGATATCGGGATTCCTGTGAATGGGAATACGAAGCTAATGTCAATGGCAATGTTATAGCCTCCATTAAGCCAGTTACCTTCCGAGCGCAACTCTACAGAAATCAATGTAGACGGCGGCACACTAGTGATAGTATTGTATATGTCAGCCCACATTATAATGAAACCCCGGCTGATACTGCTTCTAATAGTGGAAATACTACTGTAAATGTAAATGAATTCAACCAAATAAATAACAGTGCGAGTCAAGACGCCCCGAGTGAAATACAAAATTCGGCTGCGGAATCTTGCCTAGGAACCAAAGAAAAAGCTGATTACAAACAAACAGATAATACTACGTTCCTCCTCCTAGACCACAAAAAACTAGAACTCATCTCGAACAAAATAAGCCATTTAATAATCAACACTCTAGATCGGTGTTTCCCAACGTGGGTCCCACGCCCCACATGGGGGAAATTTGATTGTTCAGGGGGGCAATTCAAAAATTGCAATTCAAAAATTGCAATTCAAAAATATGATGGGCAAGAAAAATGGCTGCTTAAAATTGATGAAAGATGAGAATCCAGAAATGCTTCTTGTGCATTGTGTTATTCATAGGGAAAACTTGGTAGCTAAAAATATTTCGCCTGTTCTTAATGAAGTACTAAAATCAGTTATAAAGTGTGTCAATGCTATTAAAGCTAATGCCAAATGTGAGCGTCTCTTCAAGTTTTTTTGTGAAGAACAAAATGCAGACCATGTGAGACTTTTACTTCACACTGAAGTAAGGTGGCTCTCGAAAGGGAACTGCTTGAAAAGATTTATGGAACTATTGATACTATTAATGACTTTTTAAGTGACAAACCTGAAATGAAGCATCTGTTAACGGTCGATGGTAAAGCATTTATGAGTTATTTAGCCGATATCTTTGAAAAACTAAATATATTAAATAAACAACTTCGAGGAACAAATAAAACTCTCGTCGATGCAAAAGCGAAGATATTTGGTTTCATTACATTTATTGAATTATGTCAAAAATATATTTGTAACAAAAATTTTGAACAGTTTCGTTGGCTGCAAAAATGTGAAGTGACTGATACCGCTGTACTTGTTATTGTCGATCATCTGAAAATTCTGTCCGCTGATTTAAAAGAAAGGTTTTCTGATTTAAAACAAATTGATTTTCCAACCTGGATGATGCAACCAATGTTAGTGGATTTGTCTGATGTATCAATGCAGTACCAAGAAAAACTCTCAGAAATGCAAAATGATGAGTCAGTTGAAACTTTATTCAATATAAAAGGAGCGATGGCATGGCTTTGGGATGAAACAGAAATTAATACCCAAATTCAACCAACTTTGCAAGAGAGCTATTGTTACCTTTTTCCATCTTCATATTTAGCTGAATGTGAATTTAGTGCCATAAATGATTGGTTACTAAAGAAAAGAAATCGACTGGATATCACAAAACGGGGAGACTTGAGACTGAAGCTGACTGAATTGGAGCCCAATATAAAATCTCTCTGCGGCAAGCATCAAGCACAAGGGTCTCTCTCTAAATTTAGTGCACTCATCTAGAAGTGACTTCACATGGAATGTTGAAATTATTAAACAATTACATAATAATTACTAAAAATTAAAATATTATAGAAAAATCTTTCATATAAATTATTTTGTACTTGAATTTTAGTTGTCTATTATATGTTTTGAAAATTTACTTGCTGTTTTTTTCTTAATAATTTCCTAATGATTTCTTCCTAAAACCTAAGTCTTGTGTCCTGAACAAGTTGTAATTAGGCTTCATTTAGGGAATAATTCAATTTTTGAATATAAAAAATATGTATATCGGTGTTTCCCAACGTTACATAGGGGGCATCAGAATTTTAGAAAGACTTAGGTGGGGCACGGTAAAAAAAAGGTTGGGAAACACCGCTCTAGATAGTAAACTAAAGTCTCTGGTCAAACCAAATTATTAAAACTCTCTGAACATTACGACAATCAGGGTACGATGGCGAATATCCCCAGGGTCAATTCACATACATCATATCCACCAAGGGTGAGGTCATGTAATGGTCATGATACTAAACGCACCCAAGACTATCGACACATGAGTCGGCGCGGTAGCACAGTGGTATCGTCACCGTCCTCCCCACACCGGGTGGAAAAGGCCTGGGTTCGAATCCCGTCGATGATGCGAGGAACTTTAATGGGCTTTTTTCACTCCATGGCTGAGTTAGTCGGTCTCAGGCGTAGATAGCAAGGTTTTCTCCCCAGTAACTGGGGGTTTTTCGTCCAGCAAAACAGGCAAATCGACCACAGACCATACGCAATTTACAGACACAAATAGGGGTTAATGTATTTAATTTCGGGAAACCCTAAAAAATAATAATATCAACACATGACGAGTTGTGCTCAGCCAGTTCCAGAAGCTGGTGTTATCAACTGTATAATTCCTTCGCTAGAAATTTAAATTCAGAATTGGCAGCATTCTAATCTATCAGTACCTCATGAGGATAAACTTAGCACAAGCAATTCATGTCATGGAACAGAGAAGTTAAGTCTCACACCTGCATTCATTGACTGCAGCGTGAATAATATCATTTTTCCCACATTAAATAACCCTAATGCGGTAGATCCTAAGGCCAGATATCTCAAAACAAACCAACAAACGAAGTTTCAGAGAGACCACTTAACTCTTTGGGAAAATGTATAGACAGATCCATAACAAACAATCCAGTGGCAAATTGCCTTAATGAAGACGTTACTGAGTGGCCATATCAAGAAGCTAATACTTCATATACGAGTCTGCTGGACTGTCTACCAATCCAGAATGCTATACACTGTCTTATTATTATTCCCGCTAGAGGGCTAGTGTTAGCATGTCTACTGTATCAACGCTCCAAGAGAAAATTGGAAATTTTTGCTAGTTGTAAGTTGTTAAATTCATTCTTTTGTTATTTATTTCGTGAAAGTGCTTTATCTGAAACGTCTTGTATTGACTACTCCAAAGTTTTGCAAAAATGAATCAAAATATATGCAAAAAGTGCAACCTACCGCTGCACGTGCAAGAAGTGGTATGTCATGGCTGCAACAATGGGTACCATTACAGATGCTCATTGAAAGAAGCAATCTATAAAGGAATGGCGAAACAAAAGAAACAGCAGTGGAGGTGTATATTGTGCAGGAAAGAAGAGAGGGAAGAAAGAAGTGAAATTTCCTACTCGGCAGAAGAATTTCACGACTTGCTGCATTCACCAAAAGAAGTGAACGAAGACTTAGAAGCTACACAAAAGCAGGCAACACCCTTAATATGGAAGACGTGCTGAGAAAGCTATCCAGTAAAATCCATTTGCTGGATTTACTAAAAGACATAGTACTAATAAAGAAGCAAATGGAAGACCTGAAGACAGAAGTAGAAGATATAAAGAAATCGATTTCATTTGTCTCAGATTCCTTTGACAGAATACAAAAAAGCATAAGCAAACTACAGGACTCCAACACAGCAATCGGCAAAAGAATTGCGGAGCTGGAAGCCTCATTCAAGCAAAATGAGGAAAATTCCAACTTGCTTAACTTAAGGATAGACTCGATAGAGCAGCAGTTGTTAGCAAATGACGTAGAAATTATAGGATTAACTGGATTAGCAGGCCAAGATCTAGAGCTTGTTATACAGCAGCTAGGACTTGCATTGAAACTACAGAACAACAAAGAAATAGAACACCATTACATACCAAACAGTAAGAAAACAAAAGACAAGCCAACACTAATTGTGAAGTTTTCAAACCATGTGGCAAAGGAAAAATGGATGAGAAAGGCAAAGGAGATCCGACTAACAGCAAAAGACATATATCAGAACAATAGCAATATCCCAATCTACATAAATGACCACTTAACAGCCCACCTCAAGCAATTGTTTTGGGAAACAAAACAACTAACAAGAACTCACAGTTACAAATTTTTATGGCTAAAACATGGCAAAATTTATGTGAAGAAGAATGAATCTTCAAGAGCCATTAGAATTCAAAGTTCAAAGGATTTGCAGTTTATAAAATAGACTCTTTTATTGTGAATAATTGAAATTTCCAGAAATCTAGATTTAAGGTAAAATTAAGACATCAGGTATGCTTTTTGAGGAATCATAGATTTACAATTCACCTTTACATTTTATAAATAATCAAAATATTCAAGCTCTTATAATTAATAAAAAACAATTCTTTATGGTAGCTCTAAATATCAGGTCACTAAGAAAAAATTGGTTTAACTTTTTGCAATATATAAATCCAATGAAACAATTTCTCTTGTATAGTTTTAATGGAGGTTAACATAAAAAGTGATGAAATTTCCAATTATAACACACAAGATTATGATAAGGTCTATATATTGAGAGAGTTGAGAAGGGGTGGAGGAATAATAATACACTATAGAACATGCTTTAGGGCAATACAGGTTTGCCACTTAACTCAGTCTTGTGAAAACTGCTGTGTCAAATTATTAGGAGAAGTCCCAGAAAACACATTCATGATTTGTGCTTTTTACAGGCCACCATCAGATTCAATAAACAGCTTCCTAATAGAATTAGAAAACATTATTTTGCAATGGGATGACATACAAACAGATAAGACCATACTAGTAGGAGATTTTAATATTAATTTACTAACCGATGGAACTGATAATGTGATACCCAGATACCCTGCAATCTTAAACAATTATGGATTTGAACATACCTTAATTGGAATAACTAGACAACAAAGGATGGAGGGTAATAGAACAGTCAGCTCTTGTTTGGACCACCTAATTACAAATATCAAGTTGAAGTATGCTAATTCCTACATACTATTAAATCAACTTTCAGATCACAGAACATGTATACTAATAGTAGATATGTATTCAAAACAACACCCATGTGAAGAAAAAAAATTAACAAATGCTATGAAGAAAAATTATTTATCAACAGGGAAACTGAAACAAAACATAGAAAACTTGTTAATACAAGAGCAAGCATCATACACAACAAATGTAAATGTTTTTTCAAATAAGATAATACAAATTATAAACAATTCGAGGTTTAATACCTTGAGAAAAGTTAATCACGCAGCCAACAACACAAACACTGGGAGTAGCAGGATTAAGCTTAGGAAACCTTGGATGACTAAAGAAATAGAAGAACTAATGGTATAAAGGGATAAATATTACAGGCAGTATAGAAATTGTCCATCAAAGAAAGAACATTATCACAATTATAAAACACTCAGAAATAAAGTGACAGGTATGATAAAAAAGCAAAAAAACACTTATTACAATCATCTTTTCATGGATAAGCAGATAACACAAAAAGATAAATAGAGCATTATAAATAACATGCTAAGTACAAGGAAGAAAAAGTCAAGGGGAAACCAAATTAAAACACTAGTAGAACAGATTTCTGGTGCAAACAAACAGTATGAGGCTGCAAATAGGTTTGCCAAAGCTGTATTAGATCTCAACAGATATTTAATACATTATTGCCAAAATTCCTTTACTCAACAAGATAGGCTTCCTCAGATAATGAACTCTTGTGTAGTCAGCTCCACATTATACTGAGATTCTTAAAATTAAAGAACAAGAAATCTTATGGACTGGACTGTATTACAGTAACCAAGGTAAAGAGAAACAAAGAATAGTTCTCTGTTCTCTTGGTAGAGCTAATAGCACGGATGTTAGAGTCGGGAAGCTATCCTACAAACTTACTCTCATTTAAGATAATTCCTATATATAAAAAGGGACCACCTGATGACTTTTGCAACTACAGACCAATAACAATACAGTCAGTTTTAAATAAGATAATAGAAAATTATATATTTTCCCATATAAGCAAATACTTACATCAATATAGGTTGTTAAACAACTCTATTCTCATTTCAGAAGGGCAAGAGCACACAGACATTATTAGAAAGTTTAGTATACTCTTTTAACTTACATTTAAACAACAATAACTTCATAATGATTTTATTTATAAATTTGACCAAAGCATATGACTTAATTGATAGCCCAATAATGCAACAGAAATTACTGAAATATGGAATAAGGGGAAGACTCAATCAACTACTAGCAAATTATCTAACCAAGAGAAAAATAACAGTAGAAGTAGAAAATACAAAGGGGAAATCTTATAATGTAAAGAGAGGAGTACCTCAGGAGTACACTCATGCTGGGCCAATCATGTTCAACATCTATATAAATGACATATTCAAAGTAATTAAGTACTCCTTTATAAAAATTTATGCAGATGATATAATCTTATATACAATAGGAAAGGACCTAACAAAAATGGCGAATGATTTACAACAGGAGGCAATACATTTACAATCTTGGCTGCACGATAATAAGCACTCAGCTTTGAAAAAACTAAATTTTTGGTAATAAGGCCTCCTCATCAAACCTTGGACTTTCAACCCTCTATCAAATTGCACAAACATGATTGCCTACATGAACAGAATTTCCAGAATTGCGAATGTCAAACTGTGGAAGAAGTCTCAAATCATTGTTACCTTGGGTTATGGATCGACTACAGTCTAAGTTGGATAATGCATATAACAAACTTGTACAAAAAAATGAGATTTTATGTGTACTTTTTCTACAAATTAAGAATAAGTTAAATCTTAGAACAAAAGTAACCTTATATTATGCATTAGTGGACTCCCAACTCAATTATTTAGTAAATATATGGGCACGAGCAAATAAAACAGAAATAAGGGCAATAGACAACTTAATGAATAGGATTCTGAAACTTTTAATGGGGGACAAACTCTTGGAATGACCTGAATAAGAGAAGGCAGTTTTTGTTGAAACATAAAATATTGTATCCAGTTCAAAAACTGAAGTTAAATCTATTCTTAAAAAATCTTAACACTATTTTTGAAGAGTCGAATCTGCAAAGAAATGTTTCACATAATTTAAGGAACCCAAAAGCAATTACTTTGCCTCACCCTAGGATACTAAATAGATTTGGAGATAGGCACACAATGAATGTAATAAACAACTTGTTGGCTAGAATTGATTTCAGGCTAAGGAGAAGGTATCCCATCTCCAAATTAAAATTCCTAAAAAGAAAATTCTTGATACTCAATGACACAGTAGATTAGAATTGATATGCAGATAAACTACCTCTGTTTACAGTGGAATATACTATGTGTAGTGACTCCATAGTCTTTTCTGTAAGATAACAAATTTGTACAAAACCTGTAAAGGAAGAATTACAACTTGTCAAGAAATTTACTTTTCTTAACAAGTTCATTTATTGTAAACTAATTCTCTTGATAAATAAAATTGTATTGTATTATTATTATTATTATTATTATCAGCTACAAAACAGCAAACAAACGTGTCTGAGGGTGCAGCTACAAGGCATTATTACACAGCTTCAAAGCAGAAGCTTGGAATATACATTTCCCAAAGTAAAGAAAAAAGTAAATGTACAGATAAAATAAAACTAAATAAATAAAAGTAGGACTTATCCGTCCTATTTAAGTGAACAGGTAGGAGTAAGGCAGAGGCACTGGTATTTCTTCACACACATTACACAATCAGAGTCTTTGAACTTGCAAGAAGAGTCCATTTTAAGTCAGGTACCGGATGAGGTTAGCAATTTCAGTTGCCTCTTGAAGTGTCCGGGGGTGTCAAATATCTCAATATTTGTTTTGTTCATTGATCTTGCAGTCCTGTTGTAGAAGTTGTAGTATCCATAATTTGTTCTCGCATGGGATGGTTTCTTAACGCTCTTGTCGGAGCATTGAAATTTATTTGTGAGACGAGATGAGGGCAATTCAGGGTACCATTTTACAGCTGGTTAAGGAGTAAGTCGGCTTTATCTCTTCTTTTTTCCAGCGTTTCGAGTCCAAAGAATACACACCACTCTTGGTAAGATTTCTCATTGTATTCAAGGCCACTTTTAAAGCAAACGTATTGGATTGCTCAATTTCTAATTTTTGATAAGCAACGTGGGGACCAGACCTGTGAAGCAAATTCTAGGGCTGACCTAACATAGATTTTGTAAAGAAAGATGAAAAGTGCCAACTGATTGAAGTCTCGGTTAATTCTTTTCAGGAAACCTAGTATTTTGCTAGCTGCCTTCACAATGTTAGAGACATGGGCATCAAAGGAAAATGATTCTTTAATAAAGATACCTCAATTTTTGGCTGTACTAACTTTTTTGATTGCCTTGTTGTTGATACAATAATAAAAATTAAGTTTGTTTTTCTTGTGTGCAAAGCTCATCAGCTCACACTTGTTTTCATTGACTGGCATTTTGTTCTCCTTCAGCCACTGAATAACTCGTTGAAGAGCTTCGTTTAGGATGATGCAGTCATTGGTACTGCGAATTGCTTTATAGATTTTTATGTCATCTGCAAATACGTTGATTTTGATTTGGTAGTCTCCAAGGGTGCTTGGCAGGTCATTGATGTAGATAAGGAATAATAGCGGGCCTAGGGATGAACCCTGTGGGACACCAATTTGAGGACTGAATAACAAATCATATGGGAACAGAAATGAAATTTTCTTCAAAGGAAAATTTGCTCAAAGACCTCATCTAGTCGTAGAGGGTACAGCCAAAACAACTCCATCTTGGCAGCCAATACACAATACCCTACCAATAACAACTGCTTTAGATTGTCAGGTGCGCATCAGTCTCCTCTCAAATAAAACCCATGATCACAAGACCCATCCAACAACTTAAAGCCATCTTTGTTTCCCGAGTCGATCCTCAGATTACTCCAGACCAAATTGTGTCTGAATGCCTACGACTCATGAAAATAACTGTAAGAGTCACCGTACTGAAGAGGGCAGCCACATATGCGTCCTTTAAAATTGAGTGTGATGAAAAAGATATTAATAATGTTGCCGCCACCTCCTTCTGGCCAGTGGGAAATCTCGTCAGGCCTTTTTATCACAATGGCCATCCGAGATTAAAACCACTTCGCTATGTATTTCCCAGTAAGCCAACCACAAACTCACAAGTATGACACCAAAGGAAGGAAACTAGGCCATCGCAGAATATACACACCCTGTCAGTTACACAGAATAATGAACCTCTACCGGACTGCCAGTATGTCAATCGAATTCCTGCAATAGTCACTACCCGACACATGATACAACGTAAGACTATGCCCCGCAGAAGACCTACTAGGATACAGATAAAATCATTATCCATATGGAAGATTTTTTATCAAAATGTTAGCAGCAGATGAAACAAGTTGGACAGGCTAGAACAAATGCTCTTGTCATGGTCTGATGATGTTATCTGGCTTACCGAGACCTGGCTTCAGCCACATCAAGAGTCTCTAGTCGCTGCTGACGCTGCCAGATACAAGGCCTACTTCAAATCCAGATCTATAATGAGGAGTGGAGGAGTAGCCGTACGGGACATAGCAGTTTAGATCATCTCGGTCGCCTACTCCGATTTAGAGATTTGTGAGGCATTACTTGACACTTTAAAAGTCCACAGAGTACTCAGGGAAGCCGCTAGGTGGCGGAAGTCTGTAAAGAACTGAATTTTGGTGCTCCGCTTTTTAGTTAATTTAGTAAGGATAACAAATGTCAAACTAAGCACATTTGGTATCAGTGGGTAGCTGTCTTCTTCAACTACTGAAGGAAATACCAGCAGAAGACTGAAGTAAGCAGGTAAATCTTATTTTTAAGATGAAAACGCAAATGTCTGATCGGGCTTTTTCCAGAATAGCTTAATTGCAATATGTCCACCCACCGAGGCAGCAGACCACACTAAGTTACTACAAGGTCGTCATACACCCTGCTGATTCCCTTACCCTAATAGATATTGCTATTACCAATTTTAAACACACATACCAACCGTTTATGACTGATTGAATAATGAAATAAAATAAAATAAAATGATAAAAGACTGTAAAATAATATTTACAAAAAACTGAAATATAACAAAAATAAAATAAGTAAATAAGTTAAAATACATTAAAATATAAATGCGATAAAAAAGACGATAAAAACACTATTAGAGCTTTCGGAGGTTTCTACCTCCTTCCTCAGTAATGGTGAGACTTAAGCGACACATCCTTAAGTACCAGGTTCACGGCACACGTGGATGACCAGGCGCATACTCAGCATTCCTTTCACTTGTACCAGAACCGGAAGTGGTCTGGAGACGTGGAAAATTAAAACGTTTATCTCTGGCCAAAACCACAGCATCAAAAAGGGGGTGAAGCCTAACTCCCCTGTCTCTGTTCATGCTATTGTTACCAGAGGATCCAATCCACAGACTTTCCAGCCACTTGCGGTCCCAGAATCTATGCGCCCGGTCAAGGATGACAGCGTTGTTGGGGGAGATCTGGTGTTGTTTTTCCCAATAGTGCTCGGCAATGGCGGATTTATTGAGCTCTGCGGTCCGTATCGCTCGTGAATGCTCCCGCAGACGGTCCTTGAGACGCCGTCCTGTCTGCCCCACGTAACATTCCTCACAATCCAGGCATGTGATCTCATATACGACCCCACTACTAGAATCCCTAGAAATGGGGTCTTTGACCTGTGACACTACTGTGTGCAACCTCCGGCCCGGAAGCTGCACACAGCGTCTGAAAGTCGCGAAGCATCCTCGCAATGCGATCTGACAGGACCGGATAGTAGGGAACATACACTGTGGTAAGCGGTACAGGTGGAACCACCCGATTGGGCTCTTCCTCTCTGTTGTATTCATCAATGACCCTCTGGGGGTAACCGCACCTCATAAGATCCGTCGTGATTTGCCTAATTTCCTTCTCTCCCTCCTCAGGGGTACTGCAATGTGTTCTCACCCTACCCAAAAGTGCACTGGCCACACTATTTTTATGTTTAACAGTCTGTGCCGTCCTATAGTGTGTGTACTGGCCCCTATACATTGGTTTCCTATAAACCTTAGTTCTAAGTCTGGGACCTTCTCTATATACCATTATGTCCAGAAATGGGAGGGTACCATCTGTTTCTACCTCCGAGGTGAATTTTATAAAGGGGGAGAAACCATTGAGAAACGAGACCACATCTTCCTCTCTCCCCATCTTTACAATAGTGAACGTGTCATCAACATATCGTTTCCACTTACGCATAGGGAACTCCAATCTCGCGAAAACCCTATTCTCAAATTCCTCCATAGCCAGATTTGCAACAATTGCGCTGATTGGAGAACCCATTGCTGTGCCGTGAACCTGTTTATACATCACTCCTTGGAAAACCAAGGTTGTACTAGAAAGACATAATTCAACAGCACCACATATACCTTCTATGTTTAGGTGGGATCTAGCACTTAAGGTATTGTCCTTTTGTAAAGCCAACCTCACACATCCTACCCCATGTGCTATGGGGACACACGTAAATAATGATATAAGATCTAAAGACATCATCATCTCGTCCTCCCCTATTTCTTGACTCCTTACAAAGTTCACAAATTCCACACTGTCTCCAATGACCAACGCGGACCGCCCCACAAGTGGGGAAATCAGCTGCGCCAGATATTTTGATAAAGCATACGTAGGGCTACCAATTAAGGAACCTATGGGCCGTAATGGAACATTCTCCTTGCGTGTCTTAGGTAACCCATAAAATCTGGGCAGTCGACACCCTGTTGCATGCATGGACCAATACTTGTCCTTTGGAATCTTTTCCATTCTTAGCCAGGAAAGTAGCATCTTATTTACACACTGTTCTAAGCTAGCCAAGGGGTTTCTGTGGATAATCTTATAAGTACCACTATCACATAATAAGTCTAACACTTTCTTGTGGTAATCTTCTTTGATTAATACCACCGTTGATCTGCCTTTATCTGCTGGTAGGATTATGATATCTTCGTCCCGTTTAAGTTCTTCTAGTGCTTTCTTCTGTTTCGTGGTAAGATTCGGAGCAACCGTTTTTGCTTGGACCAGGATGGCGACAGCTTTAACACGAATTTGATTAACAATATGTTCAGGTAATTTGCTAATTGCCCTCTCAATACCCATAAATGTTTCGGTAATTGGAGGTTTAGGGGGTAGCAATGCAAACTTAGGTCCAATAGCCAATAGTCTCTCCCTTGTTCTTTGGTTAACGATTTGCCACTTAAATTCTGAATAAAGTTGAAATGGTCGCTACCCCTAAATACAGCGGACTGCTCCTCCAATAACGTATGAAACTTCCTAATATGTCTCTATTTATATGAAAAGGTAATCCTGTTCGTCCTCTCCAAAACTAACCTCTTTACACCTATCATGTGTAGCGGGGACAATCTGCTACTAATATCACCTAATGCTATATCAATCAATCTCCTACTATGTCTCAAGTCATCATGAAGTTTCTGAATCCATGTATTCAAAACCTTCTTTTGATACCATGTGATAAGCCTGGACAAACGGGCATCTTTCAATGGTGCCTTAATCCTAAATCCATGTGGCATAAGATTATGATCCCTGCAACGGTAGGCAAAGCTTAAGTGCTGTTGCTGTTTGGACTCAGCTATGCTGTATCTTTGGAACCTTCGGATGTGCCGCAAAACTGTATGGCCATAAACATTAACTATATCTGCAATATGGCCTCTGAGGTTGGGATTATTCAAGCTACCCATTTTAAACACACACACCAACTGTTTATGACTGATTGAATAATGAAATAAAATAAAATAAAATAAAATGATAAAAAAGACTGTACAATAATATTTACAAAAAACTGAAATATAACAAAAATAAAATAAGTAAATAAGTTAAAATACATTAAAATATAAATAACGATAAAAACACTATTAGAGCTTTTGGATGTGTTTACCTCCTTCCTCAGTAATGGTGAGACTTAAGCGACATCTTTAAGTACCAGGTTCACGGCACACGTGGATGACCAGGCGCATACTCAGCATTCCTTTCACTTGTACCAGAACCGGAAGTGGTCTGGAGACGTGGAAAATTAAAACGTTTATCTCTGGCCAAAACCACCGCCTCAAAAAGGGGGTGAAGCCTAACTCCCCTGTCTCTGTTCATGCTATTGTTACCAGAGGATCCAATCCACAGACTTTCCAGCCACTTGCGGTCCCAGAATCTATGCGCCCGGTCAAGGATGACAGCGTCGTTGATAGGTGTAAAGAGGTTAGTTTTCGAGAGGACGAATAGGATTACCTTTTCATATAAATAGATACATATTAGGAAGTTTCACACGTTATTAGAGGAGCAGTCCACTGTATTTAGGGGTAGCCACCGTTCCAACTTTATTCAGAATTTAAGTGGCAAATCGTTAACCCAAGAACAAGAGAGAGACTATTGGCTATTGGACCTAAGTTTGCATTGCTACCCCCTAAACCTCCAATTACCGAAACATCTATGGGTATTGAGAGGGCAATTAGCAAATTACCTGAACATATTGCTTATCAAATTCGTGTTAAAGCTGTCGCCATCCTGGGCCAAACAAAAACGGTTGCTCCGAATCTTACCCCGAAACAGAAGAAAGCACTAGAAGAACTTAAATGGGACGAAGATATCATAATCCTACCAGCAGATAAAGGCAGATCAACGGTGGTATTAAACAAAGAAGATTACCACAAGAAAGTGTTAGACTTATTAGGTAATAGTGGTACTTATAAGATTATCCACAGAAACCCCCTGGCTAGCTTAGAACAGTGTGTAAATAAGATGCTACTTTCCTGGCTAAGAATGGAAAAGATTCCAAAGGACAAGTATTGGTCCATGCATGCAACATGGTGTCGACTGCCCAGATTTTATGGGTTACCTAAGACACACAAGGAGAATGTTCCATTACGGCCCATAGTTTCCTTCATTGGTAGCAATGAAGTGGTAGTAGTGAAGTGGAATGAATTGGTAGCAATTATCAAAATATCTGGTGCAGCTGATTTCCCCACTTGTGGGGCGGTCCGCGTTGGTCATTGGAGACAGTGCGGAATTTGTGAACTTTGTAAGGAGTCAAGAAATAGGGGAGGACGTGATGATGATGTCATTAGATGTTATATCATTATTTACGTGTGTCCCCATAGCACATGGGGTAGAATGTGTGAGGTTGGCTTTACAAAAGGATAATACCTTAAGTGCTAGATCCCACCTAAACATAGAAGATATATGTGGTGCTGTTGAATTATGTCTTTCTAGTACAACCTTGGTTTTCCAAGGAGTGATGTATAAACAGGTTCACGGCACAGCAATGGGTTCTCCAATCAGCGCAATTGTTGCAAATCTGGCTATGGAGGAATTTGAGAATAGGGTTTTCGCGAGATTGGAGTTCCCTATGCGTAAGTGGAAACGATATGTTGATGACACGTTCACTATTGTAAAGATGGGGAGAGAGGAAGATGTGGTCTCGTTTCTCAATGGTTTCTCCCCCTTTATAAAATTCACCTCGGAGGTAGAAACAGATGGTACCCTCCCATTTCTGGACATAATGGTATATAGAGAAGGTCCCAGACTTAGAACTAAGGTTTATAGGAAACCAATGTATAGGGGCCAGTACACACACTATAGGACGGCACAGACTGTTAAACATAAAAATAGTGTGGCCAGTGCACTTTTGGGTAGGGTGAGAACACATTGCAGTACCCCTGAGGAGGGAGAGAAGGAAATTAGGCAAATCACGACGGATCTTATGAGGTGCGGTTACCCCCAGAGGGTCATTGATGAATACAACAGAGAGGAAGAGCCCAATCGGGTGGTTCCGCCTGTACCGCTTACCACAGTGTATGTTCCCTAATATCCGGGCCTGTCAGATCGCATTGCGAGGATGCTTCGCGACTTTCAGACACGCTGTGTGCAGCTTCCGGGCCGGAGGTTGCACACAGTAGTGTCACAGGTCAAAGACCCCATTTCTAGGGATTCTAGTAGTGGGGTCGTATATGAGATCACATGCCTGGATTGTGAGGAATGTTGCGTGGGGCAGACAGGACGGCGTCTCAAGGACCGTCTGCGGGAGCATTCACGAGCGATACGGACCGCAGAGCTCAATAAATCCGCCATTGCCGAGACTATTGGGAAAAACAACACCAGATCTCCCCCAACAACGCTGTCATCCTTGACCGGGCGCATAGATTCTGGGACCGCAAGTGGCTGGAAAGTCTGTGGATTGGATCCTCTGGTAACAATAGCATGAACAGAGACAGGGGAGTTAGGCTTCACCCCCTTTTTGAGGCGGTGGTTTTGGCCAGAGATAAACGTTTTAATTTTCCATGTCTCCAGACCACTTCCGGTTCTGGTACAAGTGAAAGGAATGCTGAGTATGCGCCTGGTCATCCACGTGTGCCGTGAACCTGGTACTTAAGGATGTGTCGCTTAAGTCTCACCATTACTGAGGAAGGAGGTAGACACCTCCGAAAGCTCTAATAGTGTTTTTTTCGTCTTTTTTATTGCTTTTATATTTATATTTTAATGTATTTTAACTTATTTACTTATTTTATTTTTGTTATATTTCAGTTTTTTGTAAATAATTAAAAGTTTTTTGTAAATATTATTTTACAGTCTTTTTTATCATTTTATTTTATTTTATTTTATTTCATTATTCAATCAGTCATAAACAGTTGGTGTGTGTGTTTAAAATTGGTAGTTTGAATAATCCCAACCTCAGAGGCCTTATTGCAGATATAGATATTGCTATTAGTGAAGCTGGGCTGAAAGGCTTTAGAACAGTTTCAGCAGTCCACCTTCTGTTGTTTGCCATCGGGGAATTAAATACCATAAAAGCAAAATTGCGACACATGTCTAACTTTGAAAGGATGGATAAATCGGGATCAGAAGTAACTGAACAAACATGCAGCTTATGCCAAAAAGTAAATAAGTATACTATTAAACATGCAGCTTATGCCAAAAAGTAAATAAGTATACTATTAAATGCATAGGTTGTAAGGCAGTTATTGGGAGATGTTGCTCTTCAATTGACATATCTCGCCTGAAGCAAAGTAGAAAGAAAAAATTTCTCTGTTTATCGTGTAAAACCAAGAGAGAGAGAGAATGATGGGAAAGAGCCAGGAAATAAGACATCTAAGGAAGTGTCTAGCGAAAGCGAGTCAGGTGTCGACGAATGCAGTGATCCCGAGCCAACGGACTTCTCACAAGGTAGCTGCTTTCGGTGTATCTGGAGAACGAAATAATATCATTAATGACGTCTGCGCGGGTAGCACAGTAGTATCGTCACCGTCCTCCCCACACCGGGTGGAAGAGGCCTGGGTTCGAATCCCGTCGATGACGTGAGGAACTTTAATGGGCTTTTTTCACTCCGTGGCTGAGTTAGTTGGTCTCAGGCGTATATAGCAAGGTTTTTTTCCCCAGTAACTGGGGTTTTTTTCATCCAGCAAAACAGGCAAATCAACCATAGAACATACGCAATTTACAGACACAAATACGGGTTAATGTATTTAATTACGGGTAACCCTAAAATAATAATTAGATTAATATCATTAATGACGCACAATAATAGAAATCCTCGGGTGTCACGCATGCCCAGATCACTGCGAACATCACAGACGTGATATAAGGACCCAAGACGGTGACAGAAATTCAGACTTCCCAGTACAGGCTGATGCAAAAAGACTAGAGTCCGAGGCAACGGGGTAAAATGAACTCCTCAGCTTGGAACCGAACATGAACAGACACAAATATCACTTAACAGAACTCCTATCTCTGATGTACAAGGCCCTGCAGGAGATCCAGGAAGAGAACGACGAACTAAGGAAGCAAAATATTAAAATTATTATGAGTCAAAAATTATTGGAGGAAAAATTAAATACAGTACTGGCGCATTACAGGGATATTCAGGGGATATTCATGTGTTGTTGTGGCGGATCCCAGGGTTTCCCCCACTAGCGCATTACAATTAATAGATAGAACAAATTACAAACAAAATGCAATATTGACTATAAAGAAAGAGCAAAATAGGGCAATCACTAATAATGCGTACGCGATGAAGACAGAACAACATAAACGTATACAGAGTGATATAGAAGGGAAAATAAGGAATGATAGGAGTAATATCTTACATAACGAGGGTGGCGAGACAGTTAAGCGACAAAGAGTATCAGTAGCCGAAATATCCACCGAGAAAGACATCATGTCTAAGCGAGGACAAAATTTTGAGAAACCCTGCCAAAATTTTTCCTAACCCCCTACCAACCCAAAACCCAAAGACGTCAGAAATAGATATTGATCTCAATAGACAACCTACGTTCGCGCAAATTGCAGTCCTCCCCCAGGAATCACCGCAGGAAAACGCATGAAGTGAATCTTTTTTTTTATTTTTTTTTTTATGTGAATCCCAAACACGAGAGGTATTAGAACCTATAGTACTTAGTACCGTGCTTGGGTTTGAGATTGAGAAGACGAAAGAAGATATTTGTTGACATTGGACTTGAACTTCTGTAGATTGTAATTTTCAGGAAATACGTATGAAGGAAGGTTGTTCCAGAAAACGGCAGTTGAATGAATAAATGAGGAAGATGAAAAGTTGGTTCTGTGGGTTTGAAGTTGGACAGTAAATGGATGTTGGCTGGTGGCGGCACGTGTTCGGACTGTTTTGAAAGAGAGAGCGGGAATTATAGAAGCCAATTCAGAAGAACAGTGCCCATGGAAGTATCTGTAGAAGAGGCATGCAGCAGAAGCAGTGCGTCTATGAGAAAGCGAGTGGAGAGACTCTGTTAGAGATGAATCATTAATTAAGCTAACTGCCGTCTTCTGAATGGAATGAAGAAGCCTGAGAGAGGTTTTAGGGGCACCACCCCAGATGTGGGAACAATATTCCATGGCAGGGCGGATTTGCGACTTATACAGAGTGAGCAGCTGTTTGGAAGAAAAGGAACGCCGAGAGCGAAAGAGAAAACCAAGTTTTTTAGATGCAGAGAAAGCAATATTTGTAATGTGCTTGTGCCAAGAGACATTAGAAGTCAGGGTAATCCCCAAAAGAGATATCATTTTGCCTAGAAATCGGAGTGTCACTAAAGATAAGCATAGGAGTAGAAGAATCCTTTTTGCGAGATATAAGACAAGACTGAGTTTTAGAAGGGTTGAAGTCAACTAAGTTGTCTTTACCCCACTGGAGAATTACCTGAAGATCAGCATTTAAGGAATTGGTAGCAGATTTTCGAGAAGTTGAAGCTGATTGAGCTGGACAAGGTTTCTCAAAATGGAAAGTTGAATGCAATGTGCTATCATCGGCAAAACTATGGATAGGATTTCCAGTCAATGGAAGAAGGTTATTGATATACAAGAGGAAAAGAGTGGAGGAAAGAACTGAACCTTGGGGGACACCGGCATTAGTGGAGAAGTTAGAAGACAGAGAGCCATCTACCATCACCCTCAGTGAGCGATCAGAGAGAAAACTGGATAACCAATTACTAAAAACAGTTGGAAAACCATAAGATGGAAGCTTGTTTAGAAGACCTTTATGCCAAACACGATCAAAAGCCTTTGAGATGTCAAGAGCAACTATTTGTGTTTCACCGAACCTTTCCATTGAATTAGTCCATAAATGGGTAACATAAGCCAGAATATCACCAGTGGATCGACACCGACGGAATCCATACTGGCGATCGTTGATCAGACGGAAGGTTTCTAGGTAGTTTAAGAGTTGGCGGTTAATTGATTTCTCCATTACTTTAGAAAGAGTAGAAGTAATAGCAATGGGACGATAATTGGATGGGAGGGATTTGTCACCCTTTTTAGGAACTGGCTGGATATGAGCAAATTTCCAAGTAGAAGGAAAAACACCTTAGGAATAAGAAAGTTAAAAAAGGCGGCAAAGAATAGGAGTAAGTTCAGGAGCACAGGTTTTGAGAACAAGTGGAGGAATACCATCAGGACCTGGAGCTTTCTTAGCATCAAGATTCATCAAAATCCTTCTGATATCCTTTTAGCATTAGCATTAGTAGAGGCATTTGATGCAAAAAACCAAGCTTATGCAGCATCAGCCAAAAAAAAAAAAAAAAAAAAAAACCACTTCCACTTCACCCCTCTGTTCGTTCAAAATACCTGTCCAGCTGAGCCTTAAACTTATTTAGGCTATCAACCTCCACCACAAGGGATGGCAGTCTGTTCCACCAACCAACCACCCGCTGGCTAAAGGCGAATTTCCGCACGTCTATCCTACATCTGTCTTTCCTCAATTTGGATTTATGCCCTCTCAGGTGATTTTTCTGAGCTAGAGGAAGAATCCCATCAGCATTGAGCATGCTTAAACCATTCAAGGCTTTATACACCTCTATCAGATCACCTCGCTGGTGCCTAGTCTCCAGACACTGTAATTTGCAAAACTTAAGCCTTTCTTCGTAAGAGCACCCCTTTGTTCCATTCACTAATCTTGTTGCCCTTCTCTGTACTCGTTCCAGCAGCTCTACATCCTTCTTGAAATGAGACCTCCAGACCTGTATACAGTACTCTAGGTGTGGCCTGACCATTGCCTTATACAATGGAATAATCACCACCTTATCCCTGCTGGAAAAAGTCCTGTATCATTGACAATACTCCATGAGCTACTCTTGCAGCCCGTCTGCACTGCTCAGAGAACTTCATATCTGCCTGCACAATCACCCCCAAGTCCCTTTCATTCTCTACCACTGTCAGTGTAGTACCACAGAGTTGATACGTTGCTCTGGGGTTGCTGTTTCCCATGTGTAGTAATTTACATTTGTCAATGTTAAACTTCATTTGCCACCTCTCAGCCCATCTGCTCAACCTTTCCAGATTCTGTTGCAGCAGCATAGTGTCAGTAGTGTCCTTGACAACCCTGCCAACCTTTGTATCATCTGCTAACTTGGACATTAAGCTTGATATACCATCATCAATATCATTTATAAATACAGAAAACAATAATGGACCCAACACTGAGCCCTGAGGCACTCCACTAATAACATTAGTCCACGATGAGCAGTGTCCATTGATTACCACTCTCTGTCTTCTCCCCCTCAACCACCCCTTTATCCAAAGCAGCAATTTGCCTCCAATGTCACACTGCTCCAATTTGTACAGCAGTCTTCCATGTGCAACAGTATCAAAAGCCTTTCTAAGATCCAAGTATACAATATCAAAGTTATTCATTGCATCCAGTTCTTTTCTGACTGCATCATAGTATCCAATCAAGTTGGTCAGGCAAGACTTCCCCTTAACAAAACCATGCTGTGTCTGAGCTATAACTGAAGTCTTGTCTAAATGATCCTGCAGTGCTTCTTTAACCAGTGCCTCCATTAATTTTCCTGGAACAGAAGTTAATCTCACAGGTCTATAATTACTTGTGTCAGACTTTGATCCTCCTTTGTGAATTGGGGTCACATTTGCACATTTCCAGTCTATGGGTACCTCCCCTGAGTCCAAGGAAGCTCTCATAATTATGGCTAAGGGTTTGCTTACTTCCTTTGCTGCCTCCTTTAATATAACTGGATAGATCCCATCCACCCCAGGTGCCTTTTTTATGTTTATCCTCAACAATCTCTCCTCCAGTTTCCTCCCAGTTATTTCAAGATTCTGTAGCTTACTGGTAGAGTTGAATACACCTCTGGCATTCCCCTTGCTGAATAACTCCTCATGTGTGAATGTCGATGCAAAATATTCATTTAGTTTGTTAGCTACCTGAGCAGGATCATCAACAGTTGACCCATCAATATCAAGTGGACCAATCTGATCCATCCCCTTCCTTCTAGAGTTTACATAAGTAAAGAACTCTTTGCTGTTTTTCTTTGCATCTCTTGCCAAGGATTTCTCGTAATCTGCCTTCGCCTGCCTAACCTCCTTTGTAACTTGGTTGCATATCAACTTGTATCTATCATAGGCTTCTGTGTCATGTGTTAATTTGTAAGTATCCCATGCATTTTTCTTCTCTGCCATATGCCTCATTAGTTCATCTGACATCCACTTAGGCCTAAACCTTGAACAATATTTCTTAGTTGGTATGTAAAGCCTAGTAGCTTCCAAGATAAGTTCTTTGAATTCTTCCCATTCTGAATTTGCTGTTGGTAACATCATCAGTTGGTCCCACTGTATAAAATTTAAATACTGTCTCAGTCCATCGTAGTCGCCTTTACGGAAGCAATAACCCTTCCCTTTACCCCTAATGGTAGAAACCTCTTTCAGTAAATCCCACTTCAGCACAATGTGATCACTGCCACCTAGTGGTTCATTTATCTGCAGATTCTTAATGCATGAAGAATCACTGCTAATAATCAAATCAAGAGTATTACTCCCTCTAGTTGCCTCCCGAACATGCTGATGTAGAAAACAATCATCCAATAAATCCACAAAAGCCCTGCTAGTGTGTGAGTAACCAGCCCCCAAATTCCAGTCAATATCTGGGAAATTAAAATCTCCCATTATAAGACTATCTGATTTACTGGCCCACTCTATTTCCCTGTACAGTTCCTTATTATACTCCTCAGAGTCATTAGGCCTATAGCACACTCCTACTCTCAATTTTGATCTCCCAATGCTTATGTCACACCAAACTGACTCAACACTGCACTGTCCAGCGATGTCGACTGGCTTCACTTCCTTGGTTTTTATGTGTTTCTTAACTAATAGCATAACCCCTCCCCCCTTCCTATCCTGTCTATCCTTTCTGTAGACGTTGTACTCCCCAAATTGCAGTTCTGCATCCCTTATATCTGTGTGACACCACGTCTCTGATATCCCAACAATATCTGCCTTTGATGTTTTGAGCAATACCTCAAATTCATCAAATTTATTTACTAAACTCCTAGCATTCGTGTACATGCAAGTATACCTGCACCTGTTTCTATTCTTAGCTACCCTAACACAATCCATGTGTTTACTTGTACCGCAATGGCTCCCAGCAGTCTCTGAAATACCATGCATCTTGTTTTTCAGGCTTCTGCTCATTCTAATAGAAGCAGTGCAAGAATCTCTTTCACCTCTGCCAGTGGCTACTGTCAATCTATTTGTCTTTGTCTCCCCCCAAGCTAGCAGTTTTCCGACCCCACCTAACACTGCCTCGATAGCATCAGCAAATATTCTTGCACCCTTTCTATTTAAGTGTATCCCATCCCTGTAGAAGCAATCTCTCCTGTTAGAGAGTCCAGGCTGAAAAAAATTCTACCCCTTGAGCCTTGCACAATGTTTCCAGGGCCGAATTGATCGACAAGGCTCTCATCATATACTCCCTCCTATCGTGTCTGGTCAGAATTGCAGACACATTCAAATTTAACCCTAATTCTCGGCATTTGTTCAACAGTGACCTGTACACTTTAAGTAATTCTGCCGGTCTCCTACTCTTAATATTATTAGTGCCAACGTGTACAACTATATCACCTTTTGTGCCCTTAAAAGATGATATTCGCTCTACAACGTCATCAACCTTTGCCCCTGGCAGACATACCCTGGTCCTGTTCCACCTATCTTTTTTACAAAGCATGTTCCCCGTTTCCCTGACAATAGAGTCACCAACAACTACTAGTTCCTTCGGGACCAGCGCATTCTGCTTTGGGGGTTGTCTCTGTGTCACGCGATGCCCAAGTGCAAGCTCTGGCGTTGATGTGGGCAGCTGAGAGCTTGATGGGCCCCTCAATTTAGTTTCTTCGAGGGCATCCACCCTGTCCTTTAAGCTCTCATATAGGCCCATAAGAACGCCGAGTTGTTGCCTGATATCGATACACTCCTTGCATCGCGCACACACAAAGACATCCCCCTTGGCAGTATCATGTGCCGTACCCGATTGCTCTGCAAACATCAAGCAAACAGTGCATTTTATAAGGCTGTGAGTCAGAGGACAACTGCCCCCCTCAGTTCTGCTCTGAGCCACAGCGCTTCCATTAGCTTGAGCCTTTTGCTTTGCTGCTCTGGTCTGAGTCATGATTCTATTAATTTATTAATTAATTATAATTAATTATGTTATGTTATTAATTATGTTAAATATAATTAATTATATAACGTTTGTAATCTAAGTCGTTATATGTATTTATTTAAACGTACAATTTAACTGCTAACGAAGTTCAACTAACGCTATCTAGTACGGCATACAACTATCGTATCACAATGGCGGGTAAATTACGAACGGTACCGGAGTTGAAACACGTGGAAACCTTTACCGATACTTTTATGCAATTACAAGGCCGAGTAAAGAATAATTACACCAAGTTAATCAGAAAATCACAAAATAATGTTATACTACTAAATTTAAATCAAAAGTTTTAGAAAAACAATAATTTCAAATCAATAAATAAGAAAAATCCACTTAGCGGCTTCGAACACGACCGTCTCTAGTTGCCTCGTCAGCAGACTCCTCTTTTGACGGAAGACCACAGGAGGCATTGAATGGAGCGTGTTGGGAATGGTGGGAGGTGTTTTACCAACATCATTAATACATGAGTTGGAAGAAAAGAAAAATGGAATGCTAGCAGGTCAGCTTTATCCTTGGCTGAAGTGGCAACAGAACCATCTGGTTTGGACAGAGGTGGGAGCAAAGATGGGCAAAAGTTGCGGCCAATAGCTTTGGCAAGAGACCAGAATGCTCGGCTACCATTAGGGCAAGAAGCAAGTTTACTACTCTTAGCCTGTGCAAACTCTAGTTTGGACTGGTTAATAACTGCTTTGCAACTGTTGCGAGCTTTGGTGTAGGCAGAAAATGAAACTGAAGAATTAGAAACAAGCCAATTACGATATGCAAAATTCTTCTCTTGGACATCCTTAGCACATTTATTGGAAAACCAAGGTTTAGATAAAGGACGAGATTTTAAAGTGGAGTGTGGGATAAAGGATTCTATTCCTGCAAGAATAATTTCACTGACACGATCTGAGCAAACGTTGACATCAGAAGTTTTGAAACAGTAATCCGACCAAGGAAAAGAAGAAAAGAAGTCTCGCAGGTCATCCCATTTTGCATTCTTGTAATGCCAAACAACACGTGGTTGGGAATAGCCATGAGATAAGGGTTCCATTGGAGAAGAGACAATCACCAAGTTGTGATCTGAAGTGCCTAAAGGACCTCTCACTTCGACCGTGTACTTAGAAGGGTTGTTTGTGAGAAAAAGATCAAGCGTATTGGCTGTATGATTAGGATTGTCCGGTATTCTTGTAGGCAAATGGACAATCTGTGCTAGGTCATTAGTAATTGCAAAAGCCTCAGCATCTCGACCTGCTGGGTCGGTGTGGGAAGCCAGCTGGAGTTGTGAACATTAAAATCACCAAGGAAAATTACTTCATTGTTAGGAAAGTTGGACTGGAGAAAGTCAAGTTGCAAAGAGAGGAAGTCAAAGAGCTCCAAGTGATTAGTGGAGTTGGGAGAACGGTAGAGACAACAGATGAATTTGACACAATGAGGTAGAGAGATTTTAAGCCAGAGAAGATCAAAGAGAGGAGATTCCAAAATGCCAAGTCTCTGACAGGGAATATCAGAACGGTCATATGCACAAGTACCACCTTTGAGGCGAAAGGAATCATACAGCGAATAATTTGGGCATCTGAGATGAGCAGTAGATGAATCAACCGATATCTGAGATTCTGTCAGAAAATGTACATGGGGTTTGGAAGACTGCAAGTGGAAATGGACATCGTTGAGATTAGAATTGAGACCACGTATATCTGTGAAATGAATTAGGATTTTGCCGCATGGATGCCTTCCCACACACACAGAAAATCACTTTACATAGCAATCCTGTAGGCTACAAGCATCAATACACATCACAAAGCAATAATGAGCACAACAGACCTGACACCACAACGAAACGTTCGTTAGGACACAATCAGAGACTAGCGGACAGATTCAACATAACCTCTGTACAAACCAGACGAAAAATATTTATCTCAAGACTCGATACGCAGACGAAGCTAAATTTCATAAAAGAAATATGCAGCAGAGGAATAGGGATCGACGATCGACGTAGAAGTTAAGAAAATTCGCACAAAGACATCCGGCATGCGTTTCTTTCGTAACCACCTGCCCAGTAAGCAGTTGTTTGTTTGTTTGTTTGTTGTTTAGTTTTTAGGAGCATTAGCAACTAAGGCCATATTGCTCCGGGAATGTGCGGTGGTCATTCCGTGACCTTTCCACATCCTCCGTATTTGGTGGTGACGGGCTGGAACCCCGTCAAAGGCAAAAACATCAAAGATATGGTTGGGATATCAGAGACGTGGTGTCACACAGATATAAGGGATGCAGAACTGCAATTTGGGGAGTACAACGTCTACAGAAAGGATAGACAGGATAGGAAGGGGGGAGGGGTTATGCTATTAGTTAAGAAACACATAAAAACCAAGGAAGGGAAGCCAGTCGACATTGCTGGACAGTGCAGTGTTGAGTCAGTTTGGTGTGACATAAGCATTGGGAGATCAAAATTGAGAGTAGGAGTGTGCTATAGGCCTAATGACTCTGATGAGTATAATAAGATATTGTACAGGGAAATAGAGTGGGCCAGTAAATCAGAGAGTCTTATAATGGGGGAGTTTAATTTCCCAGATATTGACTGGAATTTGTGGGTTGGTCACTCACACACTAGCAGGGCTTTTGTGGATTTATTGGATGATTGTTTTCTACATCAGCATGTTCGGGAGGCAACTAGAGGGAGTAATACTCTTGATTTGATTATCAGCAGTGATTCTTCATGCATTAAGAATCTGCAGATAAATGAACCACTAGGTGGCAGTGATCACAGTGTGATGAAGTGGGATTTACTCAAAGAGGTAACTACCATTAGGGGTAAAGGGAAGGGTTATTGCTTCCGTAAAGGCGACTACGATGGACTGAGACAGTATTTAAATTTTATACAGTGGGACCAACTGATGATGTTACCAACAGCAAATTCAAAATGGGAAGCATTCAAAGAACTTATCTTGGAAGCTACTAGGCTTTACATACCAACTAAGAAATATTGTTCAAGGTTTAGGCCAAAATGGATGTCAGATGAACTAATGAGGCATATGGCAGAGAAGAAAAATGCATGGGATACTTACAAATTAACACATGACACAGAAGCCTACGATAGATACAAGTTGATATGCAACCAAGTTACAAAGGAGGTTAGGCAGGCGAAGGCAGATTACGAGAAATCTTTGGCAAGGGATGCAAAGAAAAACAGCAAAGAGTTCTTTACTTATGTAAACTCTAGAAGGAAGGGGATGAATCAGATTGGTCCACTTGATATTGATGGGTCAACTGTTGATGATCCTGCTCAGGTAGCTAACAAACTAAATGAATATTTTGCATCGACATTCACACATGAGGAGTTATTCAGCAAGGGGAATGCCAGAGGTGTATTCAACTCTAGCAGTAAGCTACAGAATCTTGAAATAACTGGGAGTAAAGTGGAGGAGAAACTGTTGAAGATAAACACAAAAAGGCACCTGGGGTGGATGGGATCTATCCAGTTATATTAAAGGAGGCAGCAAAGGAAGTAAGCAAACCCTTAGCCATAATTATGAGAGCTTCCTTGGACTCAGGGGAGGTACCCATAGACTGGAAATGTGCAAATGTGACCCCCAATTCACAAAGGAGGATCAGAGGCTGACTCAAGTAATTATAGACCTGTGAGCTTAACTTCTGTTCCAGGAAAATTAATGGAGGCACTGGTTAAAGAAGCACTGCAGGATCATTTAGACAAGACTTCAGTTATAGCTCAGACACAGCATGGTTTTTTTAAGGGGAAGTCTTGCCTGACCAACTTGATTGGATACTATGATGCAGTCACAAAAGAACTCGATGCAGGGAATAACTTTGATATTATATACTTGGATCTTAGAAAGGCTTTTGATACTGTTGCACATGGAAGACTGCTACACAAATTGGAGCAGTGTGACATTGGAGGAAAATTGCTGCTATGGATAAAGGGGTGGTTGAGGGGGAGAAGACAGAGAGTGGTAATCAACGGACACTGCTCATCGTGGACTAATGTTATTAGTGCAGTCCCTCAGGGTTCAGTGTTGGGTCCATTATTGTTTTCTGTATTTATAAATGATATTGATGATGGTATACCCAAGCTTAATGTCCAAGTTTGCAGATGATACAAAGGTTGGCAGGATTGTCAAGGACACTACTGACACAATGCTGCTGCAACAGGATCTGGAAAGGTTGAGCAGATGGGCTGAGAGGTGGCAAATGAAGTTTAACATTGACAAATGTAAAGTACTACACATGGGAAACAGCAACCCCAGAGCAACGTATCAACTCTGTGGTACTACACTGACAGTGGTAGAGAATGAAAGGGACTTGGGGGTGGTTCTGCAGGCAGATATGAAGTTCTCTGAGCAGTGCAGACGGGCTGCAAGAGTAGCTCATGGTGTATTGTCAATGATATACAGGAATTTTTCCAGCAGGGATAAGGAGGTGATTATTCCATTGTATAAGGCAATGGTCAGGCCACACCTAGAGTACTGTATACAGGTCTGGAGGCCTCATTTCAAGAAGGATGTAGAGCTGCTGGAATGAGTACAGAGAAGGGCAACAAGATTAGTGAATGGAACAAAGGGGTGCTCTTATGAAGAAAGCTTAAGTTTTGCAAATTACAGTGTCTGGAGATTAGGCACCAGCGAGGTGATCTGACTGAGGTGTATAAAGCCTTGAATGGCTTGAGCAAGCTGAATGCTGATGGGATTCTTCCTCTCGCTCAGAATAATCACCTGAGAGGGCATAAATTCAAATTGAGGAAAGACAGATGTAGGATAGACGTGCGGAAATTTGCCTTTAGCCAGCGGGTGGTTGGTTGGTGGAACAGACTTCCATCCCTTGTGGTGGAGGTTGATAGCCTAAATAAGTTTAAGGCTCAGCTGGACAGGTATTTTGAACGAACAGAGGGGTGAAGTGGAAGTGGGTTTTTTTTTTTTTTTTTTTTTTTTTGGCTGATGCTGCATAAGCTTGCTTTCTTGCATCAAATGCCTCTACTAATGCTAATGCTAATACTAATGCTAAACTAAGGCCATATTGCTCCGGGAATGTGCGGCGGTCATTCCGTGACCTTTCCACATCCTCCGTATTTGGTAGTGACGGGCTGGAACCCCGGTCTAATCAAGAAGCGTGTGCTACGCGCTGTTGCTCCTTCCCACCTGGCTACGGAGGCGCCCAGTAAGCAGTGAAGATCGTCTCTTGTACAGAAACATCTGTACAAAACCATACAGAGAAAGGACTGGGAAGCCCACATTTAGGAACAACGCGGCGAACTTCCGAACTGTACAACAGCAATCAGCAAACAACTCAGCTCACGAAAAAGAATATAATGGGATCATTATTTTCCTGCAAAATGTAAGAAGTATTTCGAATAAGCTGCACACACTACAAAGTTTATTGCTTAACTCGGAGAGTGATTGCATATGTTTAGTAGAAACATGGCTGCAAAATAACAGGTACCTCGATGCCCTTGAGCACTCCTCCGGTTACTATTGCCTTGGAAATGGAAGAGAAAATAAAAGAGGAGGCGAGGTAATGATTCTGTTAAAAAAGGATTCTCGGTAGTCAGCGAACATGAATCGCAATCGGAAAATTTCGAGGTTATCATTACCATCTTTGGAACAGAAATGAAGAGATTTCAATTATCCTTAATATATCTACCCCCAGAGGATACTAAAGAAAACAGAACTGAGCTTTTTACGTGGCTTGTCTGAAACATGAGCGAGAATACTGATACAATTGTAATGGGAGGACCTCAATATGCCACTACCAAAACATCGGGAGGCAAAACGTGAATTGGATGGTACAATGCAAGCCTTAAATATGAACCAACTGAAAACACCTACAACAACAAGGGGACAAGGTATTCTTGTATTGATTGCGGCCTCCAGGGTTACCCCTATATACCGCTGTAGCATCTGTAGGTTATTTATAGCCTGCAAGTGTGTGTAAGTGTGTGTGTGTGTGTGTAAGTATATATGTGTGTTGTGATGGTTGTTGTTTGCCGGCCCTGGAGTCTTAGCAGCCGGGAGGCAGGGAGCAAGCTACCTGCGTCCCGACTCCCGTCCCTAGCCACGTGGAGGCGCTCCAGGAACTATCTAAATTACACTTAGTGGGATTCCAACAAGTGGAATCCCGGTTATAGTAAATAATGAATAGGGAGGATAAAGTAGGAGAAAAGAAAGTAGAAGAAGAAATGAGAGCAAAACACTCTCTCAGGAAAAAGAAGAAACAGGAAAGAGGAAAACACTAGTTGGAAAATCTAACAAGCGAGAGAGCTTGAAGAGGTAAAATTTTGAAGCCTGAAGGCTTGTACATTTGAAAGAAAGATTTCCCTAGCCGGGAAGGAAGCCCAACTTGCACCGACAAGGGGAAAAAGAAAAGTCTCAAGGAAAGAACATAGGTAATGTACAAGTGGCTATTAGATAGCCACTTAAAAGAATAAATTAAGATAAATAATAAATACTTATGTCACCGATATGAAACATAGCAGTAAACATATTAACAAATTACACTGCATAAGCAGAGAGTAAAATATACAATACAGTATTTACAAAATAAGTAATTAAAATCTTGGCTGAAAAATTAGTCAACCAAGAAATTAACAGAAATAGTCAACCAGAAGAAATGTAGAAACATATATACAAAACACAAAGAGACAAACAGAACTCACCCAAGGCAAAGATATGCCAAAGGCAAAACCAATAAATACTGTACAAATAAATTAGTTAACCGAATCAAAAGCAATTCTAAATTTAAATCTAAGTATAACAGATCAAAATAATAAGTTAAGTATTAAACAATAATTAATTAATATGCAGAGAAAATGTCTCTGCACAAGTAATCTAATCTATAAACATATGTATATAACCAGCAAGTGCAAGGCTGCTACCACAAGCTGCGAAAAACAAAACTTGTTTCAAATAACAAGACACGTAGAATTAACAATACTGCATAGGTAAGCATTAAAAAAAAAAAAAAAAAAAAAAAAAGATGGCAATTGCCAACAAAGCAATTGGATCTGAGAGGGCGGGGAGGTGGTCCATCCCACCCCTCAGAACCAAAACCCATTTACAACTAAAAATGCTAGACTAAGAACTATATGGTACTAGCAAAAACCCAACTGATTCCAGCTGCAATCAGGCAGGAAAGAAAAATACAACAAATAATCAGCCCCGCAGGAAAACAAAATTAAATCAAAACACAAGCAGCAAGAGAAGCAGCCAGCAGTAAGACAGGCTAGAGAGGAAAATCATCTCACTCAACCAGAATAGCCAACTGAAGGTTGGATCTGAGGGAGCAGGGAGAGGTCCATCCCACTCCTCAGAGCCAAACAGAGAACGCAAGAAGAGAAAAACTGTCTCTTCAACATAATAATGAGCTAACTACACAAGTAATGTACAATATAAACATTTAAGATTAACTGCTGATTTAAAACACAATAAAATCAGTTACTCTCAATTCTAAGAGCAAACAACAAATCAAACAAAAGCACCATGATATTAACAAGATAATTACAGTATTTACAAAATACATGCAATTTAACACAGAAAATCATTTCAGGCAACCCGGACAGAGTTCGAAGTGGGAGAGGGGAGGTCCATCTCTCCCACTCGGCCAGGCAAAAACCTGAAACAAGTCTCCAGAAAAAGACGCAAAAACTCTGCGTCCAAAACACAAGACAATTTAGGCAAGGAAGAAACTCCTCTCGAAAAAAAAAAAAAAAAAAAAAAAATCAATACAGTAATATATATAAATATTAAGAACAAATAACGAAATCAAGGGTTATTCCTTGATAAAGCCGCTCTTCTCCGGAAGACACTATTAGCAAAAGAAGAGAAGGCCGAAAGAGAGTCCGCCGACCCAACCAGGCGCCAAAAATCATCTAAATTATATACATTTGTACAGATAGACAATTGTTGTCTTAAATCCACATATAAATTACAATGTAGGACAATATGTTCAACCGTCTCCTCAGAGCCACAAGAGCAGAGAGGAGAGGGGACGAGTCCAAATCTATACAAACGAGAATTAATTCCATGTCCCGTGATTAAGAAAGTGGGAAATAACCCAAGTTGAAGCCAGTTAAAATTTTTATCTTTAATAAAAACACGAGGAAAGAAAGCGTATGTGATTCTGCCGAGAGAGGAATCATCCCAAGAGTGTTGCCACTCTTCCAAAGCAAGATTGGAAAGTCTGGCCAGATCAACATTTGTAGAGTTCTCATAATTATTAGCAAAATCTCCCACCGAGGCAGGAGAGAGAGATTTCCTATGGTAAGACAAGAAATGCAATATAATTTCCAGGTAGATAGGGAGACGACCATTAATAACAAGCAGGGCATCAGTAGAAACAGTTCTACATGCCCTGCAAGTATAGAGAAGGAAGGACCGCTGCGCCTGCAGAAGGTATTTTTGGACCAGTGAATTAAGAATTCTGAAGCCCCAAGCGCCAGCACCATAGCAGACGATGGGGATGAAGATACACTTGTAGTAAAGACCAAGAGAAGACGACTTAAGATTCCAGAGGGAACGGGCAAGACGCAACAGCCAGCCGGTAAGAGAACGGATTTTCTGCCGAAGGTACTTACAATGGGGAATGAAAGATAAACGATCATCAATCACCACCCCAAAGTATTTATATTCACTTACCAATTTAACAGCCTGGTCAAGAATTTTAACCACAGGGGGACGATTACGATTCAGTAGGCCTTTCAGAAGAACCTGTTTAGTTTTAGGGACTGAAATGGAGAGTTTATGGAGGGAACACCACATGTGAAGATCATCCAAGATGTGGTTTGCTTTAATTTCCAATTCAAGACGAGAATTCCCAGGTACAAGCAAGGCAAGATCGTCGGCGTAGGCAATGTTGACAATATCATCATGAGGGGCATTTAGCCATCCATCAAGGACCACGTTCCAGCAAACAGGGCCAAGAACGGATCCCTGAGGACAACCCCTAGAAACCGGCCTCGTAACCGAGCAAAAACCGGAGGAGACCACAAGGCTTCTATTATCGAAATAACTAGAAATTAGTTTGTAGATAGGACAGGAGACCTCGGCCTCCCGAAACCTCGCCAGGACACTGTGCCACCATAAGGTGTCAAAGGCCCCTTTGAAGTCTACAAAGAGACCGAGAACGTATTTAGAAGGAGATGCTCGAACAGTGCTCAGGAGAAGATTAATTGCATCTGTAGTTGATTTACCTTGCGTGAAACCAAACTGGGAAGAAGAACAAAGATTTTTTGAGTTATAGTAACCCTTGAAATGTGAAACCAGAAGTTTTTCCAACAACTTGCCAAGAAAAGGAAGAAGGGAAATTGGACGATAAGAAGAAGGAGAGGCAACTGGATTGCCAGGACTCTTGGGAAGGATTTTTAAGTTGGCAATTTTCCAGCGATCAGGGAAAACACCAAACCGAAGGCAAGAATTCATTAGGATAGAAATAAGGATAGGTTTGATTTTCCAGATTCTTTTAATCACAGAAACCTCCATGAGGTCCAGACCTGGACTTTTGCCAATAGTAAGGGTATTAATGGCAGAATCAATTTCAATATTAGTGAAGGGATCCTCAGAAGAAGAGCCTTCAAACACAAGATGCTGTAATCTAAAAAGAGTTTGTTCATTGCTCTCAGGAACAGAGATGTCCCTGAGAAGCAATTCATCCAAGATGGCATCAACAGATGCCGACCAAGTTAAAGTTTCAGTGGAATTTGGAACATGGATCGAGGTCTGAGGAATATCTTAAATTTATTCAACCTATCAACTTCCACAACGACAGATGGAAGTTTGTTCCAGCAATTAACCACCCGCTGGCTAAAGGAAAATTTCCGCACATCTATTCTACATCTGTCTTTTCTTAATTTGAATTTATGCCCCCTTAGATTCGTAATCTGAACAAGTGGAAGGATCTCATCAGAATTCAGCGTGCTCAACCCATTCAAGGCCTTATACACCTCAATCAGATCACCTCGCAGGTGCCCAGTCTCCAGCCACTGCAATTTGCAGAACTTAAGCCTCTCTTGGTAAGAGGATCCCTTCATTCCCCTCACCAATCTTGTTGCCCTTCTCTGTACACGCTCAAGTAAATCTACATAATTCCTAAAATGAGGTCTCCAGACCTGTACGCAGTACTCAAGCCGTGGCCTGACCATTGCCTTATACAGAGGGATAATCACCTCCTTTTTCCTGCTAGCAAAATTCCTATATATCATTGACAAAACCCCATGACCTGCCCTGGCAGCCGGTCTGCACTGCTCAGAAAACTTCATATCTGCCTGCACAATTACTCCCAGGTCTTTTTCATTTTCTACCACCTTAAGTGTAGTACCACACAGTTGGTACGTTTCTCTGGGGTTACTTCTACCCACATGTAGTACTTTGCATTTGTCAAGGTTAAACTTCAGTTGCCACTTCTTAGCCCATCTGCACAAATTATCTAGATCCTGTTGCATTAGCACACTGCCATTACTGTCATTAACAACCCTGCCAACCTTTGTATCATCTGCAAACTTCGACATTAAGCCTGATATACCTTCATCAATATCATTGAATATATACAAAACAACAGTGGAACCAACACCGAACCCTGTGGGACTCCACTAATAACATTAGTCCAAGAAGAGCAGCACCCATTGATTACCACCCTCTGTCTTCTAGCACCTAACCATCCTTTTATCCATTGTAACAACTTGCCCTTAATACCATTCTTCTCCAATTTGTACAATAGTCTTTCATGCGCAACAGTGTCAAAAGCTTTCCTGAAATCCAAATATATGATATCAAAATTATTTTTTGCATCTAGTTCCTTTGTAACCACATCATAATATCCTATCAAATTTGTCAGACAAGACTTTCCCTTAACAAACCCATGCTGTGTCTGAATTATTGCTACAGTCTTGTCTAGATGATCCTAGGTGGCGTATTGTCCGCCACAGTCTTTGCCATAGCCCTCGAACCCTTCTTAGCACAAAACAGGAAGAAATTCACCACGTATGCAGACAATATGAATTTTTTTTTTTTTTACCTCAGAAGATCAGAAATCTGCCAACTACTGCAACCAAGTGGCTAACGCCAAAATAAAAAAACAACAAAAATACCTCGACTCTATCGGGCTACACCTAAATGAAGACAAGACTGCGCAAATGCCCTTCACAAATAAAATAAATCCAAACAAAATAACAATATGCGTGAACGACATCGTTGTCCAAAAGTTTCAGTCACATATTGATCTTGGACTCAAGTGGGACGAAGGACTGAACTTCCTTCCCCACTATGCTTACATCCGTAGGAAAACATACGCGGCGCTCTGAAAAACCAGGCAGGAACTCACCGGTATTATTATAAACTCCAATTTAATGATTCAGTATATCAATAGATTTATCCCTATTCCTCTATACGCGTCACAAATCTGGTCTTCAGATCCGGAAAGCACTATCACTTTTCTAGGAATAGAATACTGGAATATTGGCTCTTGAAATGGCTGAACAGAATTTCAGCTAAGCCTTTTACCATTTAAAGAGGTATACTATACTCCAATTTAGAAGTCACTCCCTGGAGACAACGATCATTACAAAGAATATAATGACACTTGCTCAGATCTTAACGGGACGGCTGGATTCACCGAAAGCCCGAGACTGGATAGTAACACCCGGAGAAAAACAAACACGAGTTGCAGGTAAGGAACAGCAACTCAAGCCCCCATTTACGCAGTTGGATAGTCTGGGAAGATTCTTTCCAGCAAACACTCTAAAGATGTTTAATACCCTGAATACCCGGAAAAACTGTGCACAAGCAAAACATACAAAAAAGAAGTTCTCGAAAACTGTACCTGGAAATACAGATGTAAGAAAAAATAAACAGCACTAAGAACTTCGATAGAGTAGCTGACAGGAATCCCAACCTCATCTGGAAACAGTCTCCTGGATATGCCTCACCTACTCCACTCTACTCCCACAGAAGAAACAGACTGCTGAAAACAGTAAAAATTAACATTTTACTCTGTATTATATGTATTCTGTATACTGTTCTGCTGCGAATATCCGTGCTAATGTAAATATGGTGATGTTATGCTTTAAACGCAGCAGTATAAAATTTTTCTCGTTTATTTATTAAGTCTTAAGCAGATTACAAGTTATTAATGTATCGTGCAATTCTGATAAGTACTACATGTATTGTATAATTTAGTAACGTGTGTTACATATAAGTAAAATTGTATATAATATTATTCTCTGTTGCATAACAGAATATGTATCTACACCCCCTCCCCTAGTCAATGGCTGTAACCGGGTGTCTCCTAGGAGAAATAAAGATAATAATAATAATAATAAAAATACTCTTTGATATAGCAGTCGTTTAGATTCCACCTGTCTAGAAATGATAAATAATGTAGCAGACTGGCTTCTCAACAAATTATACGTGTCAGCCACCCATATAATATGTTGAGATTTCAACCTTCCACCACAGCTCAATAACCTGCTGGACACCATGCTAAATAGATTACAGTCATGCTCCATCTCTCTCTTATGAATGACCAACCTACAAGAGGTGAAAATAGACTTCACTTAATGCTGTTTTCTGGTAAATGTTTAATTGATGTATCCCCGGAAATGTTCTTTCCATCCGATCATAGTCCGATTGCAATGCTCATAATGTTACCGTATATGGACTTCAATGCCAAGAAAAAAATTAAGAGCCAGCTTGTAACTTTGCCAGCCTTTCTGGACCCAAATAAATTCTTATTTGCTGCCAACTGTATCCCATGGGAATGTCTACTCAAATGTGATGCCTTCTTTGCAACAACTCTCTTAACCAGTTGGATCAACTCTATTGCAAAATTTGCGGCTGTTTCCAAAGTAGTAAGGATATCATCAAGATCGAAAACCTGGTGGAACTCTAGCCTAACTGCATTGTTTAAACTAAAGCAAACTCTACACAGAAAACGGTCTGCGTGGGTAGCCCAGTGGTATCGTCACCGTCCTCCCCACGCCGGGTGAAAAAGGCTCGGGTTCGAATCCCGTCGATGACACGAGGAACTTTAGTGGGCTTTTTTCACTCCGTGACTGCGTTAGTCGGTCTCAGGCGTATATAGCAAGGTTTTTTCCCTCAGAAACTGAGGTTTTTTCGTCCAACAAAAACAGGCAAATCGACCAGAGAACACACGAATACGGGTTAATGTAATCATTTACGGGTAACCCTGATATAGTAATTCGATTTTTTTTTTTTTCTACACAGAAAATGGAAACTGTCTAATGATGCACAAAATAGAATTTATTACTCGAGGGCCAGAGCAATATTTAATAGGGAAAAACTAGAGCAATCAACCGCTACATGAAAGACACACCTGACAGGGGAAAGTTACCTCATTGCACACATAAAATTGACACAAATCAGGGACTTGACAAAGAAGTGTGGATGGACCACATCAGCAGATTCTCCAGCATATATCATGGATCTCAAGTTAGGGAGTTTGAGTGGGATCAATTAGTTGACAATGAGATGGAGTCTGTTCTTATCACTAAAGAAGCACTAACACAGAGTATTAACTCCCTCGGGGCAACAAAGACAGCTGGAGTTGATGGAGTCCCGCACTTCATGGTAAAGTGTCTCAGCCCTTACCTAATTGAACCATTGAAAGCAATTTATAGTTCTATCCTTGCTTGCCGAGTTTTCCCTGAGAGCTGGAATAAGTACGCTGTAATTCCAATGCCGAAAATTACAAAGCATAACTTCGTGGAGGCTGTACTGCCAAAGTTGTCGAATCAGATATTGGCCGGGCAGACTCAACAAATTCATTATTCGATAACTACAAGATCAACAATTACTAACTTCCTCACAGTTCAAGCCGCGATACTAAATGCTTTCCAAGCCAGAAAGGAAATTGCAATAATTTATGCTGATATAAAAGCAGCCTTCGATAGTCTGGATGTACATGCCTTACTTCATCTGCTCCAACACGCCTTCGAAATAAAAGGAAATTTGCTGAAGTTCCTACAGGCCCTACTTACTTGTCGGTCCATTTATTACCATTCGGACAGTCAGATCCTCCAACGCCAACTCTATGCAGGAGTTCCATAGGTTGGAGTCTTATCTGGACTCCTCTTTACCGCCATGATGATCCCGTTCTGCAAGGTAAGGTTATATATGCACATATGCAGACGATATTCAGATCCTAATAACCATCCAAGCGTTCATGACCAATAGTGCATTGTGTGATCAGATTAATTATAAGCTTCTGAGCTTATTCGTGTACTTAGATAAATTTGGCTTAGCCTTAATCCGCAGAAGACTGCAATCATGGTGTACTGGCTCAAAAAAAAAAAAAAAAATCGCTTGCGCTCATACACCCGAAACTTAATGGCAAACCTATCCCAGTTGTTGAGACGCATAGAGATCTGGAGTTAACATTTGATACTAAACTTACGTTCAAATCGCATATTGACCTGACTGTAAAGAAAATGAACTACTTACGTTGGGCAACAAAACAGCACCTCTTGCACGTGAAACAGACTAAAACAACCGCACGATATTTAAGAACCAGTGTATTCAACCATTTTGTATGGCGTTAAATTATGGGCGTCAGCCACCCCTACCCACAATAGGAGATCATATGCGAGTGAATTCTGCCTGCTGAAGTCGGAAAACCATAAGCACCATCTCCCTCAACAGTTAAGGACCACGCAGCTTGCTGAACAGCTTAAATTGCAGCGTTTACCAGACATCATTGCCTGGATACGATTAATAACCACAATCAAAATGATGACTGGTACGATATCATCACCATGCTTCTGGCAGCTTTGTGAGTGCCACATTAGCATTAGAATTAGCATTAGCATTAGTAGAGGCATTTGGTGCAAGAAAGCAAGCTTATGCAGCATCAGCCAAAAAAAAAAAATACCTGTCCAGCTGAGCCTTAAACTTATTTAGGCTATCAACTTCCACGACAAGGGATGGAAGTCTGTTCCACCAACCAACCACTCGCTGGCTAAAGGCAAATTTCCGCACGTCTATCCTACCTCTGTCTTTCCTCAATTTGAATTTATGCCCTCTCAGGTGATTATTCTGAGCGAGAGAAAGGTTCCCATCAGCATTGAGCATGCTCAAACCATTCAATGCTTTATACACCTCTATCAGATCACCTCGCTGATAGAGGTGTATAAAGGACACTACTGACAGTCTCCAGACACTGTAATTTGCAAACCTTAAGCCTTTCTTCGTAAGAGCACCCCTTTGTTCCATTCACTAATCTTGTTGCCCTTCTCTGTACTCGTTCCAGCAGCTCTACATAGTTCTTGAAATGAGGCCTCCAGACCTGTATACAGTACTGTGGCCTGACAATTGCCTTATACAAGGGAATAATCACCTCCTTATCCCTGCTAGAAAAATTCCTATATATCATTGACAATACACCATGAGCTACTCTTGCAGCCCGTCTGCACTGCTCAGAGAACTTCATATCTGCCTGCACAACCACCCGCAGGTCCCTTTCATTCTCTACCACTGTCAGTGCAGTACCGCAAAGTTGATACATTGCTCTGGGGTTGCTGTTTCCCATGTGTAGTACTTTACATTTGTCAATGTTAAACTTCATTTGCCACCTCTCAGCCCATCTGCTCAACCTTTCCAGATCCTGTTGCAGCCGCATAGTGTCAGTAGTGTCCTTGACAACCCTGCCTACCTTTGTATCGTCTGCAAACTTCGACATTAAGCTTGATATACCATCATCAATATCACTTATGAATACAGAAAACAATAATGGACCCAACACTGAGCCCTGAGCGACTCCACTAATAACATTAGTCCACGATGAGCAGTGTCCATTGATTACCACTCTCTGTCTTCTCCCCCTCAGCCACCCCTTTATCCACAGCAGCAATTTGCCTCCAATGTCACACTGCTCCAATTTGTGTAGCAGTCTTCCATGTGCAACAGTATCAAAAACCTTTCTAAGATCCAAGTATATAATATCAAAGTTATTCCCTGCATCCAGTTCCTTTGTGACTGCATCATAGTATCCAATCAAATTGGTCAGGCAAGACTTCCCCTTAACAAAACCATGCTGTGTCCGAGCTATAACTGAAGTCTTGTCTAAATGATCCTGCAGTGCTTCTTTAACTAGTGCCTCCATTAATTTTCCTGGAACAGAAGTTAAACTCACAGGTCTATAATTACTTGTGTCAGCCTTTGATCCTCCTTTGTGAATTGGGGTCACATTTGCACATCTACAGTCTGCGGGTACCTCCCCTGAGTCCAAGGAAGCTCTCATAATTATGGCTAAGGGTTTGCTTACTTCCTCTGCTGTCTCCTTTAATATAACTGGATAGATCCCATCCACCCCGGGTGCCTTTCTTGTGTTTATCTTCAACAGTTTCTCCTCCACTTTACTCTCAGTTATTACAAGATTCTCCAGCTTACTGCTAGAGTTGAATACACCCCTGGCTTTCCCCTCACTAAATAACTCCTCATGTGTGAATGTCGATGCAAAATATTAATTTAGTTTGTTAGCTACCTGAGCAGGATCTTCAACAGTTGACCCATCGATATCAAGTGGACCAATCTGATTTATCCCCTTCCTTCTAGTTTACATAAGTAAAGAACTCTTTGCTGTTTTTCTTTGCATTCCTTGCCAAAGATTTCTCGCACTCTGCCTTCGCCTGCCTAACCCCCTTTGCAACTCGGTTACAGATCAACTTGTATCTATCATAGGCTTCTGTGTCATGTGTTAATTTGTAAGTATCCCATGCATTTTTCTTCTCTGCCATATGCCTCATCAGTTCATCTGACATCCATTTAGGCCTAAACCTTGAACAATATTTCTTAGTTGGTATGTAAAGCCTAGTAGCTTCCAAGATAAGTTCTTTGAATGCTTCCCATTTTGCATTTGCTGTTTGTAACATCATCAGTTGGTCCCACTGTATAGAATTTAAATACTGTCTCAGTCCATCGTAGTCGCCTTTACGGAAGCAATAACCCTTCCCTTTACCCCTAATGATAGTTACCTCTTTGAGTAAATCCCACTTCAACACACTGTGATCACTGCCACCTAGTGGTTCATTTATCTGCAGATTCTTAATGCATGAAGAATCACTGCTGATAATCAAATCAAGAGTATTCTCCCTCTAGTAGCCTCCCGAACATGCTGATGTAGAAAACAATCATCCAATAAATCTACAAAATCCTTGCTAGTGTGTGAGTGACCAGCCCCCAAACTCCAGTCAATATCTGGGAAATTAAAATCTCCCATTATAAGACTCTCTGATTTACTGGCCCACTCTATTTCCCTGTACAGTATCTTATTATACTCATCAGTGTCATTAGGCCTATAGCACACTCCTACTCTCAATTTTGAACTCCCAATGCTTATGTCACACCAAACTGACCCGACACTGCACTGTCCAGCGATGTCCACTGGCTTCACCTCTTATGTATTTCTTAACTAATAGCATAACCCCTCCTCCCTTCCTATCCAGTCTATCCTTTCTGTAGACGTTGTACTCCGCAAATTGCAGTTCTGCATTCCTTATATCTGTGTGACACCAAGTCTCTGATATCCCAAGAATATCTGCCTTTGATGTTTTGAGCAATACCTGAAATTCATCAAATTTATTTACTAAACTCCTAGCATTTGTGTACACGCAAGTATACATGCACCTATTTCTATTCTTAGCTACCCTAACACAACCCATGTGTTTACCTGTACCGCAATGACTCCCAGCAGTCTCTGAAATATCCTGAACCTTGTTTTTTTTAGGCTTCTGCTCATTCCAATAGAAGCAGTGCAAGAATCTCTTTCACCTCTGCCAGTGGCTACTGTTAATCTATTCGTCTTTGTATCCCCCCAAGCTAGCAGTTTTCCGACCCACCTAACACTGCCTCGATAGCATCAGCAAATATTCTCGCACCCTTTCTATTTAAGTGTATCCCATCCCTGTAGCAGCAATCTCTCCTGTTAACAAGTACAGTCCATGCTGAAAAATATTCTACCCCTTGAGCCTTGCACAATCTTTCCAGGGCCGAATTGATCGACAAGGCTCTCATCATATACTCCCTCCTATCGTGTCTGGGCAGAATTGCAGACACTTTCAACTTTAACCCTATTTCACGGCTTTTTTTGAACAGTGACCTGTACTTGTTAAGTAATTCTGCCGGTCTCCTACTCTTGATATCATTAGTGCCAACGTGTACAACTATATCACCTTTTGTGCCCTTAAAAGATGATATCTGCTCTACACCGTCATCAACCTTTGCCCCTGGCAGACATACCCTGGTCCTGTTCCACCTATCCTTTTTACAAAGCATGTTCCCCGTTTCCCTGACAATACAGTCACCAAAAACTACTAGTTCCTTTGGGACCAGCGCATTCTGCCTTGGGGGTTGCCGCTTTGTTTCAAGATGACCAAGTGCATCCCGTTATCTGGATTAAGAGGCACGAAATCCCTGAGAATGAAGACCAACAGACTGATGGCCGAAAAGTTTATACCCGCCAGTGCGTTAGAATCAGTTCAGTTCCTAACACATATCGTAATTGACCTACTAAGGCTCAGAGAAGATTCGAAATATAGGAAACAAACCGCAATGTGGTTCGCTGAGGCTACTGTTGCCTAGTAGTTGTGTGAATTTCTGTCAAGAACTGCGTGTTGAATAGTATATATTTCGCACCAGTTGATTCAGTGGATGCGATGTTAAGATGAACTTTTGTATTGCGATTGCCAGGACTCTAGACAGAAATGTAGTGATGAGTAATGCAGTACTGTATATATTTCAGCTTTTCGTGTATATTTTACCTTTCTTGTATATATTTTAGACATTCTTTTATTCACATTTTCTGGTAATCCCCTGGCATTTTCTGCCGTGAAGGTAATTTGTCACTTACCAATGTATTTTTTTAATATTTGGTAGGAGAAATAAACATTTATTTTTTAAATACAATTTGACAAACATGAAAAATTATACTAAAACTAATAAATTTACGAAATGTTACTTTTTACGTTATTACATTTGCGAAGGCATTAATAATATCTTTGAAATCCATTGTACTGGCATATTTATTCTCAACTCTGACCAATTGTAATTTTAAACATCGATAAAATAAAATTACAAATAAAATGAATAAATAAAATACATAAAATCGACTGTAAAATATAATATAATATAATATAAAATAAATCATATGAATATATTAAAATAATAAAAATATTATACATTAAAAGCGTTAAACTCGTACTACTTTAAAACTGAAGCTTTCAGCAGCATCTGCTACCTTTCTCAACATAGTGCTGCATAAATAATTCCCAGCAGACCCAGGGCGTACATGGTACCTGCGCATGCTCCATTTCCTGTATATCAGCACCGGAAATGGCTCGGGGCTGTACGACTTTAAAACGCTCATCCTTATAATGGATAACGGTCTCAAACATTACATTACTCCTACAACCCTTATCGCTATTCATATTATAATCACCCAAGGAACAAATCCTTAAGCTGTCCAGCCATTTTCGGTTCCAGAAATCCTCTACCTTTTCTGTAATTACAACACCTTCGGCTGTTATCCCATGCCCGGTTTCCTAGGCATGTTCCACCACGGTCGACCCCGAGACATTAGCCAATCTAAGCGCCCTGCTATGATCCCCCAATCTATCGCGTAATCTGCGCTTAGTCTCACCTACGTAACATCCCCCACAATCCGGACACTGAATTTTGTAGGCAACTAAACTGTTGTCAACTCCACATCAGAGTCTTGAACTGCCGCCATCATGACAGATTTTCTGACCACAGAGGCCTTTTTAGCGAATTATTGGTGTGTTATGGTCGTGCAATGCTGCGAGAGATTCGACAATATCAAAAGTTATGTGTTGCAGAAGCCAAGCAAAGACAACACCTGAGATTTGCACATCGCTGTAAAGCTGCCGGTCTGTTACCAAACGGTTTTAGGACAAAACTGCCATTTCAGGATCCAAGATTGACACGTGCTGTTGCGATATACCAACAGAAGGTTATAAATACAGGGTGATTTACTACCAGTGCGACAAACTTGCAGGAGGTGTAGGGGCACAAAGACGAATCGGAATCACATAGCATTGCAGGGTCCGAAATGCCTTCGTCATGTGGTAGAGGACGTTCAACGGGAGGTCGCGTGAACAGCGACCTCCCGCTGGAAGTCAGCATTTGCGAACCGGTTCCCGAGGCAGTAGGATGGACGAGTATTCAAATGTTGAACTGGCCGACATGCACCTCGCGTATGGAGCTGCGGACTGTAACGGGCGCGCCGCTCTGCGCTTGTACCAGGAACGTTTCCTGCACAGGCGTGCTCCTCATCATACGATTTTCGCACGTGTGCACAGAAGGTCACGTGAGACTGGTTGTTTCACGAGAGGTACTATGAATCGAGAGCGAATGACGAGGACGCCGGCAGACAATGAGGAGAATGTCCTACGTCTTGCAGAAGGCAATCCGAGTACGAGTACTCGAGTGATAGGACAACGATTGGGTATTTCCCAATCCATTGTATGGAGGATACTGTCAACAAACCAAATGAGTTGATACCATCTGCAACGCGTCCAATCATTGGAGCCTGCGGATCATCTACTCCGGAGGACTTTTGCTACTTGGTTCCTTCAACAGAAACGGTTCGCAAATGCTGACTTCCAGCGGGATCGCTGTTCACGCGACCTCCTGTTCAACGTCCTCTACCGCATGTCTAAGGCATTTTTCACCCTGCAATGCTGTGATTCCGATTCGTCTTTGTGTCCCCTACGCCTCCTGCAAGTTTGTCGCACTGGTAGTGAATCACCCTGTATATGGATTAGCAAGTTAAATAAGAACCTGATAAACACGAGGAGGTGTATAGAGGTATGTAGGGCATACCTCAATAACAATTTAGAGGTGGTGCATTCGGTACGGATATATATGATGATTAGTGATTAAAGCGATGCGGATTGCTGATATTTTAGAGTAGAGGCAGGTTAATAAATTTAATAGACTTATGGAAGAGAGTGGGGAAGGTGGATTGAAGAATCAAGGTGACTTTATTCATAATCTTAGTCACAAAATATTCACGGTGGCACAGAAGGAGGTTTTGATTCTTGGTTCCGAACAGGATTCCCTTTGCACAGGTAGCCTGGGGGGTGGAGAGGGCCATATCAGATCTGCCTGAAACTACTGCCAACGAGATCCGGATGAAAACGGTGTGTGATCTAGGCTGGGCACGTGGAATCTCGCTTAATCTAACATCGGCGCAGAGGAGGGAGCTGCGGGAGTTACAACGGGATGAGAGTATCGCGGTGTTGCTGGCTGATAAAGGTAGATCGACGGTGGTGTTAGACATGGATGACTATCGGGGAGAGGTCTTTGATTTATTGAATGATACGTCCACGTACAAAGTGGTGAATAGGAATCTTTTGGTGGGGCTGGAGCAACAGACCAATAAGCTGGTACAGAGGTGGCACAAGGCAGGCAAGATATTGGCGTATATTTCTTGGAGGTTACGTGCGTCGGGTTGTAAGTTACCCAGATTCTATGCTTTACCTAAAGTGCATAAGGTAGGTGTGCCGTTGAGGCCGATTGTATCGTTTGTGGACAACCCGACGCACGCCCTTTCTAAATTTTTGGCGGGTTTGGTTTCTCCTGTTTTTGGCCAGACTAGCTGAACAGTAAAGAATAGTCAGGAATGTATACGGTTTGCCCAGGATCAGAACATTTAAGAAGAAGAAATTTTGATATCATTTGATGTGGTGTCGTTATTCACGTGTATTCCGATGGACCATGCTTTGGATTGGGTGCGTACAACCATGGAGGGTGATAATACCTTGAGAGATAGGACGAATTTGAGTGTACAGGACATATGTGAAGGTGTTAGCTTGTATTTGTCTGGTACCACTATGCTATTTACAGGTGTGATGCATCAACAGGTCAGGGGTGTGGCTATGGGTTCACCTATTAGCGCAGTCATTGCTAATTTAGCAATGGAAAAATTTGAGAATAGGATATTAACCTCCTCTGGTCCGCTGCCCCTGCGGGCGTGAAAGAGGTATGTGGACGATACATTCGCTATACTACGTAGGGGGGCGTGGGCCAGAGCTTCTCACTTGGCTTGATAGTGGTTTCCCCTTTATAAAGTTTACCTCTGAGGTCGAGTGCGGGGGAGACGTTCTGCCATTTTTGGATGTCTGGATTTATAGGGGGGGGCGACAATTAAAAACAAGAGTGTTTAGGAAGGAGATGTATCGGGCCCAGTATACTCATTTTGGTTCTGCTCAGACTGGAGGTCATAAGAAGAGTGTAGCTAGGGCTTTAATGAGCAGGGCTTGTTCGCATTGTTATACCTTGGAGGATAGAGAGGAAGAAAATGGGTCACGGCCGACCTTGTGAGATGTGGATACTCCCGGAACGTCATTGAAGGTTGTTGTGGATATGGTGCTCAGAGGGAGGAGGGGATGCTTGGCTCCACCGCGTACATTCCCTACTATCCGGGCATTTCGCAACCAATAGCCCGCATCTTACGGTCGTACCAAATAGGTTGTGTGCAGCTTCCAGGTCGAAAGCTGCCCACGGTGATGGCAGCAGTTAAAGACCCTGTTGTGGGAGTTGCCTTCAGTGGGGTTGACTACAAAATTCAGTGTCCGGATTGTAGGGGATATCTAGGTGAGACTAAGCGCAGATTATGCGATAGATTGGGGGAACATAGCAGGGCTCTTAGATTGGATAATGTCTCGGGGTTGAGTGTGGCGGAACATGCTTGGGAAACCGAGCATGGGATAACAGTCGAAGGAACTATAATTACAGATAAGGCAGAGGATTTCTGGAACCGAAAGTGGCAGGGGAGCCTAAGGATTTGTTCCTTAGGTGATCCTACAACCCTTATCCCTTTATAGGGATAAGGGTTGTTGGATTAATGTAATGTTTGAGACGGTTATCCTGAATAGGGACAGCATTCTAAAATCGTACAGCCCCGAGCCACTTCCGGTGCTGATATACAGGAAACAGGGCATGCGCACGTACCGTAGTACACCCTGGGCCTGCTGGGAAGGCTTGGTACTTTATAATGAATTATTTATGCAACACTACTTATGTTGAGAAAGGCAGCAGATGCTGCTGGAAGCTTCAGTTTTAAAGTAGTACGGGTTTAACGCTTTTAATGTATAATATTTTTATTATTTTAATATATTCAAATGATTTATTTTATATTATATTATATTATATTTTCCAGTCGATTTTATATATTTTATTTATTCATTTTATTTGTAATTTTATTTTATCTATGTTTAAAGTTATAATTGGTCAGAGTTGGCGGCATCAATTATGGATTGCACAGTCTACTTTGACCAATAGCATTTCTTTTATATTCTTTTATTATTCATAATTTACTAAATGAGCTTTCAGCAGTGGCAGCTGACATGGGCAGGGTAAAAAATACCATAAATAAAGTAAAAAATTCTGAAAAGTTACTTTCTAGGGCACTTTATTTTCAAATTAACAAATAAAAAACTGTCTGATAGACATGTCCCCTGGTAAATCTTGTTTAATAAGTGTGATTAAATTACAATATTGAATCGGCAGTTGGGGAGATTACAGTTGAATACGTTTTACGAGATTTTCACACTCACTTAATATATCAGCATTTAATAATTATATTAATTAATTATTTTAATAATAAACATATTAATTATTAATTTCGGTTCTAGTATTGCAAAATAATTTTTCACTAACTTCATACTTTTCAAACGATTTTTAATTTGCATTATAATTTTGTCTAAAACATAGTAAAAAACATTGATTTTAAAAAAACTGATCTCTATTATCAAACAAAAAATCTGAAGTTAATTCATCGTACTGTCTTTTAGTTCTACGTTATCGTTTGTCTTCAAATAACGCTTCACCCTAGGAGAAGACTATTTTTACTTATTCACAGCGAATATCACCACCCAGGTTGCTCCATTTCGGAGCTGATTGGCTCTTCTTCGGTGGGTGGGCAGGCACGCTGGTGTTGCAATGATGGCAAGGCAGTTGCGAAATATAGCTCCACAATATGCCTTTCAGAAGAGGGCAGTTAGGTTAATGATTCATCTCTAACAGAGTCTCTCCACTCGCTTTCTCATAGACGTACTGTTTCTGCTGCATGCCTCTTCTACAGATACTTCCGAATTGGATTCTATAATTTCCGATCTCTCTTTCAAAACAGTCCGAACACGTGCCGCCACCAGCCAACATCCATTTACTGTCCAACTTCAAACCCACAGAACCAACTTTTCATCTTCCTCATTTATTCATTCAACTGCCGTTTTCTGGAACAACCTTCCTTCATACGTATTTCCTGAAAATTACAATCTACAGAAGTTCAAGTCCAGTGTCAACAAATATCTTCTTTCATCTTTTCAACCTCCAACCCAAGCACGGTACTAAGTACTATAGGTTATAATACCTCTCGTGTTTGGGGTTCACATAAAAAAAAAAAAAAAAAAAATACACCTTAGGATGTGCCGAACAAGCAGCGCTGGCTGATGCACACCAACGAGCTCTTGACGCCTGCCCAAAGAGCAGCGTACGTCTTCTGCCTCATCCTGGTAAAGTGAGGCTGAACTGTGAGCCCAACATCCCAGGTGAGGCCAAGATCAGTATGAGAGGTCACTTTTGGCACGGGTTCCCCACTAACAAAGATTTGGATATCATTTTTGACTTTCTTCTCGGTTATCGTCAGTTGTGCTGATTTGGAAGGGCTCAGATGCAGCCCAATTGTGGCAAGATAACTTTCCAAGCTCAATATCTGCCTAGAAGCTTGTTGGTTGATATCATGAATCTGATGATTATGATCTAAACTCAAGTAGAACTTCAGATCGTCGGCATAGGAGACGGATTCTGAGCAAGGAAAGGCTCCAAAACTGCTGCAAACAGGATAGCTGACAGTACGCTTCCTTGTGGGATGCCTCTTGAGACGTCAATAGTTACTTGAAAGTCATTGTGGGTCACAGACAGATGTCTAGGAAGTAAAATACACTTCAAAATTTGAAGTAAGGTATCTTGCCAGGCCGAAGTAGTATTTCAGAATGGTAAAAAGAGCTGGGAGGTGTATTTTGTCATAAGCCGATTTTATGTCGAGGAATATGATATCAATCTGTGATTTGTTGTTAAGGGTGCGCTGAATTCTGAAGAGGGTATCAAGAAGATTGGTAGTTGTCGATCTCCTATGTAGAACGGTATGCAGGTACTCGGGCCTGTGTGCAAAGCAATGTGGGCAATTGTTGGCTGAATTACTTTTTCAAAAATTTTGAGTAAAGAACAACTGATGGATATTGGTCGTAGGTCTTTAGGAGATTTGGGTTTCTTGATCTTTGGAATGGGCTTAACATGGTAGGTTTTACAAATTGAAGGAACTATTCCAGATTGTAGGATTTGTCTGAAAAGGTGAAGGAGAAATTCGACTATATATGGGCTGCAAATTTTGATAATAAAGAGTGGGAAACCATCCGGACCTACAGTGGCTTTGTTGGGTAGTTTATTGATGACATCAATTAGGTTCTCTCTAGTTATTTCTATTTCAGACAAGTGTGCTCTAGGTAACCAGTCCTCCTGCGACAGAGAGGGATCAGAGTCAGGAAAATCTGCCTGCAGTAAGTTGAACTCTGCCCATTCCTGGGCAAGCTTTTTGTCAATGGCTAGATGATGATGATGCGAAAGGATCCTTCTACCACTCTTCAACCTATTGAGAACAGCTTGGTTAAGGACCTGCCTTTTCTTTTTCAAGAAGCTCTTTCTTTCTTAAAGATGGAACGGTCTGAGGAAAGTTGAGTTTTCTGCCATTTCCGGTAGGCCTTCTGCTTCTTGATAAAAGCCATCTTAGTTTCCTTATTGAAACCCCGATTCGACCTGTTACCAATCCTGGTGATTCTGGCTGCACCATGAAGTGCAATTAACTTCAGTTGTTCCGACAAGAGCATAACGGGATCCTCCAACGGCTCAGAATAGAGACGCCCCCAGTCAAACCCCAATCGAGCAATATCTGGCTTCAGATATTAGGTAGAGAAAGCTATCCTAGGCAATTCAGCGGAGTACTAGTCAGGTAACCCAAGGGAATTGCTCTGTAAGGACAGTTTACATGCAATTGGCGAGAGTGATCAGATTATTGCTAGGTAGGAGTTTGAAGTCTTGCAAGTTGTGGAAGATTAGGTCCAGCACTTGACACGCTCTGGTTCGTTGTGTCATTCAAGCCATTCTCAAGTCACACTCAACCCATTCAAGGCCTTATAGACCTCAATCAGATCACCGCGCAGGTGCCTAGTCTCCAGCCACTGCAATTTGCAGAAATTAAGCCTCTCTTGGTAAGAGAATCCCTTCATTCCCCTCACCAATCGTGTTGCTCTTCTCTGTACACGCTCAAGCAAATCTACATCCTTCCTAAAATGAGGCCTCCAGACCTGTACGCAGTACTCAAGGCGTGGCCTGACCATTGCCTTATACAGAGGGACAATCACCTCCTTTTCCCTGCTAGCAAAATTCCTATATATCATTGACAAAACCCCATGACCCGCCCTAGTAGCCTGTCTGCACTGCTCAGAAAACTTCATATCTGACTGCACAATTACTCCCAGGTCTTTTTCATTTTCTACCACCTTAAGTGTAGTACCACACAGTTGGTACGTTTCTCTGGGATTACTTCTATCCATATGCAGTACTTTGCATTTGTCAAGGTTGAACTTCAGTTGCCACTTCTTAGCCCATCTGACCAAATTATCTAGATCCTGTTGCAGTAGCACCTGCCATTACTGTCATTAACAACCCTGCCAACCTTTGTGTCATCTGCAAACTTCGACATTAAGCCTGATATACCTTCATCAATATCATTGATAAATACACAAAACAACAGTGGACCCAACACCGAACCCTGTGGGACTCCACTAATAACATTAGTCCACGAAGAGCAGCACCCATTGATTACCACCCACTGTCTTCTCCCACTTAACCATCCTTTTATCCATTGTAGCAACTTACCCTTAATACCATTCTGCTCCAATTTGTACAGTAGTCTTCCATGCGCAACAGTGTCAAAAGCTTTCCTGAAATCCAAGTATATGAAATCAAAATTATTTTTTGCATCCAGTTCCTTTGTGACCACATCATAATAAGCAATCAAATTTGTCAGACAAGACTTTCCCTTAACAAACCCATGCTGTGTTTGAATTATTGCTGCAGTCTTGTCTAGATGATCCTGCAATGCATCTTTAACCAGCGACTCCATTATTTTACCCGGAACAGAAGTTAAACTAACTGGTCTGTAATTACTCGTGTCACCCTTCGATCCACCTTTGTGAATTGGGGACACATTTGCACATCTCCAGTCCGTGGGAACCTCCCCTGAGTCCAAGGATGCTCTCATAATTATGGCTAAGGGTTTGCTTAGTTGCTTTGCCGCCTCCTTTAAAATAACTGTATAGATCCCATCCACCCCAGGTGCCTTTCTTATGTTTAACTTCAACAATTTCTCCTCCACTTTGCTCTCAGTTATTACAAAATCATTAAGCACACTGCTACAATTTGATAACCTTCTTCCATTTTCAAATTGTAATAATTCCTCATGTGTGAATGTAGATGCAAAATACTCATTCAGTTTGTTTGCTATCTGAGCAGGATCATCAACAGTCGAACCATCGATGTCAAGTGGACCAATCATATTCAACCCCTTCCTTTTAGAGTTTATATAAGTAAAGAAATCCTTGCTGTTTTTCTTAGCATCTTTTGCCAAATATTTCTCGTAATCCGCCTTCGCCTGCCGAACCTCCTTTGTGACCTGATTACAGACTAGCTTATATCTGCCACAGGCTTCTGCGTCACCTGATAATTTATATGCATCCCATGCATTTTTCTTCTCTGTCACGAGTCTCATTAGTTCATTTGATAACCATTTAGGCCTAAACCTTGAACGATATTTCTTAATCGGTATATAAAGTCTAGTAGCTTCCACGATTAATTCTTTGAATGCTTCCCACTTAGAATTTACTGTTCGTAACATCGTCAGTTGATCCCACTGTACAGAATTTAAAAACTGTCTGAGACCACTGTACTCCCCTTTACGGAAGCAAAAACCCTTTCCTTTACCCCTGACGGTAGTTACCTCTTTGAGTAAATCCCACTTCAGCACACTGTGATCACTGCCACCTAGTGGTTCCTTTATCTGCAAATTCTTAATACACGAATGATCACTGCTGATAACCAGATCAAGAGTGTTACTTTCTCTGGTTGCCTCTCGAACATGCTGCTGCAGAAAACAATCTGAAAATAGCCCATGAATGACATCGGGCCCTGGTTTCCACTGCTTCGTTGGACCCATATGTTAAAGCACAGCTGCCATTTTTATGGCAGCTGTGCTTTAATCCAACAAAGTGAAAGGTATTACACCTGGGAAACAGTAATCCCAAAAAAACTTATTCACTTGGTGGAGTTCAACTAAACCCAGTACTGGAGGAAAGGCACTTGGGTGTTGCGATACGGTCAGACATAAAATTCTCTGAGCATTGTAAACAGATTGCAAGGAAGGACCATGGTGTCCTATCGATGATCTATCGAACTTTTGCAAGTAGAGATAGGGACGTGATAATCCCATTATATAAGGCGTATGTTAGACCACATTTGGAATACTGTGTTCAAGTATGGAGACCGCACCTAAAGAAAGACATCGAGCTTCTTGAAAGGGTGCAAAGAAGGGTAACTCGCCTGGTGAGATCGTCAAAAGGGCCTCCTTATGAAGAAAGACTTCGAATATGTGGGTTGCAGAGTTTGGAAACTAGACGCCTTAGAGGAGATTTGATTGAGGTGTTTAAGGCTCTGAGAGGCATCAGTAAAATGAATGAGGACGAAATTTTCAAGATTATAAATGATGCTAGAACTAGGGGACATAAATTCAAGCTACGTGCCGGGGGGAGTTGTTTAGATTGGACTGCAGGAAGTTTTATTTTAGCCAGCGAGTTATAAATTACTGGAATAAGTTGCTTTCATGGGTGGTAGAGGCCGACAGTTTGGGGAAATTCAAAGGTGATCTGGATAATACTTTCGGGTAAGGGAAGCGCATAGGATGATAGGTTTAATTTCCTTTTTATTTATTTTTTATTTTATTTTTTTTTATTTATTAATTATTATTATTTAGTTATTTATTTTTTTTTGTTTGTTTTTATCATTGTTTTGTTCGGATTTTTTTTTTTTTTTTTTTGGCTGGTGCAGCATATGCCACTTTCTTGCACCATGCGGCCGTTACTAATACTAATATCTTTTTCCCCACCTTGAACAGCAGATTTGCTGCCAGTGCGCCAATTGGCGACCGAGCTGGGCACTCTTTCCTGGCTTTCTTTCCTCTCTTCCCTGGCGGGGGAGGGAGGTGCCAGCCCTCTTGTGGCCTCCCTTCCTCGCCACCCCCATTTTTCCTCCTGGTGGGGCATAGGCATGCCCCACTGACACGTATTGGGGGTCACCTCCCTATTGACTCCATATTTCTGTCTCTCTTCCCCCGTCTTTAGTCTTCCTCCCCTACTCTATCTGTACACAAGCGATTGCCCTATACGTCCAAATTTAATCATGTCCAAATTACTGTTTGCCAATAGTTTCAGCCTTTCAAATCCTAGCGCTCTCCCCCCCCCCCCACGCGAAAGATCAAAAAAAAATTTTTTTTATTTATTTTTTATTTTATTTTGTTAGGTCCTAGCCACTGAAATCTCAGGAAATTAGGTAGCAGGACCTGCCAGAGTAAATAATTATAATGCTGGTATATCTGGCCTGCCTCCACGGGGCTGAGTGTGGACAACGTTGGGCCTCAGCAGGGGTCCAGCAGCTAAATGGCCAGAAGAACAACGGTACATAACACTATACATATACAATATCCACACACTTTTTAAATCTCTGGCCTCTTAGTGAACTGTCACACCTACAATGAAAGCAATGCGGAGATGGGAGAAACCCCTGGTGCCGCTTGACACTAAATACACTCGGAGCAATATGGCCTTAGTTGCTAATGCTCCTAAAAACGAAATAGCAACAGCAGCAACTAAATACATTCTACACTCTCATCAACAAGCGATTTTCTTCCACAGGAGTACCGTTGAGATGTTTTCTGTTCGCTGCACCATTATCGATACACGCTTGAAACTGTTGTGCGTTAAAAGTTCAGGAGAACTACCGTACTACTACCCTGCCACGTTCGTGGTCCGTTAGATCACTCCTTTTCGCAATTCTTGCTGCGGGTTGTACGCTTTACTCATACTAGAAAAGTTGTTCTGTTGCATTTATATCTACAACTGTGGTCTGTGACTTGCAACGTTGTGGGACAAACAATTTGTGGCCACACCTGGAGTGTTCCTAATACAGTGGCAGCACAGTGTAGCTCTCACTTATAGTTTAAAATATGGATATATCGCATAGCAGAAAGACGGGAGGGTGGTAAGGAGGGTGAGATTGGTGCCTTCCCCCTTTACTCACGCGAATTCCTAAACTGCATTCAGAGACAACTAAGATTAGTGACAGTAAGATTTTAAAAGGAAAAATGTCCAAATATAATGTAATTTCAGCTAGGTTAGCAACTATAAGTCAATGTCAGTTGTCTTCAGATGACAATCAGAATAAAGGAAAAGTGAAAATATGGTGAAAGCTGATTTAGTTCAACCTCAAGAGGCTATTTACAGTTAAGTTTTGTTCCCTAACTATGTGAGGGAACAGAACAAGTATATAGTGACAATTGATCAACATGACCTAGCACTGTGTGAACAAGGTACACAAATGGAGGATGGTGGGTTAGAGGTTTATCAGTTATATAGCCCAGGAGGAACTGAAGGACCTAATGATGATCTTGATTTAGATATTGATATTTTTTTCAGTGATGGTGGTAGGAAAAGTACTGGGACAAACGTTCGTGATAGCGACATTATTTTCAGTAGTACGGAAGAGCAAAAGAAAAGATAGGGACTTGTCTACATTTTATTAATTAATAACTAAATTAAATTAAGAGTTCTTTACTTATGTAAACTTTAGAAGGAAGGGGATGAATCAGATTGGTCCACATGATATCGATGGTTCAACTGTTAATGACCCTGCTCAGGTAACTAACAAACTAAATAGCTATTTGCATCTACATTCGCACACAAGGAGTTATTCAGGGAGGGGAATGCCAGAGGTGAATTAAACTCTGGCAGTGAGCTAGATGATTTTTCTATTCAGTTATATTAAAGGAGTCATCAAAGCCATGATTACGAGAGCTTTCTTGGACTCACGGGAGGTATCCATGGAATGTAGATGTGCAAATGTGACCCCAAATCACAGTATGATCAAAGAGCGACACAAATAATTAGAGACCTGTTAGTTAAACTTCTGTTCCAGGGAACGTAATGGAGGCACTGGCTAAAGAAGCACTGCAGGATCATCTAGACAAGAATACAAGAATTCAGTTACAGCTCGGACACAGCATGAGTTTGTTGAGGGTTTGTCAATCTCACCAATTTGATTGGATACTATGATGTGGTCACAAAGGAACTGGATGCAGGGAATAACTTTGATGTCATATATTTGGATCTTAGAAAGGCTTTTGATACTGTTGCACATGGAAGACTGCTGCACAAATTGGAGCAGTGTGGCATTGGAGGCAAATTGCTGCTATGGATAAAGGTATGGTTGAGTGGGAGAAGACAGAGAATGGTATTAAATGGATACTGCTCTTCGTGGATTAGTGTTATTAGTGGTGTCCATCAGGGTTGTTTTGGGTCTATTGTTGTTTTCTGTATTCATTAATGATATTGATGGTGGTATATCAGGCTTAATATCTAAATTGGCAGACGATACGAAGGTTGGCAGCGTTGTTAATGACAGTAAATAGATTCAAGACAGAACTAGACAAACATTTGGAGCGAGTGGATGGGTGAAATTAGGGGGTTTTTTTGCAGATACTACATAAGCTTGCTTTCTTGCATCATATGCATTTACTAATGCTAATGCTAAAAAAACAGGTGGTCGATTACACAACCCGTGAAAGGAACAAGATTACCATGGCGGCTTCAAACTATGCACTTGATAAACGGGTGGGTTTAGAAGTGATGAGATCACAACGACGCTTCTAATTGACAATGAAGGACTCAAGCCAAAGCTTAAAGAACTGCAGTTAAGAGCCAATTCATTTAATGATATTGTTAAGGGGTGTTCTTTTCCAGTAGTTAATAGTGATCCGCCAACCTATGGAGACAAGTTAAAGGGGTTACAGCTGAAAGGAGACATGAATGGTGGTAATTATGTTAGAGTGACCAGAAGTGGAAATTTGTATGAGTTTACTGAATATGAAGGAGGTAGGGTGGAGGCAATCTGGTAAGGACTACATAAAAGTATAAGGTTATTTTAAGAGCAGGGGAAGGTATGCAAGTTAACTCCAGTCAGGAAGTTAAGAATGTTATGGTAGAAACCTTAAAGCAAGAATTTAATATTAAGATACGAAATTTGAGGACAATACGTAACAAAGGGGTATTAATCGAAACAGATAGAGATACAGATCTTGAGAAAATAATGACCTCAGAAGTGTTATATGCAAAAGGCATAAGGCATGATTTACCTAAGCTAAATCAACAATTACATCAGTATTAATATATAATATTCCTACAAGATATTACTAAGTAAGATTTTGTAAGAGGCGTTTTACAAAAATTTAAGGGATTTCGGTTATGCTACTTCTTCTTTATCTTCGCTTTCTTCCCATGTTTATATGGGGCCGGCATTTCCATCCTTAATTCTTTTCCTCCATTCTTCTCTATCCTGGGCTTCCTCTCTCTTTTAAATCCTCTGCCACCTTGTCCTATCTCAGCTTAGGTCTCTCCCGCTTCCTCTTCCCTATCACATCCAACTTTTCGCACCCCTTCCCCACATACTTCTCACTTCTTCGTTCCACATGTCCAAGCCACCTCAACCTAGATTTCTGCATTTTTTTTACTCAGAGGCCCATCCTTAACCGTACCTCTGATGCTGTCACTTCTCATCCTGTTCTTCATCGTCACACCACACATCCATCTTAACATCCATATCTCCGCTACTTCCATCTTCTTCTCCTGGCCCACTGAAATCGCCCATGTCTCGGCACCGTACATTAATGTGGGTCTAACCAGTTTTATACAATCTTCCCTTCATTCTGCAATTTACTTTATCACACAGCACCCCATTCATCTTTCTCCAGTTGAACCATCCACATTGCATTCTATGCTGTATTTCTGCACTCAATCCTCCATCCCTCTGAACGTTCGATCCCAGATACTTAAATTTCGAAACTGACGGTAGCTTTATAGAACTCTCATCTTCTCCATTCAATGCTATATATTCTGTCTTTGTTCTACTTATCCTCATGCCTCTCTCTTCCAACGCTTTCCTCCATTCTTTGGGATAGTTCGCACAGTATATCGTCCGCGAATAGAATACTCCGTGGTGCTCTGCTCTTCACATCTCTCACAAACACATCCATTACCAGATCGAACAGATATGGGCGGAGAGCTGATCTCTGGTGCAGTTTAACTCTACAGAGAACCCCTCAGTCATACCTAAACTACTCTTAACCTGAGACACCGCTCCCTCGTACATTTCCTTCACAAGCCTTACGTACTTTTCTGATGCACCCTTCTCCCTCATGCATCTCCATACCTCTTCTCAGGACACTCTATTATATGCTTTTTCCAAATCTATGAACACCATGTGCAACTCTACTTGCACCTCCCTGTACCTTTCCATCACCTGGCTTAAAGCAAAGATCGCATCTGCTGTTCCTCTTCCCGGCCTGAAACCGAACTGTTCCTCTCCTATTTCCGTCTCCTGCCTTATACTTATTTCCACAATTCTTTCCCAGATCTTCATCGAATGAGACATTAACTTTATTCCCCTGTAGTTCCCACATTCCTGCACATCACCCTTTCCTTTATAGATTGGCATGTAGACATGTATAGTATCTTATGTAGGACGGCACCTGAACGTCAATTCATCTCCGCCTTTGTACACTGTGATGATTACAGAAAGCACTGTAAAAGGCCAGAAATGTGTGTAACGTTATGTTCGGTGCAGTGTGTGTGTTGTGTTTAGTTGTTACTGGCCGTTTTGTCACCAGGCAGGCGATCACCTGGAAAGCCTGCTGTGTCCGTCTACACCACGGGGAGGTAGGCCACAACTACGCATGTATCGCGACCTACCTAGTTTACCAGCACTTACTGTCCTAATATCAGAGCAAAAAATAAAAAATAAAAAATAAAAAAATAATAATAATTAAAAATATATATATGTACCTAAGAAAACAATAAAAACTAGATAATAAAATCCTGTCCATCGGGCAGCCCAAACCCAGGGAACCAGCAAAAATGAATAATACAAATTAAAAGTGTAAATAAATACAAATTAAAAGTGAAAAAAAAAAAGTAATAATAAAATAAAATAAAATTAAGAAAAAAATAATAATAAAATAAATAATAAGATAAAAATAAATAAATAGATAAAAATAAAAGTAAATAAATAAAATATAAAATTGAAGATAAAAAAAAATTATATATATATATGCATATATATATCTGATCCCGCACTGGCCAAAAGCCAGTGCCAGCAGGGGTCTCCACTAGGAGGTATTCCGTAGTTGAGTGTGAAGGCGTCTCCAGCGATCAAAAGCATGACGAGCAAATTCTTGCAGGGACTGGAAGTTCTCTGTGGTGCTCAGGAAGTCCGGCTCATTTCCGGGGACAGTGATACTGGTGGAGAGAAGGTTCTGTCGAAGATCTTGGTATTGATGGCAGTGGTATAAAATATGTTCCCAGTCTTCTGGGTCACCACAAGAACAGAGAGGTGATTCAGCAAGGTTGAAAGTTGCAAGTTTGGCATTAAGGGAGCCATGACCAAGAAAGAGAGTGTGCAGACCAGGATGAAACCATTTCTGAGTGGGCTCTAACGTGGCAAAGGTGACGCTAGGGATGAACTTTAAAGTAACAAGACCCTTAGAGGTAGCGGACCATCTATCTTGCCAGCTCTGCATCAAAATATTCCAACAGCGTCTTTTTTCTGCCTTGGGATCCACAGTAACATCGACGGTAATGCCAAGAAAGGTGACAGGGACAGCGTGCCTAATGTAGAAGCACAGGCCTCGATACATAAGAAAGAGATCGAAGGGCAGACAGCCATTAAGGGCCTGCAAACTAGGAGTAAACACAGCCCTACAGGCACTGCACATTGCTAAAAGCATTTTACGTTGAATGCTGTGAAGTTTATTCCATACTGAAACCTTCTTAACATGCCAGAACCAGGCGGCCGCGCCATAGGAACAAATTGGTAGAAACACAGCTTTGTAATATAACCGTAGAGAACGAGAATTAAGACAAGATTGTTTAGAGACACAGAAGTGAGAAGGTAAGTTTTTTGACTTTCTCTGAGAGATCTTCCAAGTGTTTAGTAATAAGTTTACTATCAATGATCAGACCAAGAAATTTTAGAGAAGAAACCATGGAAAGTGATTTGTTTTGAAGTTTTACAACAGGTGGCCGTGAAATATTAAGCGAACCCTTAACCAGCATCATTTTAGTTTTCGATGAGGATATGGATAATTTATTTGTGGTTGACCATTGAGAGAGATCTGACATGACTAAGTTGGCAGTGCTTTCAAGGGAGGCACGGGAATTGCTCTGGATCAGCAGGGTGAGATCGTCTGCATAGGCCAATTTGGAAGTATAAGGATTAGTTTTAAGGAGCCATTCGTCAAGAACGATGTTCCAGACAAGTAGTCCAAGAACAGAGCCTTGGGGACAGCCCCTAGTGACAGAGCGGGAGATAGAGTTAGATCCAGAAATAACAGAAACTGTACGGTTTTCAAAATAACTTCTTAAAAGGTTATAGAGAGGAAGAGGACAATCGGCAGCACATAAGCGAGCAAACAAACTAGACCACCATAACAGATCAAACGCCACAGAAAAATCAACAAAAATAGCAAGAACGTATTTAGAATTTGCAGAGTTAACTTGAGAAAGAAATTCAATGACAGCTTCTTCAGTTCCTCTTCCAGTTCGGAAACCATATTTATAGATTGGCAGAAGTATACTTTCCGTCCACTCTGGTATCCTCTCCTGCTGCCAGTTTTTCCATAAGGTCCCGTAAGATATCGATCCTTGCGCCCATACCTCTACTGGTATCTGATCAGCACGTACTGCTTTCCCCTTTTTAATTTTTCTGAGTGCACTTTCCACTTCTTTCCTGCTTATGCCTTACACTACTCTCCTTCATCTCTCCATTCCCTCTTGGGTTTTCCTCCTTTAATAACTTCTTAAAACAGTCCTTCCACCTTTCCTTAACCTTCTCCTGGTCCTGTATCCCCACTCTTCCCTCATATTTTATGTTTTATTGATGAGAAGTCCTTTGATGCCTTCTCTCTAGCTTCGGCTATTCTCATCAACTGCTTATCAACATCTTTCCTTTTCAGTTCCCCATAGGTCTCCTCCCCTGCCTTCGCCTTTGCCACAGCTCTTTTTGCCTCCTTATTTGCTAATTTATATGCTTCTTTATCTTCCTGGCTACCTGTTAAATCCCATCTTTTCTTCATCTGTGATAAACAAAAGTTCATAGATTTGCACCTCCTCATTCCACCACCAAACCTCCTTTCCCTCTGGCACACCCTTTCCTGATATTTTTCCCAAAAACTCTTCTCCAACTTTCCTTATGATACTATTTAACTTCCACCACTCTTGCACGTCTTCGGACAACTTTATTCCGTTTAGCACCTTTCCCTAAATTCCTTCCTCAAACCCTCCTCTTTAAATCTCCACCATTTTATTCTTCTCTTTGTCTTGAATATTTCCTACTTTTGTCCGCTGCAACCCCCCCAATCGACCACAAGCAATCTGTTGTGCAGACACTTTCTCCGTTTATCACCTTGCTGTTCATTTTCTTTAGGTGCCTCCTACGGCACATGATATAGTCAATCTGGCTTATCCTTTCCCCCTCTTATATGTTATCAGCTGGCTTTCTTTCTTTTCGAAGTAGGTGTTAACTATCGCCAGGTCGAATGCCACTGCATGTTTTACTATCCTCTCCCTTTCTCTCCCCAATACTCCACTTTCCATACTCTTCCTTCCTCTATCTTTCTTCCTAAATGTCCATTTAAATCACCTCCAAAAATCAAGCTTTCTCAGGTATTGCCATGACCACTTGATCCGTTTCCATCCAAAAACCATCCTTTTCTTCTTCCCTGCATCCTACTTGCAGGGCATACGCACATACTATTGTGGTCAAATATTCACCCACCTCCAGTTTGATGCTCATAATCCTGTCACTACTTCTGTTAACCTCGCACACTCCATCCTTTAACTCCTTATCAACTACAATACCTACTCTATTTCTTCCTCTCATCTGCTCCCCTACAGAGCAACTTGTACCCTTCACCAAGCTCTTTTGCTTTATTTTCCTTCCACATTCTCTTGTAGGCATAGGATCTTCACTCTTCTACTTTGCATCAAACCCCCAATCTCTCTACTCTTTCCATTCATCGTCCAGATGTTCCTATTATAACACTTTTCATCCTCTTCTTTTCTAGCTGGACTAATTTCTTTAACCAAACCCATCTTGTTCGGTAGCTCTTACCCTTTTGTTTCCGGATGCCATGACTGCGTGTCGCTTATGGGGTACGCCCCAGCCATTCCACATCCATTTTCCATTATTTTCTTTTATTTTGGCATAGTTTTTATGGCCGGATGCCCTTCCTAACGCCAACCCTCACCATTTACTCCCCCCCCAATCGGTGGCTGGTTTAGTTTCAGATTTAGCACAGGTACTAAATCAAGACTAATTGGGTAGCGAGTATTACACCTAAAATATTAAGAAGTTTGAGTAATTGTGACAGAATCTTCTTCTTTGCATCAAATCCACGAATCTTCATAGGTTATAATTCCCATAAGTTTAGAAGATTTACAGTGATATCCAAATGTTTCAAGTGTTTACAAACTTGTAATCATAAGACCATGTCATGCAGCCATTGTGAGGAAGGAGGACGTCTTCTCAGAATGTAGAAACTCTGTTTCTACATTCTGAGATGTGAATTGTAAAAGGTGAGGCAGGGCTTTTGACCATTCAATAAGAGATCCATCATGTCCAGAATATTAAAGAGCTTTGGATTTGGCAAGGAAGCGTGAATGGATAGTAAGCACTTTCTAATTGTATTAAAGGTGCCACCGTAGTAGGAACAGCAGTGTGTAGCACACGCTTCTTGATTAGACTGGGGTTCGAGGCCGTGACCACCAAATACGGAAAGGTCAGGGAATGACTACCACATATCCCCAGAGTAATATGGCCTTAGTTGCTAATGCTCCTAAAAGCCAAATAACAAACACAATTGTATTAAAGGAACACAAAGTAATTATAACAATAAAGGATGTATTCTATCCAACTGAATGCTCAAAGGTCGTGTGCCGTCTTAGACCAGCTGAGGGCGATTTCATATGAAGAGAACACTGATCTCCTGTGCTTACAAGAACCATACTCTATGTTGGTGGCAGGGTAATATAGGATACCTCGTTTCCCAATCGCGTGCCGTATAATACATATCATTAATGTTAAGCCTAAAACTGCTATTATTGTCTTAAATAGTGACATAAAATGTAATTAAAATACCAGTTTGTGTAATTGGGTAGCTACTCCATTCAAACAGCATTTATTAGTTTTATTTACTGTCAGTCTATTGTTCCCCTAGTGAAGATATTGATGTATTGTTGAATTACATGGATTCTGTAATGAGAATGGCTGGCTGAGAACATGTTTTACTATGGATATGAATGCTAAGCTTGGTTTGGGACATTGTAATAGAACTGACAGCAGAGAATTAAGTCTGGAAGTTTATTTTAACAAATAATTTGCATGTGTTAAATGTACCTAGAGAATTGTACACTTCTGACAATATTCATGGCCAATCCAATATTGATGTGACTGTATCCACATTTGGTTTGTCTCAGAAGGTTAATTTGGGAGTGAAATCTGATTACACTACAAGTGATCACAGATCTATCATCTTCAAAATTATATTTGATTTTGAGGGGGTAAGTCTCAGTCAACCAACTGAATTTATCAGATCTGGATACAGTAACATCAACTGGAACAAGTTCTTTGTATCAGTAAACCGGGATGTTGCCTCTGAGTCTGTTATGCATCTCTCTGATCTGAATGCAGATGAGTATGCATTTTTTATACAAAATATTCTATGTAGCACTCTTCATTATTAATCTAACAGACATAGTAAGTTAATGAAAATTGTTCCCTTTTCAGAGCCATAAATCTTGGGGTTGCTGGAGGCAAGATATTATAAAGAACTTTACAAAAATAAAAAAGGAGTATATCGTAAAGCTTTAATAAAGGCTAAAATAGTATCCTGGCAAACCTTGGTCTCGGGCACATGGAATTCTAATCCCTGAGGCCTTATGTATAAATTGGTCATAAATAGATACAGTCTAACCGTTTAATGTCTACTATTCAGTATGAAAACAGGGACTGGCTTACAACTATTTCCTATATAGTGGATAATCTTTTACCTGATGATTCTTCCAGTATCGACACTGAATATCAATTGAGATTAAGACAGTTAAACCTACAATACATAGGCCTAAATGATAATTTTGTAGTTACACCTGATGAGTTGAGAGAGGTTTGTTCCCGTGTTTATGTTAACATAACGTCTGGTATAAAATTAGTCGAGAACAATGTAATTTTAAAAATGGTTGAGATTTCTCCACATTTGATACTGAATATTTTTAATACCTCCGGCACTTTTCCAGGGTTGTGGAAAGTGGCTTTGGTGAAATTCATTCCTAAACCTAGTAAAGAGCTTACTGATCCCCGTGCCTATAGACCTATTTCGTTTGCTACCAAATTTGGCAAAAATTTTTGAAGGTTTAATTCTGTTGAGAATGAGTAATTTGCTGGCGGAATCTAATGTTCAATTGTTGTTTCAATATGTTTCGAACAGGAAACGTTCTGCTGAAGATGCACTTCAAGATCTAGTTGATTATGTTACCAACTCGATGAGTAAACACGTTCTTGTGATTTATATTGACTTTGAAGGTGAATTTTGCATGAAAATATACTCAGTTCTTTAAGAGATCTTAAATATCCAGAGTTACTTTATAGGATTATTGCCAGCTACAAATTATAATATGCTCAAAACAAATGGTTTATTCTTAGATTGTAACGCGTGGTTGTCCCCTAGGGCCAATGTTTTGGAATCTTGTTCTGAACTTTTGGTTACAAAAGACAAATACAGTGTCACAAGGTCGCGTAAGTTGATGATTTAGTTTTATTTTTCCCAGGTAAGTCTAGATGGGAAATGCAAGACTAAGTCTTTGGTTATGGATGATTTATTTTCTGGCCACATGAAGATAAATTGAAAATATCAGAAAAGAAAAGTCATAATGTTATTCAAGGGGAAGCTAGATAGTGGAGAAACCTCCTAGGGTATTTGTTGAGGGTAAGTTAATCCCCATGGTGGATACTACAAACCATCTGGGTGTCATTATTGATAATAAGCTTTCTTTTTCACATTTGGAGTATCTTGGTGAAAAGGTTAAAAACTTTTACTCATCAATTTTACAAATAACTAGAACTGAGTAGGGATTAAGGAAGAAAGCAGTATTTCTTCCAGTTATTGCTTATGGAGTTAATATCTGGTTCTCTAGTTAAATTTAAACCATAGTTAAATGTAAAAAAAAAACATATCTATACAAAGGAAAATGTTACTCTCTGTTTAAAGTTTATAGAACTGTATCGAATAATGCTCTCGAGGTTTTGTGTGGATGCATGCCTTTGGACTTATATGTATACAGGCCCTTTAGTTACTTTCTGAGAAAGGATTGTCAGCTGACACTCGTGGGTATGATTTCTAATATTAACATTGAACAATAAAAAGCTAAACGGTTGGTAATGGATGAATTAATGAGTGCTTGGCAGGAAAGATGGAATAACAGCGATACAGGAATAGTTACTCAATTATTTATACCTGATATTAAATTTGTTAGTTGTAAAAAAATAATGGGCTGATTTTTTCCATGAGATGGAAACATTTCATTACGGGCCACAGCTCGTTTAATTCTAAATTACATTATTTTAATATAAGCATTATATCCTTTATGGTATATTTCCATTGAGGAAACATGGAATCATTTTATATGATTTTAGCATTGGCATTATGATGCAAGAAAGCAAGCTCATGCATCAGCCAAAAAAAAAAAAAATAAGTAAATAAAACTACTCCCGTTACAACCCCTCCGTTCGTTCGAAATACCTGTCCAACTGAGCCTTAAATTTCTTACGGTTATCAATTTCCACAAAGGATGGAAGTCTGTTCCACCAAAAAATTACCCGCTGGCTAAAGTCAAATTTACGCACATCTATCCTACATCTGTCTTTCCTCAATTTGAATTTAGGCCATCTCAGGTGATCATTAGCATTAGCATTAGTAGAGGCATTTGATGCAAGAAAGCAAGCTTATGCAGCATCAGCCAAAAAAAAAAAAAAAAAAAACCCACTTCCACTTCACCCCTCTGTTCGTTCAAAATACCTGTCCAGCTGAGCCTTAAACTTATTTAGGCTATCAACCTCCACCACAAGGGATGGAAGTCTGTTCACCAACCAACCACCTGCTGGCTAAAGGCAAATTTCTGCACGTCTATCCTACATCTGTCTTTCTTCAATTTGAATTTATGCCCTCTCAGGTGATTTTTCTGAGCTAGAGGAAGAATCCCATCAGCATTGAGCATGCTTAAACCATTCAAGGCTTTATACACCTCTATCAGATCACCTCGCTGGTGCCTAGTCTCCAGACACTAATTTGTAAAACTTAAGCCTTTCTTCGTAAGAGCACCCCTTTGTTCCATTCACTAATCTTGTTGCCCTTCTCTGTACTCGTTCCAGCAGCTCTACATCCTTCTTGAAATGAGGCCTCCAGACCTGTATACAGTACTCTACGTGTGGCCTGACCATCGCCTTATACAATGGAATAATCACCTCCTTATCCCTGCTGGAAAAATTCCTGTATATCATTGACAATACTCCATGAGCTATGCTTGCAGCCCGTCTGCACTGCTCAGAGAACTTCATATCTGCCTGCAGAACCACCCCCAAGTCCCTTTCATTCTCTACCACTGTCAGTGTAGCACCACAGAGTTGATATGTTGCTCTGGGGTTGCTGTTTCCCATGTGTAGTACTTTACATTTGTCAATGTTAAACTTCATTTGCCACCTCTCAGCCCATCTGCTCAACCTTTCCAGATCCTGTTGCAGCAGCATAGTGTCAGTAGTGTCCTTGACAACCCTGCCAACCTTTGTATCGTCTGCAAACTTGGACATTAAGCCCAATATACCATCATCAATATCATTTATAAATACAGAAAACAATAATGGACCCAACACTGAGCCCTGAGGGACTCCACTAATAACATCAGTCCACGATGAGCAGTGTCCATTGATTACCACTCTCTGTCTTCTCCCCTCAACCACCCCTTTATCCATAGCAGCAATTTGCCTCCAATGTCACACTGCTCCAATTTGTGTAGCAGTCTTCCATGTGCAACAGTATCAAAAGCCTTTCTAATATCCAAGTATATAATATCAAAGTTATTCCATGCATCCAGTTCTTTTGTGAGTGCATCATAGTATCCAATCAAGTTGGTCAGGCAAGACTTCCCCTTAACAAAACCATGCTGTGTCTGAGCTATAACTGAAGTCTTGTCTAAATGATCCTGCAGTGCTTCTTTAACCAGTGCCTCCATTAATTTTCCTGGAACAGAAGTTAAGCTCACAGGTCTATAATTACTTGTGTCAGCCTTTATTCTGAGCAAGAGGAAGAATCCCGTCAGCATTGTGCATGCTCAAAACCATTCAAGGCCTTATACACTTCTGTCAGATAACCTTGCCGGTGCCTAGTCTCCAGACACTGTAATTTACAAAATTTAAGGCTTTCTTCGTAAGAGCAACCCTTTGTTCCATTCACTAATCTTGTTGCCCTTCCCTGTACTAGTTCCTGCAGCTCTACATCCTTCTTGAAATGAGACCTCCAGACCTGTATACAGTACGCAAGGTGTGGCCTGCCATTGCCTTATACAAGGGAATAATCACCTCCTTATCCCTGCTAGAAAAATTCCTGTATATCATTGACAAGACACCATGAGCTACTCTTGCAGGCAGCTTGTCTGCATTGCTCAGAAAACTTCATATCTGCCTGCACAATTACCCCCAGATCCTTTTCATTCTCTACCACTGTCAGTGTAGTAACACAGAGTTGATACGTCACTGTGGGGTTGCTGCTTCCCATATGTAGTACTTTACATTTGTCACCTCTCAACCCATCTGCTCAACTTTTGTAAATTCTGTTTCACCAGCGTACTATCATTAGTGTCCTTAACAACCCTGCAAACCTTCGTATCGTCTGCAAACGTGGACATTAAGCTTAATATCATTTATAATTACAGAAAACGATGTACCCAATATTAATAACATTAGTCCAATGAGCAGTGTCCATTGATTACCTCTCTTTGTTCTCCCACTCGACCATCCCTTTATCCATAGCAGCAATTTGCCCCCAATGCCAAACTGCTCCAATTTGTGCAGCAGTCTTCCAGGTGCATCATAATCAAAAGCCTTTCTAAGATCCAAATATATCAAAATTATTCCCTGCATCCAGTTCCTTTGACCACATCATAGTATCCAATCAACTTGGTCAGGCAAGTTGATTGGAGCTATAACTGGAGTCTTGTCAAGAAGATCCTGCAATGCTTCTTTAACTACTGCCTTCATTAATTTTCCTGGAACAGAAGTTAAACAGGTCTATAATTATTTGTGTTGTCCTTTGATCCTACTTTGTGAATTGGAGTCACGTTTGCACTTCTCCAGTCCATGCATACCTTCCCCGAGTCCAAAGAAGCCCTCATAATTATGGCTAAGGGTTTGCTTACTTCCTTTACTGCCTCTTTAATATAACTGGATAGATCCTGTCCATCTCGGGTGCCTTTTTTATGTTCATCTTCAACAGTTTCTCCTCCACTTTACTCCCAGTTATTTCAAGATTCTGTAGCTTACTGCTAGAGTTGAATACACCTCTGGCATTCCCCTTGCTGAATAACTCCTCATGTGTGAATGTCGATGCAAAATATTCATTTAGTTTGTTAGCTACCTGAGCAGGATCATCAACAGTTGACCCATCAATATCAAGTGGACCAATCTGATTCATCCCCTTCCTTCTAGAGTTTACATAAGTAAAGAACTCTTTGCTGTTTTTCTTTGCATCCCTTGCCAAGGATTTCTCGTAATCTGCCTTCGCCTGCCTAACCTCCTTTGTAACTTGGTTGCATATCAACTTGTATCTATCATAGGCTTCTGTGTCATGTGTTAATTTGTAAGTATCCCATGCATTTTTCTTCTCTGCCACATGTCTCATTACTTCATCTGACATCCATTTAGGCCTAAACCTTGAACAATATTTCTTAGTTATGTAAAGCCGAGTAGCTTCCAAGGTAAATTCTCTGAATGCTTCCCATTTTGAATTTGCAGTTGGTAACATCATCAGTTGGTCCCACCATATAGAATTTAAAGTCTCAGACCATCATAGTCACCTTTACAAAAGCAAAAACCCTTCCATTCATCCCTGATGGTAGTTACCTCTTTGAGTGAATCCTTCAGCACACTGTGATCACTGCCGCCTAGTGGTTCCTTTATCTGCAGATTCTTAATGCATGAAGAATCACTACTGATAATCAAATCAAGAGTATTACTCCCTCTAGTTGCCTCTCGAACATGCTGATGTAGAAAACAATCATCCAATAAATCCATAAAAGCCTTGCTAGTGTGTGTGAGTGATCAGCCCCAAATTTCAGTCAATATCTGAGAAATTAAAATCCCCCATTATAAGACTCTGATTTACTGGCCCACTCTATTTCCCTGTACAGTTTCTTATTATACTCATCAGAGTCATTAGGCCTATAACACACTCCCACTCTGCATTTTGATCTCCCAATGCTTATGTCACACCAAACTGACTCGACACTGCATTGTCCAGTGATGGTGACTGGCTTCACTTCCTTGGATTTTGTGTGTTTTTTAACTAATAGTATAACCCCTCCTCCCTTCCTATCTTATCTAACCTTTCTGTACACATTGTACTCCCCAAATTCCAGCTCTGCATTCCTTATGTGTGACACCACGTCTCTGATATCCCAACAATATCTACTTTTGATGTTCTGAGCAATACCTCAAATTCATCAAATTTATTTAGTAAACTCCCAAGGGCGCCTCCGTAGCCAGGTGGGAAGGAGCAGCAGTGCGTAGCACATGCTTCTTGATTAGACCGGGGTTCGAGCCCGTCACCACCAAATACGGAGTATGCGGAAAGGTCAAGGAATGACCACCGCATATCCCGGAGCAATATGGCCTTAGTTGCTAATGCTCCTAAAAACCAAATAACAAACAAACAAACAACTAAACTCCTAGCATTGGTGTACACGCAAGTATACATGCACCTGTTCTTTCTCTTAGCCACCCTAACACAATCCATGTGTTTATTTGTACACCAATGATTCCCAGCAGTCTCTGAAATATCCTGCATCTTATTTTCCAGGCTGTGGCTCATTCCAATAGAAGCAGTGCAAGAATCACTTTCACTTCTGCCAGTGGCTACTGTTAATCTATTAGTCCTTGTATCCCCCCAAGCTATCAGTTTTCCGACCCACCTAACACTGTCTCGATAGCATCAGCAAATATTCTTGCACCCTTTCTATTTAAGTGTATCCCATCCCTGTAGAAGCAGTCTCTGCTGTTAACAAGTACAGACCAGGCTGAAAAAAAAATTCTACAAAATTGTAGAATTTTGTAGAATTTTTCCTTGCAAAATCTTTCCAGGACTGAATTGATCGAGAAGGCTCTCATCATATACTACCTCCTGTGGTGTCTGGGCAGAATTGCAGGCACTTTCAAATTCAACCCTATTTCACGGCTTTTTGTCAACAGTGACCTGCACTTGTTAAGAAATTCTGCCAGTCTCCTATGCTTAATATCAAACTAGTTTTAAACCGGAATCCCTCAACCATCAGATTCTCCTTTCTGTGTTTCCACAAGTGTCAGTGCACACAAACAGGCAATTTGTACATTTAAACTTACACATTTAAAAGGGGCACCCATATGGGGAGATTACAAAACTTTGAGAGGTTACACTTTGTAATATTTGGAAACAAGGCATCCTGGATGTGGTGGGGAATCTGAATGAAGTGTATATGACATGAGAGAGAGAGAGAGTAAATTAAATGTAGGAATTTGCACATTGAAATGGGACACAAATACAAAGAGCATATACAGACTGGGCATCAATAATTTTATATTTGGTCAGCATTTTAACACAGAACAAACATCCTTATTGGGTGGTTGCGTTTAATCTGGTGAGCTATAAGAGGAAAATGAATTAGTACATTCAGGCAGTGGTAAAAACATGACTGATTTTTTTTTTTTTTTTGCACAAAATCCTAGATTTTCCTAACATCTTTACTAATTGACTATAAATCATAAATTTCTTCTCATGTAGCAAAATTAAAAATCCATGCACTGACCACATTAAAACAACTAATTTGAGAATTTTATCATGCAAGTGGAACACACAACAGAGACAAAATATTTTATTTAGTTTTTTTACAATGTAGTTACTTCCAGTTTGTGAAATGAAAAATTTTAAACAGTGTTTTTATATACATATGTATAATATATATATACACAGTCTCTATATTACATATATATATGCACATACCCACCCACACATGCTCATGCATATATCTATATATAAAAACATATATAGATATATTTTTCTTTCAAGGAAAACATTTAACACTACGTGTAATACAATTCTGTCACTGAAACAATATTTGCTCATTGAATAACAGATTTACAAGATGAAACTAAACACAAAAGTTGGTTAAACAAAAAATACTATATACAAAAATTACGGACATTGTTAAAAATCTTAATTTAAGTACAACAGATGGCTTAATCATATAATTGGAATTTTCACATTTCAGTGATAGGTTGGAAGTACTTGAAGACCAACAGCTGCTGGATTCAGTGATGTTTTCCTTTCTCTTCGTTTTATCTGTTAAGAAATCTTGCTAATGATTAATAATTTAGAAATCATTTAATTTTTTTGGTATAATTCCCTACAGTGTCTACCACACTGAATGACTGTAAATTGTAAACCCTAGAAATCCAAGAACAAAGTATCACATTAAAATATAGTATGGCAAAGAAGTTAGGTAAGGCAAGGAAAGTAATCAAAAGAGAGGCAAAAGGAAAGAAAAGGGAAAAAGTAAGAATGAGAGTGAAAAAGAAACACTGCAAGGCTCGCTCCATCCATCCATCCATCCATCCATCCATCCATCCATCTATTGGCTTGAATTTTATGAAGATCATGGCAGAGATATTTTGCAAGGGATGTATGTAGATTCCCATCAGAGGGACACTTGTATATGAAGTAGAAATAAGGCTCCCAAGTTCATGAAAAGAGAATATATCTCACATACTCCATCTGAAGATAACTTGCGATTCCATTCTTCTTATATCTTCTTTATGCTCCTAGACATTTATGCACTTTTACAGAAGGCACTTGACGTTTAACTTCATTATAGGTGACTCTACTGATTTAAATGCAAAAGAAAGGAAAAGAGAGACAGAGGAAAAGAGCAATTATACCAAATAAAGTTCATTATTTGCAGTGGTACATATTCAGGCGTGGCAAAAATAGTTCATATTTTTCAGATTTCACAAATTTGTATAAGTGCTCACAAAACAGTAAAACAGAAAAATAATTTTTTTTTTTTTTTTTTTGGAAAATAAAAAATAAAAATTAAATAAATTCTCCTGAAGGCCTACATCCTATTCAATGAATATTAGAAGTGATAAATTTAAGAAACTTACAGAAAAAAAAAATTCATTTTAAGTGACGTGAATTAATAAATTGACAGCAAGAAAAATGAAAAAATAGTATGGATGTAAAGAGAAGAGACCTTCATGTGTTTATCTCAAAAGATTTTAACTATGCCATGATAAGGAAAAAATTTAGAAGGCAACTGTTGGCAAAGATTCTTTGCAGTTGATCTTAGTCTGCTCCTTGTCCCCAAATACAATCTGGAACTGCCCCAGGAAGTTCAGGCAGTCCTCAGTACACGGGAAGGCTAATTCACTCTGAACAAATGTTACAGGTAACGTTGGCCGATATCTATAGAAAATGGGACATAAAGCATTAGTACATAACAAAAAAGACTGAAACACTCAAGGGGCAGAAAACAAGAAAACTTACCTTCTGATAAAAACAAACTGATCCACAGGCGATCACTTAACTATATATTTTAAAAAATACAATATCTAAAACAGAATTCAACCACTAACCTGTTTCAGAAGTGCTTCCATTCATTTAACCAAGATTAAAATTTATAAAATGCACTTGGATGCAATTAACTGAAACATGCCTTTTCAATTTGATAGTTGATGTTATCTGAGAAAAAAAAAATTGTCTTCACTGCTAACCATACACAACTAACTACAAAAAAGGAATTTCCTATATTTATAATCCAATTAACCACTTTTCACATATTCATATTTGAAATTATGCCCGAGCCATATAGAAATAAATCACTATTTAATTTATCTGGACAACATGTTATGGAAGAGGTATTACAGAAAATTTGGGGTGGTGGCAGTGTTATTTATACAGTACTAAATTAACACCAAGGCCACAAATTGTGCTGACAGAACTTTCTCTTTGAAGAATTATCCCACCATCTGACACGTTAAACGTGGCCATTTACAGATATTTAGCATTACTTTTTTCTCTTGCCCAATGGTAAAACAATCCATCTAAACATAACTTCACATAAAGTCAGCCCTTTTACTAAAAAATTTTGTGATCGAAGATGCTCCAAATAGATGATTTTACAGTTGATCACACCAAAAAAAAAAAAAAAGACTGTCTTTACACTGATGACATTTCTAAAATTTCCACAAATTATTCAGTATGTTTCTTTCTTAGGATAATTCACAATGTTCCAGACAGCGAACATTTTGAATTCAGAAATTAACAGTAAAAAAAAAAAAAGTTACATTTGATTATTAAATATATACTGAAAATATTTGATTCAGTGCTCTCCAGAGTCTGATCTCAAATCCTTTTTGGAGGCACTGATATGACTGGAAGGGAATAGGGAGAGATTTATACCTCTCCTTCAAGCATATTCAGTGAAAAATTTGTTAAATAGGAATTATAACCTAATTAATTTTACAGAACTGGTTAATCAGGTCATATTGCCTTTCTAAACAGAACTGAGGTCCATGGGAAAGACTTCAGGTTTTTTTTTTGGTTTGGTAGTTGTTGGCGCATCGGCTTCTGTGGCCATAGTGCACCTCCCAAGGTTTTTGCAGTACTTTGATCCAAGCCCGAGGCGGGAATCGAACCCGCGACCTTTGGGTTGCCAGGCAGGCACTTTACCCACCTGGCTAGCCCGGTCGGCAAGACTTCAGGACTGAACCAAGTAATATTCTCATGGAAGCACTAGTATTGTACATTATTACCACAATTACTTTACCTGATCAAGAATTCACCTAGTATACAAAATTTTCCAATTATTTTACTATCCTCATTTATAACAGAGAGGGAGGGAGGTAAGAGTCAACATAATTTGTCTGATTCATAAACTAAGTACTCAAGCTCTGGCAAATAATATTTTAAAATGAGGATTCGATAATGATTCTTGCTCAGATGATTAACTATCACTACTTATTTATTAATAAGTGACTATTATTTGAGAAAATTACTTGATTTAAAATTACAGCCTGTGCTGACATCGCATTAATTTTAACTGCCAATTATTGTATATCATCTTGCTTGTGTTGTAGCAATTTTATGTCTCATACAACGTATATTATGTAGATATAGTATATAAAAGCTTCTGGAAAAAGTCAAAGCTCAATTATTCCCCCCAAATAGATAGACCAATACAGCAATATTGCAATTCAAGAAAGGTTTATTTATTTTTATATTTTAATAAAAACAGAACTATATTATGGTTCTGAGAAAATTTGGCCCAGATAATTACCACCACTAAATTATTAATACTAATAATTTATATGAGAAGACCACTTGATTTGAAATTACAACTTGATGTGCTGATATTGCAAGGGTTTGATTCAATGCTTCAGTATACTTTTGAATAAGTTACAATTAATGGATATAGCAAGCAACTGGGCTGATAATTCCCCCCCCGCCTTCTCCTAACTGTATACTGGTGGTAGCGGTAATTAGCCTGCACAATAAAGTGGTGCTGTAATTTTAAGAAAATGAAATTGATCTTATGAGGTAGAGACAAGAAAAGTTTGATTTTTATGCATTCATTTACAGGTGAAGATTTCTTCAATATTTTGTCTCATATAAGTGTGAGAGAGAGAGAGAAAAATTTTGTTTTATGTTCTTTAAGAGTATGCTAACAGTCTATGATTATGTGGCATATTATGCATTGGCACTGGCAACTAATGCATAATAGGGGTTCACCATGGTAATCAGATATAGAGGAGTTAAGTGACTGGGGACAATATATACAGCCACTTCCCGATTAATGTAAGAGTTCCATTCTGCGGAACTGATTGAATCGAAAAAGAAATGTTCAATGAACTTGTGAATAGAATTATTTATTGTATTTATTCAATTTTTTTTATCTCATGCACAGGAAAAATCATAAAACTGTGCAATTTAAAAAAATTTCAAAATTACAAAAAAAGAGGAAGCAGGCATAACGTCATTAAGTCTTACCTCTTGAGCATCATTGCCAGAACCGAAGTCTTCAGCTGATAAGTATGGCGCTGTGGAGGTTGAGGGCTGTGGAGATTTAGGAGTTGGCCGCTCAACTTTATGAAAGAACATATTAATAGATGACTGGACGGTGGCTTTTTTTTCCCCTTTCATCGTAGATTTCTTTGTGCCAAGCAAGCATATCATTCACCCCTCTCTTAACTTTTAAGAATCGTTCGCTGTCAGGATCCATCTTCTCGAACCTTGCCAATGCAATTTCACGGAATGCCATCTCTCTGGTGATGAAGCGTCTCGGCTCCTCATTTGGTTCATCTTGATCTTCATCAGCATTTTCTTCTTTCACTATCGCTGCCTGCAAGTTCTTCATTAGATAATTCCTTCTCTTATTCCTCTATTAACTCTTCCATGTCTTTGGCAACAACCTACAACTGAAGTAGCTCTGCAACCTTTACAATCTTATTTGTAACCTCTTCATATGATTCATCTTTTTCGAAGGCTTTTACGTGCTGTGGGCAAATTTTTTTCCATGCATCATTTAAGCAACTTTTAGTAATTTCTGCCGAGGCCTTATTAATATTTAAGATGGCATGGTAAATATTGTAAGATTTCCAAAAGTCTCTTAGCACAAAATTTTTCTCAGTCTACTGCAGACAATACCTGATCAAATGTTGTGTGTAAATTGCATGCTTTTAAATTTGAAATAACACCACGATACATAGGTTAGATGAGTAAAGTCTTGTTTGGTGGTAGAAATATGACTGACTCTCACATTCAAATTGAAATCATCTAGATGTGTAGGATGTCCAGGAGCATCATTTAATGGAAGCAAAATCTTGAAAGGAACATTGTGTTGTCTTTACAATATTTTTCAACCTCGGGAATGATGCAGCATTTAAACCAATCCTCAAAGAAAGATATTGTTATCCATGCTCTCTGGTTCGATCGGAAATGCACGGCTATGGTGGCTTTATCGATGCCCTTAAACACACAAGGATTTCCAGAATGGTACACAAACAGTGGTATTAATCTGTAATCTTCCGCTGCATTAGCCCCAAGCAAGAGCATGGCCCTATCTTTTGTAGCCTTGAAATCTGGCATTGTTTTTTCCCTCTTTGGTAATGTATGTTAGATCCAGCATTTTTTTCCAATACAAAGCAGTATAGTCAACATTAAAAATTTGCTGCATTGAATAGCTGCCATCATCAATAATTTTTTCCAACACATCACAAAATTTCTCTGCAGCTGCAGAATCAGCACTGGAGACTTCACTTTAATGTTTTGAAAACCAGCATGAAGCTTGAACCAATTAGACCACCCATTGCTTGCCACGAACTTGGCTTGGGGTCTGCCATACTTATCCTTAATATCTTCATAAATACTTTTTGCTTTTGCTTGAATGGCCATTGGACTCAGGGGAACTTGCTTCTGAATCTCATTTTCTATCTATATTGTTAATAGCTGTTCCATCTTCGATATAGCGCCTGAACACTGTTGATTTTAAGTGCACTGATCCTTTAACATGTTCTTTTGTAAGTGCAGTGTACTTTAAAATAGTATTCACTGTTGAAGCAGCAAGACCTAATTACCTTTTAATAGATGACAAACTTCGTACTTCTTAATTTTCATCTTCATCTCTAAATCAATTTTGTTTTGTTTCCTGGCATTGCCAGCACTTGCACTTTCCATTGGTCCCTTTCCCTTGATCATTGTAATATGTAAGTAGGAATGAAGAGAATTTCTGAAAATTTGTTTTTTTATGTGTTTGAAGATTTCAGTGAAGGGGAACTCATTTCACCATAATAATGTAACGTAAAAACCCACAGAATTCCAGATCGGGATTATCGCAAATGCAATAAGATTGAGTTTACTACCCATTTATAATTAGATGCAAACAGAAAAGCCCAATAAACCGGAAAGTGCTAATTGTTTTTATGGTAGTGATGTCCAGAAATGTGTTTTAGAAAAATATCACAAAGGCATTCAAAAATTGATTCTTATAATGGGAACGTATGATAACGATGAAAGTGTAGCAATTTCCATTATAAATATGACATTTTAGATAGATAAATAGCTTAGTAATATATAGCAAAATTTTAAACTTCCAAGGACTTGGAACAAATTGAAAAAAAAAAAAAAAAAAAAAAAAAACAATCTGTTATTTGATTCACATTACGATATTTTCATACCTTCATTTATCCCTACAGATGCAAACCTTTCCATGTTTTTTTTCAGTTTGCACCGGCCGGCAAAAACTTATGCAAAGTCGAATTTGCGTAAGCAGAGTATTACGTATGTCCTGTACATGGCAAGAACAACTTTTCTGTTTGTATGCAGACATTTATATGGAATAATTTATTGTTTACTTGTCAAATTTTCTGCTATTACTGTTAATCTGCTTATTTAATGAAAGTTTATAATCTTGTATATGGTATTTGAGGGGGAGAAAGGAAATTTATCCCATTTTTTACTGCAGAATTTGCATATTCATTTTCTATAATTCCAGACTGCCCTGAAATCCAGCAAAGTCTGACTTCCTATTGTTACCTCGAATTGTGATAACTTAAGATTTCATTGATGACTGGGTGTGTTGGAGTTGGAAATCTATAGTGAGGTTTATATTTTACAGAACTAAGAGGATGGTATACAGCTCTGCACTGAAAACACTGTATTCCTGTGGACGTTGGGGAAAAAATGTGTAACCTGGAAAGACTATTGCTGATCTTACTTTAGCGTGTCTTGGAATCAGCAGTATAAACTTGGATGTGAATAGGATAGGATAGGAAAACTGAGCTGAGCAAGCTGCATATAATCCCACATGGGAGGAATAATCATCACCTAGGTGGACATCCTTTTTTGAACCGTTCAAAGTGTTCCTCTGTGTCTATTTTAAATATGTTTTACATACTGGATTTTTAAATGATATGCATTGTAGTATATTGTCTAGGTTTAGGTTTCACTGAGTGGATAATTCTTATAGGCAAATACCAACTGATCTTTTTTTTTTTTTTTTTTTGTTGTGTGGCATGTTTCAGTAAATGTTTTTCCATTTTTGTTCACAGAGATATTCCACAATGAGTGATTGAGGAGGCTTTTTATTTTTGCATCATAACTGAATAATTTCTCAGTGAACAGCAAGGGAGGTTCACATGCTTCTGTATATAAGCTATGGCCTGGTGATATACAAATAGGCTCCTAATGAAATTCTTATGCCATTATGATGGATAGGGTAAAGCCACCTGAGAACACTGGGTCTACATAAGTGTAGACAGATGGGAGTGCAGTCTTGATCTAATTGGAGCTCAATTAAGACCAGTGGTGTGCTGGAGCTGGTGGTTATTAAACTGACAATGACTATAAACTGTAGAGCAGCACGCACTTCAGTGCTAGCAGTATTTGGGCACCTTTTTTTTAACTTCCTTGACCCTGCCCCCTTCTTTACACAGCAGCCTGTCCTAGGAATCATCTCTGCTAGCAATTTTACACAAATATTATTTCCAACAAACATCCACTTAATTTTGATTGGGCCACTTCTTAAGGTCATGACATTCCTATGCTCTATGTCTGTCAAAGATTTCACATTTATAGAATTGTGATATATTGTTGTGATATTGTCACATATCGGATTGGGATGCAACTCCATTAGTCAAACTTTTTTTTTTTTTTTTTTATGTAAACCCCAAACACGAGGTATTAGAACCTATAGTACTTAGTACCGTGCTTGGGTTCATGGTTGAATCGCAACCTAGATTGGTTACGGATACAAGAGCTCGGCAAAAGTCAAAAAAACATTTTCTGAGAAACAATTGGCTACATGGAAATAATAAAAAATGAATTTTATTATTGTTTGAAATTTTTGTATTTCAAATTATAGTAAATCAGTAAAACTTACAATAAATATACACACATAGCCTTGGTCTTGTTTTTTTTTTTTAGTGAACCAGCTGCTAAAAATATACCAGCACACCACTGATTAAGATGTAAAGGGGTGTAATGATCAGCTCCCCATGACATGGTAGAAATCACCCTTAGGATATTTATTTTCTTTAGGCAAATCATACAAAGGTGTTTTATATGCTTCTGAAAATTTAATGGTGTGCTTTATGGGAATTCTTTGAGAGTTTAGGGTGATATCTGGATCATAATGTATCTAATGTTTTCTACAAAAATGAATTCCAAGAGTCTTGAACAGAAGTACTAACCATCATTTTTGATCCTCATATCTATTTTATTTATTGTACTCTGCAAATGCCTTTCTTCAATTGCACACATTTTGTGAATATGAAATGACAAGTCATCAGCATAAGATATGTATAGACATTGTGGGGAATACATCTAGTTATAGAATTTATTGACTAGAAAGATTGTGTAAGGACTGAGCTCCGAGGAACTTCCCCCAGTGTTTTTGTTAAAGGTTTTTTATTACGAATGCAAACTTGAAATTGGCATTCACAATAAATTCTATTCATTCTTATTTTTATGGAAGGTATTAAGAATATTTGTTTCTACTTTTACCATAAAATCTAAAGGATCATGATTACTGAAACCGTACTGGTGCAGACTCGGGAGCTTACTGGATTCCAGAAACCATTCCAATCTGATATTAGCCAGCATCTTGCCTAAGGAACTGGGCCTATAATTCAAAGTATTCTACTGATCTATGCCTGGTTTCAGAAATGCAAAGTCAGTGGAATACCTCCAGTCATTAGGACAGGTGTCTTCCATGTATTATTCTGTTGTACAGTACAAATGTGTAGAACTTTGGGATTATTCAAGAGTGATCTGTGATATTAAAGTTTAATTTCATTTTTCAGCTTGTCAGTATTACTATTAATAACAGTATTAGCTATATTATGGTGCAAGGAAGCCACAAGCTTTTGCTGCACTGGCCAAAAGAAAAAGTAGATGAAGAAAACAGACAAATGGAATAATGTACAAATTAGAACAGTATGGCATTAAGGGCAAGTTGTTACAATGGATAAAAGGATGGTTGAGTGGGGAAGACAGAAAGTGGTAATCAATCTTTGTGGATTAATGTTATTAGTGGTGTCCCCCAGGGTTCGGTGTTGGACCCATTGTTGTTTTGTATATTTATCAATAATACTGCTAAATATACAAAGGTATACCAAGCTTAATTTCAAAGTTTGCAGATGATACAAAGGTTGGCAGGTTGTTAATGACAGTGTGCTACTGCAATAGGATCTAGAAAAGTTGGGCAAATGGGCTGAGAAGTGGCAAATGAAGTTTAACATTGACGAATGAAAAGTACAGCATATGAGTAGCAGTAACCCCAGAGAAATGTGCCAACTGTGTTGTGTTACACCCAGGGTAGAGGATAATGAAAGAGACCTGGGGGTTATAGTGCATCCAGATATGAAATTTCTGAGCAGTGCAGACAGGCTGCCAGATCAGGTCATGAGGTCTTGTCAATGATATACAGGAATTTTGCTAGCAGGTGATTATCACCTTGTATAAGGCAATGGTCAGGCCACAATTTGAGTACTGCGTACAGGTCTGGAAGCCTAGTTTTAGGATGTAGAGTTGCTAGAACGAGTATGGAGAAGGGCAGCAAGATTGGTGAGAGGAACAAAGGGGTGCTCTTACCTAGACAGACTTAAATTCTGTAAGTTTCAGCATCCGGAGACTAGGCACCTACAAGGTGCCTAGTCTCTAATTGAGGCATGTAAGGCCTTGAATGGTTTGAGCAGGCTCAATGCTGATGAGATACTTCCACTTGCTTAGATTAAGAACCCGAGGGGACATAGATTCAAACTGAGGAAAGACATTTCTAGAATACATGTGCAGAAGTTTGTCTTTAGCCAGCAGGTAGTTGATTGCTGGAACAGACTTCCATCTGTTGTGGAAGTTGATAGCTTAAATAAATTTAAGGCTGAACAAGACAAACATTTGGAGTGACCGGATGGGTGAAATGGGAAGGTGTTTTTTTTTTTTTTTTTTTTTTTTTATTTTTGGCTGATGTTATATAAGCTTGCTTTCTTGCATCATATGCCTCAACTAATGCTAATGCTCCCAGAACCTTTTCTTCCTCTACTGTTTTCACTCACCTCCCCACCAAGGATATAAGTTATTTTGGGAATGTTATTCTCAAAGTGAACAGCATTTCAAAAACACCTTGCATTTTACTGCATAAAAACACAACAGTTCTTTGTATTTCTGAAAGTAAGGATCATGTGACAATGCTGCTGATACTACAGTTTGGCAAGTTTTACCAAGGGCATAAGCAATGTCACAGATTATCAGTGCTGTCCATTCCAGTATAATGTGTTTAGAGGAGCAGTTTTACCACTGATTTGCCTAACTTTGTTCACAATCAATTTAACATCTGTGGTGCAAAGTACATGATGCAAAGTAGATCGATTTTTCTCTTTTGCTTTGTCTCTTACATAGCAGGCCACCGCTCTTGCTTTCTTGGACTGTATTAAAATTTTAGTAGTAGGATGTTTATGAATAAGCTCCAGGCTACGTTCTCTTTTTCTTTTAGCATTAGTAGTCTGCATTCCACCACATTTCAGGATAATTACATATTCTAGATTTTGGTATTACAATTTCAGGTGCATTCCTTGGATCTCAACACAATTCTTTTTTCAGTTTGTGGAGGTGTATTAGTTAAAAGTATGCAGATCATCAGGTAGTGGTCACTATTCACAAGATCATCCAGAATTGCCCAATGAAAGTGAGGGTATAAATTCAGAGGTGCAACCTGTAATCCAACACAGCTCGTCAGGGTACTTTGTTATATAAATTACTATTAGATATAACAATAATTAACTACCAATACAGAGAGGTTGGGATGACGTACAAAGAAGATTGATGGAAAGTATTAGATCTCCAATATTATTTAAAATAATTAATGCCTATCATGATAATTGCGCCCTATTGCAACTGACCAATTTTAATTGTCCTTTTAATTAATTAATGTTGTATAAATTATATAATTACTATAATTATTATATTACTGTACAAAATAAATTATTAAATACTATTATAAATAAATAGCATAAATTACTATATTATTATAAATTATAACAGTATAGTAATGTATACTATTATTTCTTTAATGGAGAAATGAAAATTGGAATTCAAATCAATTGGAACTTGATCTGTTTGTAAATTTTGAAATGTTTAATATCCAACTGATAAAAATTTTAAGTAAATGAAACTTTTTTTTCCTTTTGTTTTATTTTTTTATTTAAATAATTCATCAGAGCTATGTATTATTTTGCTATTTCTATTCATGGTTTGTATTTTTATCTGATTATTGTACATTATTTAAATTTTTATATCTGTTGCACTAACTTCTTCCAGTTTTAGATTAAAAAAATAAAATAAAATTTAATATTTGTAAAATACTAAGAGGAGTTTACCTCAATATAGTACGCAGAACCTTTCTGTGTGATACTCCCCAGAAATTAAAATGAAAAAATAGAAAAACTTACATTAGAGTAACAAATAATTAAAAACCAATTTAACGCAATTAAAAATATTAAAAAGAATCTAAAAAGAATATTTAAAAGAAAAGGGAGGAAGGAAAATAGTTTTGAATATTTTCGTTACATTCTTTATAATTAGTTTAAATTATATTCTCTGTCATAATGCAATTGAGCAGCAGCCTGGAAAGCAAGGCAACGGGGATTTCCAGGACTGCTGGGAGTCATAGTGGAACAAGCAAATACATGGGCTGTGTTATGGTAAATAAGAGTAGAAATGGGTGTACGCATGCATACTTGTGTGTACACCAATGTTAGGAGGATAGTTAATAAAGTTTATGAGCTTGAAGTGCTAGTCAAGACATCAAAGGCAGATATTGCTGGGATATCAGAATCGTGGTGTCACACAGACATAAGCAGCGCAGAATTGGAATTTGGGGAGTACAATGTGTACAAAAAGGATAGACAGGACAGGAAGGGAGGTGGTGTTAGCTGTTAGTTAAGAAACACAAAATCTAAGGAAGTGCATCCAATTGATGTTGGTGGACAATGCAATGTGGAGTCTGTTTGGTGTCACATAAGCACTGGTAAAGGAAAAATGAGAGTAGGTGTGTGTGTGTGTGTGTGTGTGTGTGTTATAGCCCTGATGAATCTGATGAGTATAATGAGAATTGTGCAGAGAAATAGAGTGGGTCAGTAAATCAGAGTGTCTTATAATGGACGATTTTAATTTTCCAGAGATTGACTGGAATTTGTGGGTTGGTCACTCACATACTAGCAAGACTTTTGTGGATTTATTAGATGACTGTTTTCTAAAGCAGCATGTTCAGGAGGCAACTAGAGGGAGTAATACTCTTGATCTGATTATCAGTAGTGATTCTTCATGCATTAAGAATCTGAAGATAAAGGAACCACTAGGTGGCAGTGGATTAGGCAACAAACTCAAGTAAAGGACATTCTTATCAAAACTAAAGAACTAAAATGGTCTTCGGCAGGACACATAGCCTGAAGACATGATGACAGATGGTTTGTTTGTTTGTTATTTGGTTTTTAGGAGCATTAGCAACTAAGGCCGTATTGCTCCGGCAATATGCGGTGGTCATTCCCATGACCTTTCCGCATCCTCCGTATTTAGTGGTGACGGGCTCGAACTCCGGTCTAATCAAGAAGTGTGTGCTACGCACTGCTACTCCTTCCCACCTAACGATGACAGATGGACTAAGAAAATAACAGAATGGTAACCAAGAGGAGATAGAAGAAAACCTGGAAGATAACGGCGGAGATGGATAGATGAAATACATGAGTTTGTGGGTAGTAAATGGATGGCCATTGCACAAATCAGTAGGAACTGGAAAGTCACTGGAAAGCCATTTTCAATCCTAGAGAGGATTGAAAATGGCTAATGATGATGAGGTGGCAGTGTTCACAGTGTGCTGAAGTGGGATTTACTCAAAGAGGTAACTACCATCAGGGGTAAAGGGAAGGATTTTTGCTTTCATAAAGGTGACTACGGTGGTCTGAGACAGCATTTAAATTCTATATGGTGGGACCAACTGATGATGTTACCAACAGCAAATTCAAAATGGGAAGCACTCAAAGAAATAATCTTGGAAGCTACTAGGCTTTACATACCAACTAAGAAATATTGTTCAAGATTTAGACATAAATGGATGTCAGATGAACTAATTGGACATGTGGCAGAGAAGAAAAATGCATGGGATACATATAAATTAACTGGTGGCAGAAGCCTATGATAGATATAAGCTGGACTGTAACCAAGTCACAATGGAGGTTAGGCAGGCAAAGGCAAGTTATGAGAAATCTTTGGCAAAGGATGCAAAGAAAAACAGCAAAGGAAGGGGATAAATCACATTGGTTCACTTCATATCGATGGTTCAACTGTTGATAATCCTGCTCAGGAAGCTAACAAACTAAATGAATATTTTGCATCGACATTCACACATGAGAAGTTATTCAGGGAGGGGAATGCCAGAGGTGTATTAAATTCTGGCAGTAAGCTAGCTAATCTTGTAATAACTGAGAGTAAAGTGGAGGAGAAATTGTTGAAGATAAACATAAGAAAGGCACCTGGGGTGAATGGAATCTATCCAGTTATATTAAAGGAAGTAAGCAAACCCTTAGCCATAATTATGACAGCTTCCTTGGACTCAGGGGAGGTGCCCATGGACTGGAAATGTGCAAAGGTGATCTCAATCCATAAAGGAGGATCAAAGGGAGACACAGGTAATTACAGACCTGTTAGATTACTAGCCATAGTGCAAGGAAGCCTGAGGCTTAATGCTACACCAGCCAAAAAAAAAAAAAAAAAAAAAAAATACCCAGAGACAGAGAGAGAGAGAGTAGTGGGAATTACCAAGAAAGAGAAGAATGATGGTATCCAGCTCAGGAACCTGGGTGTGCCAAGCCCACACTCACCAGATGTGAGCCCGTGGGGGTGTTTTCCAGGGAAATTAATGGAGAGCACTGGTTAAAGAAGCATTGCAGGATCATCTAGCCAAGCATTCAGTTATAGCTCGGACACAGTATGGGTTTGTTAAGGGGAAGTCTTGTCTGGCCAATTTGATTGCATACTATGATGTAGTCACAAAGGAACTGGATGCAAAGAATAATTTTGATATCATATATTTGGATCTTAGAAAGGCCTTTGATACTGTTGCACATGGAAGACTGCTGTACAAACTGGAGCAGTGTGGCACTGGAGGCAAATTGTTGCTATGGATAAAGGGATGGTTGAGTGGGAGAAGACAGAGTTGTAATCAATGGACACTGCTTTTCGTGGAGTAATTTTATTAGTGGAATCCCCCAGGGTTCAATGTTGGGTCCATTGTTGTTTTCTGTATTCATTAATGATATTGATGATGGTATATCAGGCTTAATGTTCAAGTTTGCACACAATACGAAGGTCGGCAGGGTTGTTAATGACACTAATGACTGTATGCTGCTGCAACAGGATCTAGAAAAGTTGAGTAGATGGGCTGAGAGTTGGCAACTGAAGTTTAATATTGACAAATGTAAAGTACTGCATATGGGAAGCAGCAACTCCCAGAGTAATGTATCAACTATGTGGTACTACACTGACAGAGGTAGAGAGTGAAAAGGACCTGGGGGTAACTGTGCAGGCAGATATGAAGTTTTCTGACAGTACAGACAGTTCGCAAGAGTAGCCCATGGTGTCTTGTCAATGATATACAGGAATTTTTCTAGCAGAGATAAGGATGTGATTATCCCCTTGTATAAAGGCAATGGTCAAGGCCACACCTTGAGTGTGGAGGCATCATTTTAAGAAGGATGTAGAGCTGTTGGAACGAGTACAGAGGAGGGCAACAAGATTAGTGAATGGAACAATGGGTTGCTCTTATGAAGAAAGGCTTAAGTTTTGCAAATTACAGTGTCTGAAGACTAGGCACCAGCGAGGTGATCTGATAGAGGTGTATAAAGCCTTGAATGGTTTGAGCATGCTCAATGCTGATGGGATTCTTCCTCTTGCTTAGAATAATTGCCCGAGAGGGCATAAATCCAAATTGAGGAAAGACAGTTGTAGGATAGATGTGCGGAAGTTTGCCTTTAGCCAGCGGGTTGTTGATTGCTGGAACAAACTTCCATCTGTCATTGTAGAAGTTGATAGCTTAAACAGATTCAAGGCAGAACTAGACAAACATTTGGAGAAGGTGGATGAGTGAAATGAGAAGGGGGGGGGGGGGGGGTTGGCTGATGCTATATAAGCTTGCTTTCTTGAATCATGTGCCCTTGCTAATGCTAATAAACCACGAAGAGTTGATATGTAGGAGGAACAGCAGAAATATTGCCACAAAGTAGAAAATCTAATTAAATATAAGTTTATGTTATAAAATTCTGTAACTATCATAATCCATAAAACGATAAGTTGTAGTTTGAACTCTTCATTTTAATAATATTTATCAAATATACAAGACATACATTCTTTTTAAAAAAGTAATGCCACAGTCAAAATATTGTATAACCTATAACACTTAGACCTTTAATTGATAAAAATAAAAAAACCACAATCAAACAACAGCAAAAAAAAAAGCAGCCAAAAATCAGGGCTGTGAGTGACCAAAAAATGAAGAAACTGAAACTCCATATTAAGTTTCTATGAATGGTTCCTTTTGATATATATGGTACCATAAAGAATTTTACAGCTTAACGTTTCCATTGAAAACAATAATTAATGATGGAGATCAAGACTGAATATCCTACTGGAGGAATATTAAAATCACACTAATGTAACCAATAGATGCTTAAATATAATATACATATCTATTACAATTTTAGTGTACAGAATACACCAAGGTAACAGCTAATGGATCAAACTGCCTTCTAAGATACAAAAAATTAATTTTATCCAAAATGATATCATTTTATATCAGAATATTCTGAAGCAGTAAAGGGTTTGCCACGAGTTATTTGGGTGACCCACATCCATATTTCTTCTTATTCTTTATACACAGGCAAATTCAAAAATAAAAAAAAAACAAATAAATAAAAAAGTCCTTTACAAAAAAAAATACTTACCTTCATAGATTGAAATCAAGTAAATCAGTAAACTCAGCATTAACTTATATTACTTACCAGCTGACAGTATTAATACTTAGTTATGGCTATTCAAAATAGTAATACATAAAAGAAATTGCTTATAAAACTGCATAAAACAAAAAGTAGTACTTACCATAAATTAATGCACAATATCATATATCATATTAAATGTTTTGCTACAATCATCAGTTTAGTGGTTAACTTACATATTAATACTGTGCTTAAATAAAACCAACTATTCTCAATTTGAATACATTCCTGAAATGATGCTAAAAAAATTTAATGTTCTGAAATACAGAAACGAATGCTTAAAATTATATTAAAAGAAATCTCATTACATAACAAATGTAAGAAGCAAGATAATTTGTTCTTACAAATAAGACATTCTTATAAATGACCTTCACCTGAAAACACACATGAGAATTTCATAAGTAGATCTAATAGCCTTAGAAAAAGTGGTAGTGGATGAAGTGGTCCTTCCTAGTGCTTATATTTTTCATTTTGTAACTGAATAACAATATAATTTTTCTCTGGTCATTTAGTGTATAATACAGAAGTATCAGATCTCCAAACTTCCCAAGTTTAAAGATCTGGTACTTCTGCATATGTATTATTAATTATTCCTGTTATGTACCTTACTGGTAAATATTACTCAGTTGATGGCTTCAATATGGTTTAATACAGTATATCTAATTTTTCACAAAGATCCAAACTATTTGAATATTCTCCATGCTGAACTGCAGACTATTCTTTAAAGGAGATTCATTAATCTTGTCAATTTCAATGTTAACAAACTCAATCCTTATGTTTTATCTCTTGCAAACAAGAACTTTCTTCACTTATCCATGCTTATTTATGACAATACTCTGTTTCTAAAATCAAGTGTGGAATTATGCATTTTCTTAGATAAGCATATCAACAATTACCTTCCAATATATAATAAGCCAGTATTCTCTAAAATGGGAATCCTAGTGTCATTTTATGCAATTTATCTGGTTCAAATAATTACTGAAATGCTATGGTAGTTACCAACTACCTTGTGGCATCTCTGAAGACAGGAATCACTGCTACCTATCTTTTCTTTCTTAAAATTCATTTCTCTTTTCTCCCCCCCCCCTCTATCATTTTCTTTGAATATTATTTTATTGTACAATTGCAATTAGACATTTAAATCTTTTCTCATCTTATTTTTACCTTACAATCTTTAAATTTAATGAAAAAACTTTTGATATTCATTCCAGGGTTAGATACTAGAGCGGTAACATGACTTACTGTGTACTTTGTTTTGTGAATAAATCTATTTTAACAAGGACTAGGCAGTTAATTAGACATCTAGATCATATATCTAGATGTCTGATGAACTGTAGAGGCCTAGGGTTCCATGAGAGAGAAAGAGGAATAGATTGTATAGAAAACAGCCGGGAATAAAGATTTTGAGATATTACAATATTTTAGTACAGATTAAGAAATATCCAAGATCCATAGTTGGACTGCTGAGAAACAGCAACTTTCTATGTCTATTAGTCAGTGATCATGATGGCTCACTTAGCATACTTAGCACTTCTACTTAGTTTTCTTTGCTCTGTTTTTACTGGCTGGATTGAGTTGTCAGCATGGTTGACTGTTTCAAACCAGCATTAATGTCAAGTCTTTGACTAGCAACCATGGAATCCAAGATTCCATGGTTCTGAGAAGATTCTGTTCTTTTGCATAGTGAGGAAAGACTGCAATTATGTAGGCTACAGAGCTTGGCAACCAGGCACCTCAGAAGTGACCTGATTGAGGTTTATGAGGCTCTGAGAGGGATTGGTAAAATGAATGAAGGTGAAATTTTCACCGTTATAAAAAATTCCAGAACTAGGGATCATAAATTCAAGTCACAGGGGTTGAGGTTTAGATTAGATTGTAAGAAGCTTTCTTTTAGACAGTGATCAATGATTGCTGGAACAAGTTGCCCTTGCAGGTAGTTGAGGCTGACAGTTTTAATAAATTTAAAGGCCAATTGGATAGCTACCTGTGTGAGGAGGGAAGCATATAATTTGTATTTTCTTATCTACTTGTTTTTTTTCCAGTGCAGCAAAAGCCTGTGGCTTCCTTGCACTATATGGCAAATACTCTTACTATTACAATCATCAAACTTTCAAATCCAGTTCATGATACAAAAGTATCATGAACTGGATTTGAACATGAGTTATTACCATTTACTAGTGATTACCAGTTATACTACTTTCACAATGTGTCAGGTGGGTTCTTACACTAACTGAATAGATACTGCAAAACATCACTTGCTTCATTTATTTCTTTATTTTAATGGAAACCTGTCCACAAAAACATTCAAATTTTAAAATGATGCACTGCCAACTGATAAAATCTGCACACTGTGTAGTCACATGCAGTCATAAAGTACTTCCTCACTGTGCAAAAGAACAGAATCTTCTCTCCTTGTTTTAGACTCTCTACAACCTTAGCAGTAGTGTCTCTGAGTCAGAATTATTCTGGTTTGGTTTTTATAGTAATCAATTTCCAAAACGGAATATTTGAAAAACTATTTGTAAAATAAATCTACACATAGCTCTTCAACGTATCTAGGAATAATGACCTCATCATATGAATGGGAGGTAAGCTAGATTGAAGAGCTATGTTTGGATTTTCAACTTCTGGCATAACATTTAAAAAACAAGTGACCTGCTTTATTTTCACCAGAAGAGAGAAACACGAAGAGACTTTCTGAACATCAGGGTAACACGTCTAGAATTATGGCTTCTTTGGGATTGCTTTTACCAAATCTGCAATTCAGAAGTTCTTTTTCAGTTCATAAAATCCGTGTTCTTTCAAAACTTCTGCATCGTGAACTGGATTTGAATATGGGTCAGTGTATTCACTAGTGAATGGTAGAAAAGAGCTCATATTACTTTTCTCACCACTTTTAACATCTTCTTTAAACAACTTGTTAAAGGCTGCTACTATTCTGCAAATCTAGTTGCACTTAACCAAAGGCAGCCAACAGGTACATAGATGTTTCAAAATATTTGGTTCACTTGAAATTGTTTAAACCTATCTTTCCTTTTAGCACTTCTTTCTAGATAAACTTCCACAAAGAATTCATCTGCTTTCACAGAAAGCTGCATGCTCCCTTTTTGAGCAAATTAATAAGATAAGAAGAAAAGACTATTACTACCAAGTGCACACTCTCCTCGTTTAATATCTTTGCTATTCCATTTTTTAAGTCTATCATAACAGGTGCATTACCAACACACAACTGTCAGACAGTTTTTAAAGCAATTACACATGCTTTTAGGTTATTCAGATGTTTAATATTTTCTACCCGTAGAGTCATCTTCCAATGCTGACAGTGGAAGTAAGCTGCTTTCAATTTAAATTTTCATTATTATTACTGTCATCTGCAGCAATAAAAAAAAAAAAAAAAAAAAAAAAACACCCGCATTTCAGAGCCAATCTCTTGTTTCCCTTTCCCTATCCAAGCAGTTTCATTAACATTGCACTTTTGTTACCAGGAAACATATTTCCAAACAACATGCCTGCATAATCAACACAAAGAAAGATTATGTTCTATGACAAAAGATGCAAATAAACATTCAGCACAAATGACATCATTGTAAACACGTTATGTCACATCTATTTCTACATTTCTTTCTGTGCACTCAACAGTGTCATAATGCTTATTTACTAATGTGTGATTTGAATGGATTTTTCATTGAAAAAAAAAAACACACCAACATCTTTTTCAGCTAACAATACAGGGAAAATTTAGTTTGTTGTTTGTTATTTGGTTTTTAGGAGCATTAATTAGCAACTAAGACCATATTGCTCCGGGATATGCAGTGGTCATTCCCTGACATTTCCGCATCCTCCGTATTTGGTGGTGACGGGCTTGAACCCCGGTCTAATCAAGAAGCATGTGCTATGCACTGCTGCTCCTTTCCACCTGGCTACGGAGGCACCTTGGAAAATTTTGTATATGTCTTCAAGGATTTTACATTGTATTTTTTTGGCATCTTACTGAAAGACATTGTTAACATGATTCTACTGCATAAGTACTAATTAATGATGACTTTAACAAAGAACAATGCTGTTATTGCACATTTCTATTATGAAATGCAGGTGGCTACCACAGCTACCATCTTTTCCTATCATACATATTAGCATCAGATGCAAGACATATCAAGGCATATGATGCAAGAATGCAAGCTTATAGCATCAGCCAAAAAAAAAAAAAAAAAAAACCAACTTCCCATTTCACCCATCCATTCACTCCAAATGTTTGTCTAGTTCTGCCTTGAACTTATTTAATTTGTTGTCCTCCACTACAACAGATGGAAATTTGTTCCAACTATCAACTGCCTGCCGGCTAAAGGCAAATTTCCGCACACCTATTCCACAATTTGAATTAATTTATGCCCCTCAGGTGAGTAATCTGAGCAAGAGGACGAATCCCATCAGTATTGAGCTTGCTCAAACCATTCAAGGCTTTATACATCTCAATTAGATCAACTCGCAGGTGCCTCGTCTCCAGAAGCTGCAACTTGCGGAACTTAAGCTTTTCTTGGTAACAGCAACCATTTGTTCCACTCACCAATCTCCTTGCTCTTCTCTGTAATCGTTCCAGCAGATCTACATCTTTCCTAAAACGAGGCCTCCAGACCTGTATACAGTACTCAAGGCGTGGCCTGACCATTGCCTCATTTATATTGAATGGTGCAGGGCTGCTTCTAATTGAATGTTTTTATACAAGGGGATAATCACCTCCTTATCCCAGCTAGCAAAATTCCTGTACAGGCAGTTCTCGCTTTACGAGTTCCCGGTGTTTGCGAGTTTTTCTCTCCCAAGTATCAACAAAATCGAAAATATGAACATTAATTGCAAAAAATGAATGTTAAACATTCATAAATACCACATTCTGAACCATGTGCATAGCTATACAATACAGTGTACCCCGCTTTACGGTATTAATCAGTTCCAGAGACACCACTGTATCGTTAAAATATTGTAATGTGAACCCAATAACACATTGTTTTTAGGTAATTCGTTTCAAGATCTCAGAAGTTGAAATTTTCACTATTTATCTCTCTAAAATGTAATTTTTAAGGCCATGAGTGTGACCTTAAGGCCATATAAAAGGTCGTGAGCACGGTTTGTAAGTTGTATTAGTTACCAATTCAAGGCACAATACTTTCATTGTTATCATATGTTCCCGTTGTAAGAATCAATTTTAAATACATTTGTGATATTTTTCTAAAGCACATTTCTGGAGGCCGCGACCATAAAACCATAAAAACAATTTGCACTTTTCGGTTTATTGGGCTTTTCTGTTACTGCAAGCAATTATAAATGGGTAGTAAACTCTATCTTCTTGCATTTGCGAAAATATCGATAGCTGGAATTGTGTGGTTTTTTTACGTTATTATGGTGAAATGTGTTTCCCCTTTACTGAACTCTTCAATCGTATAAAAAAACAAATAAATTTTCAGAATCTATCTTCTCTTCATTCCTTTTTTTTAAAGCTTTGTAAACTTGTTACTCCACACAAATCTTGTTAGTTGGAATTTGTGTGCGCTGTTAAAAAATGCTTATGCATGCAATCGTAAAATTTATAATTAAAAGAGAAGATAAAGATAATCTTGGAAACAAACGCTTCTTGAAATATTTTTGAAGACAACTCCTTGTCCAACAAACCAACAAGTGTGGAGCCAATAATGAGTGATCAACGAGTGTGTATTTAGTCGATGATGATGGTGAAGAATAAACATTCTTTATTCGTAATTAATTCGTAAAAAGTCGTAAATAATTTCTCTATTATTATAAGTTGCTTGATTTTACAGACTACGTTTTCATTTCTTTTGATAAATCAATCATTGTTTAAACAAACTAATTAGCTAACTAATTTCATTGTTGAGAACTTAATCCCTATTTTTAACCTTATGTCTATGGGAAATAAATTCCAGCTTTACGAGCATGCGCTAGGAACGAATTAACTCGTAAAGTCGAGAACTACCTGTATATCACTGACAAGATGCCATGAGCTATTCTTGCAGCCTGTCTGCACTTCTCAAAAAACTTCACATCTGACTGCACAATTGCACCCAGGTCCATTTCATTTGCCACAACTCTGAGTGTAGTACCACTCAGTTTATACATTATGCTGGGGTTATTGTGACCCATATGCAGTACTTTATATCTATCAATGTTAAACTTCAGCTGCCACTTCTCAGCCCATCTGCTGAACTTTTCCAGATCCTGTTGGAGTAGCATACTATCATTATGAGAGGCTTAGAGGGGAACAGGCATTCTGTTTTATCAGACACTCAGTCTAAAACACTGATGGATCGAATATCTTTCTATTTCAGAAGATTTAGGAGAGGTCCAGTTGGCCTGCTTTCCTAAAATCCACTCATGCACACCTTCTCGATGGTAAGCCCTGTTGCATCACTTAGGTGGCAACAAACATGTAGCGTGGTTCTCTTCAAGACGCCTAGTCAGGGTGAAGAGGAAAAGACCAAACCCTCCAGCACATGACAGCACGAAGGAACAAATGGCCCTCAGTTGCCAGCGGACTTCACTCCCACTCTTACGACTGCGAGAGGATCAGAGTGGAAGTAGAGGGTGCTAAAAATCTCTGGGTCCGACCAGGCTGACATGTACGGAAACTGAACTTTGCCTGTTACAACGTAAAATCACTCATCGGTAAAGATATTAGAGCTGGAAAAAGAATTCGTAAATGTGTATTGGAATATCATCGGTTTGGCTGAAACAACAACAAGTGAATCACTTAAGTTTATCAAGTTGAAATCGCCACATTTCTATAATTGCTAAACACCAATGGAAACAGTGAAAGAAGGGAAGGTGGAGTTGGCTTTTTGGTCCATAAAGATAAAAAAAAAACATCATCATCAAGGGTGTCAAGACTACTAATCAGGATTTCTAAGAGGTACAAGCTAAAGGTTATAAAAGGTTTATGCACCAACATCAAACCATGACAATGAAGAGGTTTAAGAAACGTACACCAAAATGTATTCCCGGCTCTTGAAATGTTGTGTATTCCATCAAGGATGTTAAACATCTTCCCTTATAGCCACAGAAAATGTTGTCCACATGTAATGAGCATTGCATCCCCCTCCTCCCATACTTCTCCTTCAACCCATGCACAGTACTAAGTATTATAGGTTTTGATACCTTTCATATTTGGGGTTTTCATTAAAAAAAAAAAAAAAAACTCCCTGATCCACTGATTGAATCAAAGCCATTGTATTTGGAGGGAAGTATACCACCTTGACATTGTGCAGATCATCTAGATATTTAGTATGACTGGGAGCATTGTCAAGGAGTATTAATATCTTAAAAGGCAATGACATTTGTAAGAAATATTTTTAAACGTCAAGGACAAACACATTTAGAAACCATTCTTCGAACATGGTTATTGTCACCCAGACATTTGAGTTAGCGCTGAAGTATACAGGAAGCAATTGGGGGGGGGGGGGTAACTCGCTGTTATTAAGAGTGTTATCCTGTCTTTAGCAGATTTAAACCCGGACATAGACTTTTCTTCAATACAAACATGTCCTATTAGGCATTTTTTTTTTTTCCCAAGAAAGGCTAGTCTCATCCACATTAAATATTTTTGTTGCGGCAAATAACCGCCACCACTTATAATATCATCCAATTTGTCCTTGAAAGCTCACCACCTGCGCTTGCTGATTCACCACTTATGGCAACATTATGATATCTGCTTCTCTTACAGAAGCTATCAAATCAACCCTAACTAGCAACAAAGGTGGTTTCAGTATCATCACTCTTTTTCTTAAGATCCTCAAAAATGGCACGAGCCTTTGCTTTGATGAGGTGGAGGTTTAAGGGAATGTGTTTTTGGATCAGGTCTTCCATCCACACAATAAGTAACTTTTCCATCTCACTTATTACTCCCATTCTAGCCTTGGTTATTATAGTTGACTTCACTGAAATTGGTGCCAATACCTTCACTGCTTCTTGTATTCTGTCTTTGTCCTTTATTATTGTGTCTAACTGTTTCCTCCAAAGAGCACTGCACAATCAGTGTAGAACTGCTTTGTAGTATTCTTGATTTGCCATTTGACCATGCAGGCCAATTTTGTAATGAACAATGTCTTGTGATACAAAAACTAAGATCTTGCTATTTTGGGACTTGAAGAAAACAAAGTCTCACACTGAGAGAAGTGGACCTTTGTTTCCAGGCCATAGCCACACTCCCATGTTCCAATGGTATAAGATAAAATGTGTAAGTTAGCATCAGCATGTTGACAAAGGTCCTGACATGCAAGAACTTGCCGTTCTCTGATTACCAGCATTAATGCATGGCAGAAACTTGGCTGAAATGTTGATTGATTGATTTTGATTTTATCGGCGCCAAAACGACTACGGTTATACAGCGCCAAGAAAAGGCCGAAATGTGCCACATTTCCTAATCTCATTATTGATGAATACCAATCCTGTTATCAATAAGTACCAATTCATATAACAATCCATATCAAATACCAATTTTAAGAAAAATTTCATGGATAGTTTAATATCTATCACTCGTGATCAGGTCACTAACATAAGTATCAGAATCCATGGTTTCTGAAACTGAAGGGCAGCCAGAGCAAGGATGCTATTCAAAAAAAAAATGGTTCACTTTAAACTTGCAAACATCTTCTCCAAAAGGTATTTTTAACATTCTGCAGGTAGGTTCTGTTACAGTTCTGTTACACTTTTCTCTAATTTGAAACACCATTCAATGAAATGCTCAGTAAAATCACTCGTTTTCGAAGGCAACAAAACATATGACACAATTCTATTCAGCATGTGTGATTCATAGGTTACTATGTCTAGATGTGGCTAAATGTTACAAGTAAACTCACTACATCCTTCCTTTTTGACAATATAGTGATATTTAAATATATATATATATATATATATATATATATATTTATTTATTTAGAAATGTTTAGAGAAGTGGGCTTTAAAGTACATTCCATGAAATTCAGGGGTAATTCTGTATTACCAGTTATTACTGTTTTCAAAGATATTAGTTTTTAGCAGAAGACAGATCTGCAAGAGTTCTTCAGCCACAAAAGTTTGAAAAATTCTGCTCTAGTTGATTTCTTGCAGCTTCCCAAAAACCATCATGAAGTTTTCAGGAAGATTTGGTTTGCTCATTGAGTGCACCCATTGAATTTGATTCCACAGGGAGGGAATAATGCAGAGTTTATATTACTGAACAAACTGCTCCAGGTTTGGAGATTATTTCTAAACTCAGTTTTGCTTTAAGACAGCTATGAGATTCCTTCAAATAATTCTATCCAGCTTTTCTGTTGATGATGTGATTTTCATATATACTTTGAAAAAATGAAAGAATTCTGTTTTGTTTTTTATTTTAAATAAAATCAGTACATGCTGATTTTATTTAACATTCTGGTTGTTTATTTAAAATGCTGATTCTGCGTATATGCTGTGAAGTGTACATATGGTAAGAGGTACAAAGTACAGTAGAAGACTTAGATCTGCAGATCTAAGAACCCTGCTTATAAGTCTTATAAGGTAGCAGGGTTCTACAATACCCTGCTACTTATAAACAAAATTTTATTCAAAATATTCTACAAAAAAATTTCATTCACACAAATTCTAGGGTTCTTCTACTCCCAACATTACTTTCTTCCTTTGTGCAATTATTAACACTGTAAAAACTCCAAAGCTTATCAAGTCTTGATAAATTATTCACATGTTTAAAACAAAAATCTCCAAACACCTCAAAATCAGACAGTAAATGAAGATGGGTAGACCAATCATGGATCTTCTCCTAACTCCTATTCCTTATCATACCATATTCAAATTCAGCTGCATGCTTTTTTTTTTTTCTACCAATATTTTCTAGTTTACAATATTTCACATAGAATTTCTATGTGAAATATTGTAAATTTCTATAATTTCTCCACTCCTTAAATATCCTTTATGAAATATTTTTAGAACAAATGCAGAAATACGGCATCATTTTTTACTACAGAGCTGCAACTTCAAACAGTTTTCATCCTCATTTTGTTCTGTGTGTATATATATATATTTTTTTATTTTTTTTAAATCCTGTTCTTTGAAATTACTATCTAGTATGTAATGAGTATGACGATTTTATGAGGGTATTATTATGTATTATTACAGATATATATATTGTGGGGCTACTGCCAATTCCATTTAACTCTAGGACCACAACAAAATTATTACAGTGATATACATCCAAGTGAAAATACAGAGAATATAAATATTAATAATTAAGCTGCAAACTATCTATATATAAAATATATTTCTGTATACTATCCAATCCCAATGAATTTTTCCTCCCAAAAGATAAAGGGGAAAGATAACAATATTATCTGATTCTCAATATTCCCAGATTCTCTGCATGCAGGTATTAATTGTTAGTATTTGTGTACTATGCAACTTCACTTGGATATATCACTATATATATAAATAAATAATGTGTGGGCGAAGATAAAGAAAGCCGACACAAGAAGCACGCAAAAGTTCGATGAAATTTACCGGTAAAAGTACTTTGACGTAATGGCTCGCTCAATAAACATACAGTGGGTGTTATTGGTCAGGAGTAGAAATTGAATCCCATGGGAGACTGAAACCCTCCTGAAGTGGAGGGGATAACCTGACCTTTTTTCTTTAGAATCACTGTTAGACTAGTGGATAAATTGTTTATTAAGAAAATAAAAAATAAAAGGAAAAGGAAGCCCACACGAGAAGCACGGCAAACTTCGAAAAAGTTTACCGGTGAAACTACGTTACGAACATTTTTTAAGATGCCAGAACTTCCAATATGACCCTGTTCGTGATTCAATTAGTGATTCTAAAGAAAAAGGGTCAGGTTCCCCCCCTCCACTTTGGGAGGTTTCAAGCTCCCGTGAGATTCAACTTCTACTCCAGACTGATAACATCCACCATCTGTAAGTTTCATCGAACTTTTGCATGCTTCTCGTGCAGGTTTTATTTACCTTAGCCAATGTGTGGTTTGTAAAATAAAGTGTCTGTGAAAATGGAAATGAAAAGTACACATGGTGCCTGAACTAAGAGAAGTTTAAGGGATAGTTGAAAGTGGAAGTGAAGTAGTGGTTAAACAGGTGAAAGAATTTGAAAAACCTAATACGGAAATGAACTGGGACTGAGGGAGCAAAAAAAAATAAAGATAAAAATAATAAATAACAGAGAAATAAATAAGTAAATGACACTATATTCAGATATGGGAGGGCAATTTTGGCAAGAGGTCGAATCAGGAGATGGGAAATATGCAAAATCTGAATATAGTAGATGAAAATATGATACATAGTCAGGAAATTCATCAGGGTTCTACTCCTGAACATGTATCAGGCACTGCATTTCCAAACTTGTCTGTAGTATTAGAAAAAGGGGGGGGGGAAGCAAATATGCAGCCTTTACTGTAATACTAGTAGACAAGTAGTCCCTACGCAGTGTAAAAATAAAGTTAATAATGTAAATTAAAATAAATACAGTTACAATAAATAAACTAAAATAAAATAAATAAATACTTTTGTAAATTTGTATTTATTATAATTTACATTATTAACTTTATTTTTACACTGCATAGGAACAACCTTGTCTAATAGTATTAAGATAAAGGCCGCATATTTGTTTCCCCCTTTTCCTAATACTACAAGTTTGGAAACGCAGCGTCTGATACATGGTCAGGAGCAGTCCCCTGATGAATTTCCTGACTATGCATCATATTTTCACCTACTATATTCAGATTTTGCAAATATGCATCCCCTGATTCGACCTCTTGCTAAAATTGCCCTCCCATATCTGAATATAGTGTTATTTACTTATTTATTTCTTTGTTATTTATTTGTTTGTTTATTTATTTATTTTAATATTTTTTTTCCCTCAGTCCCAATTCATTTTTGTACTAGGTTTTTCAAATTCTTTCACCTGTTTAACCACTACTTCACTTCCACTTTCGACTATCCCTTAAACCTCTCTTAGTTCAGGCGCCGTGTGTACTTTTCATTTCCATTTTCACAGACACTTATTTTACAAACCACACATTATTTATATCCTTTTGCTTCCTTTACTGCAGCACTGCACGTTTTGGAGCATTAGACATACAATAACTTTTGTTATTTTCATTTTTCTGCTTATTTTGCTTCTTAACAGTTGTATATTACTATATATATATATATATATATATCCATACACACTCAACGAAATATATAAAATATAATAAAATGAGGCAAGGCATAATGAGGGAAAAAAAGGAAACAGTGAAGTAAATCACAGAACAAAAAAATTAGAATATACAAGCATAAAAATACCAAAATTATTAAAAACCTAAAAGAAGTAAAATTAGAAGTCACTGAAGAGACAAACTATGTAACCTGAAAATCATAAGGTCTAATGATAAACTAAGCTGCATAAAAATGAGGAGGAAATTACAACAAATGAAATATGACACAAAAAAAACAAAAAAAACATGCAAGCTTGCACATGCATATTCCTACACAGCATAGTTGATATGTGGATAAGTATTAAGGAGAGAAAAATTGCCAAGTAGTATTTTTGAATAGGATATTGAGCAAGATCACAGCAGTCTGTATATCACAGGATGATATATTGTGCATAGAGAGGAACTCCAACTTACATAAGAGTTGCTTTCCGCAGAACGCTACGTAAGTCGGGGAATTTCCCCCATGCTTGTGCAGCACTCGTTGAATTGACTGAATAAAAAAAAAAATGTTCAAAGAACACATGTAAACAGAATTATTTGTTGTATTTATTCAATTTTTTATCTCATGTGTAGGAAATATAAAATTTCAAAATTATTGGTGAAATTTAAAAATTAGCTTAAATTTAAAGTATTTAAGCAATAAATATTTGTCAAATAAAAAACACCAAGGTATATATTTTTGCAACTTGACCCACATAATCAAATTGTCGGAACGCATTACATTAAAATACATACTAATAATACCTCGATCAGCGCGGTATTTTTTTGGCAAGAATTAACCGCGCTATGCAAGGCATTCCTGTAATATTAAAACCTTTTCTCTGATACTAGTATTAATATTATTTTATATTGAAATTATTATGGCTGCTACATAGTTTAAGCAACATTTGCAAAAACAATGTTAGTAAAAACATAAAATGAATGAGAAACACAAAGTAGAATTAAACATTTTGTGGCCCTTTATTTTTCTTCTAAAATTTATCTACTTCTTTCAAATTCACCTATAAACACAATTACCTACATAAATCCACTATCTGTCCAAGGCTTTATTGTACAACTTATCCATTCAATCTTTACGACAGTGTGCCAGTTTCCCATTACACTAACTTTTTCTCCTTTCCCCAATTGAATCCTTTACATTATAAAATGATAGCTATTTCTATATAATTTATAACTTTCTAGCTTCAAATTATATTTATAAATAAAGGAATATCTATTTATTACACCCACACACAGCTTGTAGTATCATAGCAAAGTGAGTCTTAATTGCTGTAAAGGTTTTGTGCAAATGATCACATAATAAAAAGAAATAAAAATCAATAATAATCTTAATCTGCAAAAAACCTAAAGTAACCGGGAAGTGATAAAAACATTACAGTAGAAAAACTAGTTTATTTTTACTAGCATACTATTATTTAATTTTACTATTATTATTATTTCATTATGACTAAAATTAACTGTTGATTTACAAATAAAAATAAGGCCATCAGTCATTCACTTTTAACTAAATTACATGACGAAATGCAGCATTTTAAACTTCCATGCGATATTACATCTTGTTCCACGTGTACATAATCATTATATTTCATCCACTACTTTTTACTCTTATACTTACCTCAAGGCTGGATTATATTATAACAAATAAGAAAATAAATAAAAAGAAAACTTGCCTCATATTGAAGCTAAAAATTTAAGCAATAAATATTTGTCAAATAAAAAACACCAAGATACATACGACTTGATCATTGCCTTAAGAGCTGCTTTTCTTTCTCTCTCCACAAACCAGTCTATGAGATATCCAGCCATTTTAGGAGCTGCACGATATAATTTAAAAAACCTGTGATAATTGCCCATGTACCAGGCAGAACAAAGTTCTAATGCATGAGACACAACCAGATTTTTCTTTTCTGTTGAAGTAAGAGAAGCCAACACAGTTCGAAGCTCTGAGAAAGCCAAATATAATTTTAAATGTTATTAATAACACAAACACCACCATTCATTAAATTATGGAAGAAATGTATCCAAATCATACTAATAAAAATTTGAATCTCTTAACCAAGTGAATAGCACATCTATTTCAAACACACAAGATGTGACCAAAAGTTCAGAGAATGTTGTTGTTTGTTATTTTGGTTTTTAGGAGCATTAGCAACTAAGGCCATATTGCTCCGGGAATATGCAGTGGTCATTCCCTGACCTTTCCGAATCCTCCGTATTTGGTGGTGACGGGATCAAACCCTGGTCTAATTAAGAAGCGTGTGTTACGCACTGCTGCTCCTTCCCACCTGGCTAGGGAGGCACCTAGTTCAGAGAATGATTTGAATCTTGGAAAAAACTGCTTGCGGCACTGCAGCAATAGCAACACTCATCTCTTCTTTAATGCATATGATGTATTTTAAGGCTATGGTTTTCACAAGCCAATCACTACAGTCCACTGAAAATCCTTCAGGAAGCACCTGATTAGCTACACTATTAGTAGTGGCATATGACAAGACAGCTGATGTATACAGCATCAGCAAAAAAAAAAAAACCCCACATCATCAGTGTAGTCTAAACAAGAAACAGAATTCCACTGGCACCAAACTTACTCAATCCTTCCAAGCTTTAAACACCTTAATCAGATCCCCTTGCAGGTCTCCAGGTGCTAAAATTTGCAGAGCTGAAGCCTTTCCTAGTAAGAGCACCAACACTAATTTTGTTACTCTTCTCTTAACTGTTCCAACAGATCCACATTCTTTCACAAATAAGGCTTCCAGAGCTGAATGCACTAATCAAGATGTGAGCTAAACACTGCCTCATAGAACGGGATAATTACCTGTATTGCTACTGGCAAAATTCCTGTATAATGTTAACAAAACTGCATGAGCTACCCTGGCAGCCTGTCTGCATTGCTCAGCGAACTTCATATCTGACTACACAATTATCCCCAGATCTTTTTCATTCTCCACTATTCTGAATGTGGTACCAATCGATACATTAATCTGGGACTACTGGTACCCACATGCAGTACTTTGCATTTTTTCAATGTTAAACTTCAATTGCCACTTCTCAGCATATCTGACTAATTTACCTAGATTGTGTTGCAGTAGCTTACCATTTACTGTCATTAACCATCATGCCAACCTTCATATCATCTGCAAACTTAGATATTGAGCCTGATCAGGCTCAATATCTTAGCCTTCCTGAGCCCTTAAAGGGACTCCACTAACATCAGTCCAAGAAGAGCAGTGCCCATTGATGACCACTCTGTCTTCTCCCACTCAACCCACCCTTTATCCATAGCAGTAACACCTGTACTGCCACAATGCTGCAATTTGTACAGCAGTTTTTTTATGTGCAATGCTACCAAAAGCTTTTCTGAAATCTAAGTATATGATGTCAAATTTATTCTTTGCATCCAGTTTACCTTTGTCAGAGTATCCAATCAGATTGCTGAGACAAGACTATTCTTTAACAAATCCAGGCTGTGACTTCAGTCTAACTGCATTCCTGTCCAGATGGTCCTCAGTGACTCCATTATTTTCTCAGGTACAGAAGCCAAATAGAGGTCTGTAATTACTCACTTCACCCTTCGATCTCCCCCTCCTGTGAATTGGGGATATATCTGCAAATCTCCTGCCCATATGGGACCATCCTAAATCCGAGGATACACTCATAATCAAGGGCAAAAGTTTGCTTACCTCTTTTGCTACTTCACTTAATATAATTGGATATATACCATTTAGATCAGGTGCTTTTTTTTTTTTTTTTTTTTTTTTAGCTTTAACAATTTTTTTTCTACCTTCTCAATTATGACAAAATCATTAGCTTCCTGTTAGAATGACATACTTCTGGCATCCTCATCACTAAAAAATTCCTCGTGTGTGAGGGTTCATGCAGAATATCTATTAAGTTTATCAGCAATCCGAACAGGATTATCAACAGTTAAAGCATTCATATTCTAGTAGACTAATGTGATCATCCCCTTCCTTCTAGCATTTAAGTAAGTAACGAAGTCTTTGCTACTTATTTTTGCATTCTTCACAGGAGATTTCTCAGTCTGCCTTAGCTTCCAAACTTTTTTTCTAACTTGGTTACGGAATAGTTTATATGTACTGTAGATTTCTGTAACATCTGGTAATTTATATGTATCCCACTGCCTCTACTATGCCAGCTAGTGATGGAGGGAATCCAAGTAGTGTGTATGTAGAGGATTTGCAGAAGCCAAGGAACTGGTTATATTCTTGCAGTGTGTATACTACATCCAAAAATTTTCTTACTTCATGTCTCCTCCACCTCCTTTATCTATTGAATGAATCACAGATAGTCAAACTAACAGAACAATTTCAGAATGTGACACATTTCAGCCATGTTTCCCTTTGCATTTTCGTAATGATCACAGAAAGCTGCATGTTCTTGAATGTGTCAATCTTTGTCAATTCAACTGGCTGCTGCTGAATCCCCATGTTGTTTGTTCCATCATTACTGGTAGCAAATTGTGAGGGTATAGCTATGACCTGGAAACAAATGCCCATTCCTTTTAAGGGAAGACCCCCTGTTCAAGGATTCCAAAAACACAAGACAATTCCAAATGAATGTGAAGATCATGCTTATTATATCAATGTTCTTTCATTTGAAATTCAAATGCATCAATATTATTTAAAAAAAAATTTATGAACCATTCCATCGTTGTGGTCTCCACCCCGGCTTAAGTATCTTGTGTGCAATCCTCACCCTCAAAATTAAAAACTGAGGAAATTATTCAGGATATGACTAATAGCAATTCCAAAATATGCCCATCAGGAATGCTTCCCTACAGAAGAAGTGGCATAAAAGTATACGTTAGGCAGACTACTTCAAAGAAGAGATTCATCCGAAGAGCCAGTAAGCTTCATCATTTCTCAAATAATAGTTGAATCCCTGAACATTTTGATCACACCTTTCATATGGTATCATATTAGTCATGTTTCTATAGATAACTATAAAAATATATCACAAAAAAAAAAAAAATTAAACATGCTTTATTTTAAAGAAATGCAATAAGCATAGCAATAAAAGTTTCCATAATATGTATGAAACTTAAAAAAAAAAAAAATGCTCAGAAATAGTGGAAATCACAAGCATTAAAGATAAAGTGTAATAGCATTTTTGCAGAAAAAATTCTGACAGGAAATGCCAAAAAGTAAAAACACATCTCAGCTATCTTTCTTACCAAAGACATTTCGGTTATCTTACCAACAGCCATTATCAGACCATGCTGCTGGGGGAACAAAAAATAGAAAGGTTTACAAATTTGAATAAATTACAAATATAATTACCAATATTTTGATTACAATTTTGCTAATAAACAATTCTTAAGTTTGAATTATTGTTACGATAGAAACCAGATATTAAATTCTTACCTGCTGACAGACTCCTCTTGCCAACAGTCCCAGAAACTTGATGTGCATATAGGCAAGAGGTGCTGCCAGCAGTTAATTTATAGGTGAAGAATTAATTCTATAAGCGAACAGAATTGTGCCAGATTTTCTACCCTGGATCCGGTGAGTGTTAGTGTGCAAGCTGGTTCTGATTGTCTGGAAGGGGTTGTATACGAGCTGCTCCTCCAAGAACTTGGCCTTTTTTTGTTTCCTGGTTTTGTTTTTTTTCTCCCTTCCCTTCTATTTTCTTATCAAAAAGGTGAAAATTTGTGAGTTGAATTACTGTTATCAATAATTCAACAATCAATTTTTTTTTTTTTTTTTTTGTAGTTGTTGGCGCATCGGCTTCTGTGGCCATAGTGCACCTCCCAAGGTTTTTGCAGTACTTTTGATCCAAGCCCGAGGCGGGATTCGAACCCGCCTCGGGCTTGGATCAAACCACCTTTGAGTTGCCAGGCAGGCACTTTACCCACCTGGCTAGCCCGGTTGGCCAACAATCAATAGAAAACTCACTGTTTTCTATTGATTCTGAGGCTCTGAACATTTTTATGTAAAAGATTTCTTTGAATTTCCTTCTGTTGTATTGCCTATCTGTAGAAAGGATTCTAGTGTTGTTGAAATCCGAAGTGTCACCACATTGGAAAGCATGGAGGGGTGTGTTGGACTTTAGAACTCCTCCATATTGTATGTTGATGTACCTGCTCCACAATTTAGGCTTATTCAGTTGGTTTTCTAAGAAATCTTCAAATTTTGCCATAAAGAAAATTTGGAAAACCAATTGAAGAAAGCCTAAATTCTGGAGCAGGTATGTCGATGACATTATAGCTATCTGGAACCACAGTACAGAAAACCTACATAAATTCTTTGAGGCTCTCAACAACCACCACCTAAAAATCAAATTCAAAATGGAAATAGAAAGCAATGGCAATCTTCCTTTCCTGGACATCCTGTTCACAAGAAAACCCTCGGAGCTAAATATGGAAGTTTACAGGAAGCCCACTAATCTGGAATCATATTAAACTACAAATCCTGCCATCCTTTCTCAACAAAAATCGGCATTCTAAAGTCCATCATCCTAAGAGCTTACAGAATTTATAAAGAAGAAAATCTACAACAGGAACTAAAAACAATAATCAAACTGGCCACGAAGAACAGATATCCTCTAGACTAGTGGTTCTCAAAGTGGGTGCCGCTCACTCTTTATAGGGGGTGCCACGACATCAAATTTACCATCTACAACAGGAACTAAAAACAATAACCAAACTGGCTACGAGGAACAGATATCCTCTAGACTAGTGGTTCTCAAAGTGGGTGCCGCTCACATAAACACTGCATTGCAGCGTTTATGTGAGCGGCACCCACTTTGAGAACCACTCAGCCGAGCCGTCCACAGCATACACTGTATTTGTAACAGCACAGCGCCGCTGTGAACGCTCATACTCGCTTAGCGGATCTTAGCCATTAGCTTGCATTCCTCCTTTGGCATATCAGTGTACTTAGTTGTGCATATAGTCGAGCATGTTTTGCATGTTAAAGTTTTAGTTAATATTTCTATTTCAAATACTTTAAAACAGTGGCCATGGAAAACTTTATTATTAAAAAGAGAAAATATCAAGATAGTAATGAACATTTGAATCAAGAAATAGTGGCATACAAAAAGGCTTCAGAAAAACTGAAGCAAGCACAAGTTTAACTATAAAAAAGAAAAAAACTCTTACGTATCAGACTTAGAAATGGGGTTTATATGGTGTGGTGATAGTTTTGCACCTAATCCTATGTATTGTTTGTGGAGTACTATTAGCAAATGATGCTATGAATCCAAGCAAATTATCATGACATTTCACTACAAAACATAGTAACCTTTCTAATCAGAACCAGATTACTTCAAAAGATTATTAAAATCGCAAAAAAAAAAAAAAAAAAAAAACAAAGTTCTAGTTTTATAAAAAAAATTTAAAGTTGCTGAGCGAGCACAAGCCAGTTATTTAGTGGCAGAAATAATAGCCGAAGAAATGAAACCGCATACTATTGCAGAGAAACTAATTCTCCCCGCCTGTGCAGTAATTTGTAAAACAATGCTTGGGATAGAAGAAGAACTGAAGCAAATTCCTTTGTCTGATGATACGATTCGCAGATGTATTTGCGATACATCAGATAACATTGAAAAAAATTTTCTTCTAAAATTAAAGAATCTCCTATATTTGCATTACAAGTAGACAAATCTACAGATATTGGAGGTAAAGCCCAACTACTGACATTTGTTCGTATTATTGAAAACGATAAAATAATAGAACAATTTTTATGTTGTAAAGGATTAGAACAAATCATGACAGGTAAAGATTTTTTTAACGTTTTGAATGAATATTTAAAATCTATAGATGTATCATGGGAATCGTGTGGGAATATGCACAGATGGGGCATAGTCCATGATTGGGTCATTAAAGGGTTTTCTATCATTAGCCAAAAAAAGAAAATAAGAATATCATATCTACCCATTTTTTTTTACAACGAAGCTTTAAATCACAAAAACACTAGAAGAAGAAGAATTACTAACTCTCCTGAATGAAATAATTAAGATGGTTAATTACATTAAGAGCAAGCCTTTAAAATCACGGTTGTTTGTGCCAAACTGTTGTTTAAGGTTGTTTGGTTTTTTAAGGAGCATTAGCAACTAAGGCCATCAACTAAGGCCATATTGCTCCGGGTCATGCGGTGGTCATTCCCCAACCTTTCCGCATCCTCCGTATTTGGTGGTGACGGGCTCGAACCCCGGTTTAATCAAGAAGCGTGTGCTACGCACTGCTGCTCCTTCCCACCTGGCTATGGAGGCGCCGTGCAAAACTGTGTGAAGAATTTGGATCTGCACATTTGAACCTTCTTACTGATGTCAGATGGCTGTCCAAAGGACGAGCATTGAGTCATGTTTACGAATTAAAAATAGAACTACAGCAGGCCCCTGTTATAATGCGGTTCGCTTTAGGCTGATTCGCTATAACGCTGTCTCAGATCACTATAATGCTCTTTTACAGATTGCATTTTTGGCATATTTAACGAAATTGTTTCATTTGATGGAGTCGATAGCTTGAAAATGAATAGCAAAACAGCATTAAAACATTTCCCATGCCGACTTGAGAAATTATCCCACGCTCAGTGAAATTTTCTCGCACGCTAATTTAACTGTAAGAACAATTATAAAAAAATAAAGAATTAATTTTAGCAGCGGGAAAATAAGCTGTTCCACTGCAAGCAACTAGGGCTAGGCCAGCTATTAGGATTGAAATGGAAAGACTTAACTAATTTTATTGAAGATAATATCCAATGCAGAATTCAGTTATGTTAAATATTATAAAAAAAAAAAAGAGAGAGAGAGAGAGAGAGAGAGATTAGCCAATATGATGATCTGAAGAAAACTCACCTAAAAAAAAAAAAAATAAATAAATGTGGAACCATTTAAAACTGGTAAGGGCTGGTTGAATAGATTTAAAATCTAGGGAGAAGTCTCAAGTGCAGATCAAGGAGCCAAAACTTTAAAAAAAACTTGTTAAAATTATTGAAGAGGGATGTTATATACTTCTCAACAAGTTTTTAACATAGATGAAGTAGGACTTTTGTGGAAACGAATGCCTAAAAGAAGTTTCATATTGAAAGAAGAAGAAAACATGCCAGGTTTCAAAGCGGCAAAGGATCGGGTGACTTTATTGTTGGGTGGTAACACTGCGGGGGATTTAAAATTAATATCCCTTTTAGTTTATTAGAAGAGGGCCAAAGTTCAATCCAAAATCGACACATTTTTCATGATTAAATTCATCAATTAAATTAAATCAATTTAGATCAATTAAATTCATGATTTTAATTGTAATTTTAAGTTTAATTTTGATATGCAAGTAGTTACCACAATTATATGCGTATGTAATGCAGAATATTTTATATGTATAAATATTTGAATATTAAATATTTTGACCGACATTTGTGCATCTTTTCACTACCGTTTATTACTGATTAGGAAATATTCTATGGCACCGACTGCAACTTACAAATACATATGTTACCTTATGGGAATGCGGTGGGTGCTCGCTTAGCACGGATTCACTTAGCACTCTCTTTTTCCGGAACGAATTATCAGTTAAGTGGGGTCACCTGTACTCACTTTTTTTTGAACAAGAAAACAAGCATGAATTTTGTCAATTGTTGAAAAATGATTTTTGGTGTATAAAATTCACTTATATAACAGATATATTTGAACAATTGAATAAAGTAAATTCCAGTATGCAAGGAAGAAATGAAAATTTATTAAAATCTTCTGATAAAATTGCCACTTTTAAAGATGGTAAAATTTTTGAAAATTAAAGTTAATGAAGCCAACATGGAAATATTTTCAAAGACAGCTGCAACAAAAAATAAAAATATAAAGAAGTTAATTTCTGAACACTTAACATCACTAGAAGAACTGATTTGTCATTATTTTCCTGATATATCTATCGACAGTTCTGACTGGATACGAAATCTGTTTGTTGAATTGACATCTAATAAAATGGAGTTAAGCCTTAAAGAAGAGGATTAATACAAATTCGCAATGACCGTACGTTGTGATTAAAATACTCTGAAATTTCACTCTAATCCTTTTGGATATTAATTCATCATTCTACTCTTTCATTTGGCATGGGTTGAGTCCCTATTTAGATATTGTCCTCCATTGTTGTCAATCTCTTGAATCTTGCATCATTTGTTGATAACTCCGAAAGCCTGTGTTTTCCTTTAGGCATTGGAGCCATTCTCTTTTGGGTCTTCCTGGTGGTCTCTTATCTCCAATTCTTCCTGTCAGTACTACATTAGGCAGCCTGTGTTGTTTCATCTGGTTCACATGTCCAAACCACTGAAATTGTTTTTTGTAGATCTGCTCTATTATTCTGTGTTCAAAATTTAGATCTCTCCTTACTTGTTCATTAGTTTTATGTTCTCTCCAAAATGTTTTATTGATTTTCCTTAGACATTTCATTTCAAATGCCTTTATTTTTTGCCTTTCTTTCTTATTTATTCTTCAATTCTCTGATCCATAAGTTGCTGTGGGTATGATGACAGTTTCATATAGTTTAATTTTTAAGATTATTTGAGATTTTATTGTTCTTCTGGCTAAGGTAAAGAAAGCCTGCACGAGAATGAAAAGAAACGTTGGATAACTTATGCGGAAAATTAGTTTCCTGACACCGGACTCTAGCGCTGCTCGCTCAGTAAACAGACGGCAGGTGTTATCAGTCTGGAGCAGAAATCAAGAAGGATATATTGATTGACAGGTAGGTGTGTGTAGTCACTGGTTGGCATTATGTGTATTTACCAGTAAAGAACGGTACATAATAGTTTTGTAATTAACGGTAAACAGGTAATAGTAACGATGAATCTTTTAAAGATGGAAGAAATTTGTAAGGAAAATAAAACGCTTGATTTTTTGATGAAAACTAAATTGATAAGACCAAAATTACACTGTTTTAAGTGCAATGCTTATTTTCAACTAATTGAATCACGAACAGTCATGTGGAAAGTTGTGGTGTTGTGAAAAATGTTCTTCGCGAGTTTCTTTATTGAAACAGTTTTATGGAAAATACAAAACTGTCATTGAAAAAGATAATGTACATTATATACTTTTGGTCAACGTGCATGCCAGTAACTGTGACAGCATTCAATCTGGAGATTTCGAAAGTGACAGCAATTAAGTTTTATAAGAAACTCAGAGATATTTGCGAATTGCAGTTGATAAAAAATCCATTAAGTTGGGTGGATCGGGGAAAATTGTAGAAGCAGATGAAACTGTATTGGTAAAACCAAAACATCACAGAGGACGAAATTTAACTGCTAAGAAGAAATGGGCGTTTGGTGTGTTCGAAAGAGAATCTAAATTCATCTTCATGAAATTGATAAAAAATTGGAAAGCAAAAACTCTTTTGCGCATTATTAGAAAAGTAATGAAGAAAAATACTACCATGATAACAGATGAATGGTGTGCATATAGCCATATTACGGCCTTAGAAAAACAGAATTACAGACCTTTAACGGTGAAACACAAGGAAAATTTTGTAGATCCACATACAGGAGCACATACGAATAATATCGAAGCCCAGTGGAAGAAACTAAAAAGTGTAACTAAAAGAGTAAATGGCAACTGTAAACATATGTTGATGGGTCACATCAATGAATATATGTGGCATCAAATTTATGGGAAAAATCATGAAGATACTTTTCACAATATTGTTACTCAAACTGCGAATAGCTATTCAGGCCCAATTGTATGATTTGTACTCATGAATTTTTTCTGAGAAAGTTACATTGCACCCATTTTTATGTTCTTCATTGTTTTTTTTCTCTTTTTTTTCCAAAAGCAGATTTTTGGAGTTGAGTGTTTTTACTGTATTGATTTAGGTTTGGTTACAAAAAAAGGAAAGGTTTCTTTGTTTTTCGTTGTATTTCATAACCTGAGCTTAAATGGTAGGTTAGGAAATAAAAGAAAGGTTTCCTTGTATTTCGCGACCTAAACTTAAACAGTGACAAATGGGCCTGGAGTACTGGGGTCCATAGTTTAACAAATAGATATTTATTGTATACCCAGTATAAAATGAAATATAAGTACAATTTCAGTTCAGTAGCTTTCGGAACTCGTGTCCCTTTATCAACTGACAAATTTGAATACATTACAAGCAAAGTGTGGCACGTTACTCATTCGTCATTGTTGTAGCACGGACGTGTGCTGCCTTGCGCCAGTGATCATCCATCAATAAAACGGTTGTCTCCAGGATTGGATGTATACGCATGCCTTTCTGGCGATTTAATGCCTTAGGGTTGTTTATTATGTTTAGTGACTCTAGATACACCTTTAGATACACCAGAACCCACCTACACCTATTACAACGTGGTGTAGATACGTCGACGATATTTTTACCATAATACCACGTGGTTCTGAAACGGTACTACTAGAATACCTCAACTCTCTATCCAATTTCATCAAGTTTACCGTATAATCAGAGGTGGACGGTTCGCTCCCGTTTCTGGACGTGCTAGTGCATCGCGTAGGCCCACATCTAGAGACCTCAGTATACCGCAAACCCATGTGGTGCGGTCAATTCACCAACTACGGGTCCGGCCACGCTCCAAGCCATCTCAATAGCACTGCCCGCACCCTGTTCTCCAGGGCCTGGAGCCATTCCAGCACCGACACAATTAGACGTAACGAGATCTCCCGTGTGAAGGCGGACCTAACCAGATGCGGTTATCCATCCCATGTACTAAACAGATGCTTGTTACAGGCACAAGAACTTACTTCCAACCCAAGACCTCCGAAGCAAGTCGGCATATCATCCGCCTACATTCCGTACTATCCAGGAGTGTCAGGACATATCTCGAAGATCCTGAGAAGTTACAACATCAAATGTGTGCAATTACCAGGTAGGAACCTACGTTCACTTGTCTCCAGTGTGAAGACCCCTGTCACACCTGTCTTACGCAGCAACGTAGTGTACCGTATCACCTGTAGGGCCTGTAACAGTTGCTACGTAGGTGAGACATCGAGACGTCTCCAGGATCGCCTCACGGAACACGACAGAGCAATCCGGCTTGCCGAAACTGACCAGTCCGCGCTTGCAGAACATTTTTGGGCTACCAACCACGATCTTGACCCCACGCGCGACTTTGAGATAGTGGACCACGCGCGACTTTGAGATAGTGGACCACGCGCGACTTTGAGATAGTGGACCACGCGCGACTTTGAGATAGTGGACCACGCGCGACTTTGAGATAGTGGACCACGCGCGACTTTGAGATAGTGGACCACGCGCGACTTTGAGATAGTGGACCACGCGCGACTTTGAGATAGTGGACCACGCGCGACTTTGAGATAGTGGACCACGCGCAACACTTTCGCCACCGCCTATGGCTAGAGTCACTAAACATAATAAACAACCCTAAGGCATTAAATCGCCAGAAAGGCATGCGTATACATCCAATCCTGGAGACAACCGTTTTATTGATGGATGATCACTGGCGCAAGGCAGCACACGTCCGTGCTACAACAATGACGAATGAGTAACGTGCCACACTTTGCTTGTAATGTATTCAAATTTGTCAGTTGATAGAGGGACACGAGTTCCGAAAGCTACTGAACTGAAATTGTACTTATATTTCATTTTATACTGGGTATACAATAAATATCTATTTGCTAAACTTAAACGTTAGGTTGGGAAATAATAGAAAAAGAAAGAAAGATTCTTTATATATATACACACTGAATAGCCATTAAGGTGCTGACTGACGTTATGATACGTGTGTATCCGCAAGAGTGTCTTTAAAAATAAAAGTACAATAATAAAAAAATAATATTTCGTTAATAAACAATTTATGTGCTAGCCCACCCATGATTATAAAGAAAAAAGGTTAGGTTATCCCCTCCATTTCGGGAGGGGTTCGAGCTCCCATGGGATTCCAGTGGAGGTAACCTGACCTTTTTTCACCATTAGGGCATATTATTGAACAAGAAAATAAAAATACAGTCATAAAAAAATTGATTTTTTTATGAATGTATTTCTAAATATGACTGATTCTAAAGAAAAAAGGTTAGGTTACTCCCTCCACTTCGGGAGGGGTTCAAGCTCCCATGGGATTCAAGTCAAGGTAACCTGACCTTTTTTCACCATTATGAAATACTGTAATGGTGAAAAAAGGTTAGGGCATGTGCAATTAGGACAAGTTACCATTAGTGCTGCTAAAATGATATTAAACCAATGTTATTGTGTGTTGTGTTCGAGCACTAATCAGCACATCATTTGCCTACCTATCAATCAATATATTGTTCTCGACTTTGCTCCAGACCGATAACACCTACCATCTGTTTACCGAGTGAGCAGCACTAGAATGCCGTATCAAGAAACTAATTTTCTGCGTAAGTTATCCGACGTTTCTCGTTGTTCTCGTGCAGGCTTTCCTTACCTTTGGGGCTTTTCCATATGCTTTTGAGTTTGTTCATGTTTGTCCATCCAATGTTCAGTCTATGATTAATTTGGTCAATATTACTTAGGAAACAGTTATTAGAGCCCAGGTATACAAATTTTTGTATTTGTTCTATGTTTTGATTTTGGATGTATATGTTTATGTCTTCTATGTTTTTTCCGATTTGCATTACTTTGGTTTTTTTATATTAATATTAATTCCATAATTGTTGCTTGCTTTATCGATGTTTCTTAATATTTCTTTTAGTTGTTCTTTGGTTTGTTAAAATCACAATATCATCTGCATATTTTATGTGGTTTATATGTTTTCCATTTATTATTGTGCCTCTTTTTTCTTCAATTGATTTCATTAGTTCTTCTAGGTAGATATTAAATAGATATGGAGATAAAGGGCATCCCTGCATGACTCCTTTCTCTATTTCAAATCTCTCTTTTAAGGTTGTTCAATTTTACTATTGCTCTTGCACTTTTGTAGAAAGTTTACAAACATGATTATTTCATGATCAAGTGGGATTTTTTGTAGTTACTTCATTAAATTTTCTCTGTTTACAGAGTCAAATGCCTGCTTGACATGGATGAAGCGCTGATAAAGAGGTTTCTTCTTATTCCAATATTTTTCTGTATTGATGTTTACTGTGATTATTTGGTCTGTTGTTGATCTGTCTTTTCTAAATCCTGCTTGTTCTTCCCTTATTGTTTCGTCATATATTTTAAGTATCCTATTTTGTAAGAGCCTTATAAATATTTTATATATATGGTTTAAAAGGGTAATGGGTCTAAAATTCTGACAATTTTCTTTATCTCCTTTTTTGTGTGTATAGGTACTATTATTCCACTTTTCCAGTCTTTTGGCATCACCTGTAAATAAAATTAGATTAAACTATTGATTAAATGAAGTGTTTTAACATTGCACCGCCTCCGAATTTCCATAGTTCTGCTTGGATACCATCATTTCCGGGTGCCTTGTCATTCTTCATTTGGCTAATTGCTTTCTGAATTTCTTCTTTTGTTATTGAGGGTGCTTTATCTCTTCTATTATCTAAGGCAAGAGTATTTTTTTCCTTCCCCTTTGAACAGGGTTTGGTAATAATCTTTCCATATTTTTTAAATTTCTTACGTGTTTCCTGTTTTTATATTATTTTTATTTTTCATCGTCAGTGTTTTCGGGATGTATGTTTTAGGGAGTTCCTTTATAACCTGGTAAGTTGTTTTAGAGTCGTGACGTTTGTTTGCCTCTTCGAACTGCTTTGCTTTGTCTTCCAACCATTTCCTTTTAGCAGCTTTACATAGGTTGTCTATTTTGTTATTTAGGGCTTTATATTTTTCCCTTTTTTTCTTGACTATTTTCATTGTTTAGAGGTTTTTCATTTGTCTTGTTTCCATTCATATATCTAAAATTTCTGCTGTAATCCAAGGATTGTTTGGTTTTTGCTTCGTTCCCAAGGTTTCTAAGGCTGCATCTTTAGTCATCTGTTTAGTTTTCTCCCATATATTTTCTACAGATAATGAATAGCTTATAAGGTTTCTAAGGCTGCATCTTTAGTCATCTGTTTAGTTTTCTCCCATATATTTTCTACAGATAATGAATAGCTTATATTTTTTAATTTTTCTTGTAGTGTTTTCCCATAAATTTCCTTTATTTTGTCTTCTTAAAATCTTGATATATTTAATGTTGCTCTATCGTTCTTTGGCTTTGTATTTTTAAATTTCCATTTAATTGTTGCTGCTAGCAGTTCGTGGTCGGTGTCAAAATCTGTACTTCTAAGAGTTTAACATTTTGAATGGATGATTTACAGCTGTTATTTATTAAAATGTAGTCAATACAGTTTTTTGTATTTCCATCTGGTGGTGTCCATGTATACTCATGTTGAGATCTGTGGTAGAACAGTGTGTTGGTGATGAATAGTTTATTTTCTTTGCTGAAGTTCAAGAGTTCTTGAACTTCCTTGCTCATTTCTATTTCCTATCCTGAACTTTCCTAATAACATCGCTGAAGTCTGTCGAAAAGTCTCCAATTTTGTGTTAAAGTCTGCCATTATTGTTAAAATATCTTTTTTGTTTGTGTTATCTATGGTTTCTTGTGGGTCTGAATAGAAGGCAGCTGTCTCTGTATCATCATGTGAGGAGTCTAGGGTCCGTATACCTGGATTATTTTTATGAAGATTCCTTTTTCTTTACCTTTTATTCTTAAACTTATCACTCTTGAGCTGTGTGGGTGAATTTCTATTATTGAATTTAATAGATATTTCTATTATGTTGTATGTTGTCTTTTCATCTGAGTAAAATATTCTTCCTACTGCCATATCCAGTGTTTCTTCTTCTGTCCAATGTGTCTCTGACATTCCTAGGACATCCCATTTGATCTTTTTCAATTCTTCTTCTACCAATTTTATTTTCCTGGGCTTGTAAAGCGATCTTACGTTTAGCGTTGAGAGATACATTTGAGTTTTGGCTGACCATGTAGCTTTCTTCACAGCTGTTCTCCATGGTAGGAACAGTCGGTTACCCCGGACACGGTAGCACGACTCTATCTTATAAAGACTGAGATCCATAGGGTTTAAGGCAGATAATGCAGCCGGCTTGCCATTCCTCTGCTGCACAGTCCACGATTTAGATGGGACCAGTATCTTGGTCCCATCTAAATCCACTGTTGCTGAAGTAGATCCTCCATCTTCACCTGTAACCCAGGCAGGGGCCCATCCCAAATACCGTCGGCCAGAGCCAGCCAAGCCCGGGGTTTTTTAACATGAGGTATGCTCCTCCCCTTCCTCCTTTCTCATCCGGGCTTGGGACCGGCAATGGCGAATATTAATTAAGAAGGAATATCCCTACATAGGAGTCAGACACTTCAAGTTCTGTACAATTTTCTACCTCTTACTTGTGCAACTCGGAGTTTTCTACGCTCGTTAATATCAAAACTAAAAAGAGGGAAAGACCAAAGTCGGTTGAAAATGAAATGCAAATATGTTTGTCTAAAATACGCCAAAATGTAAACGAACTATGTAAATCGTATCAAGCACATGATTCACATTAATTGTTTTATATTTTGTTCTTTTTAAGAATATATTTTTATTGTAATAAGCATTTTTTCCTAAAGTTTTATTTCATAAAATTTCAACATAATTTTGTATTTTTTTTTTTTTTTTTTTTAATTTTGAATTATTTTAGTTTCTGGATATAAACTAGAAAATGTACTTATTGTTCTAAAAACATTAAAATAAGTATGAAAAAACAATCTAATATTATTTCTTTAATTTAGATTTTTCATCAATTTATTATTCTTAGAGATATAGAAATTGTGCGTAAAATGCAGTATGAGGCCAATTTTTAAATAAAAAAAATTCTGTTTAAAAATCCTGTACCAAAAGAAAACCAAACATTTTCATTTTTCAAAAGAAAAAAATTCCCTCATTGCCCTTCCACATGCACCACCTTACAAAATATTCTGCCAGCGCCATGCGCCCGATGCTGGGGCTGCCGGGAATTTTTCATAATGGATTTAGGGTGTCTTCACATTAAAAAGTTTGAGAACCACTACTCCAGACATTATCAACAAAGCCACAAAAGACACCTCCAAGATCATCACACAACCCCAACCGAGGAAGTACAAAAAACCTCCATAACAAACATAAGAACCTCCATATGTATACTGTACATACCATCTGTCAGCATTAAAATAACTAAACAAGACAGGAAATTTGGTATCTTCAACTTTTATCAAACAGATCGTAAAACAGCCCAAAAATCCTGACAATCCTAGAGATTCTATCTACAAAAGAGACTGTAGGTGTGTGGCTACATATATAGGGGAGTCATACAGACGGCAACACTGTAGAATCAAAGAGACGTACAATATGGAAGAGTTCTTTAGCAAGTCTGACACAAGCCCTCCATGCTTTCCAATGTGGTGATAATTGGGATTTCAATAACACTAGAATCTTTTCTATAGTCAATAACAACAGAAGGAAATTCAAAGAAGCCTTTTAGATAAAACTATTCAGAGCCTCAGCAATCAATAAAAAGCAGTGAGTAAAGTTAAACCCACAATATTTTCATCTTTTTGATAAGAAAATAGAATAAAAAATTAAAAAAAAAAAAAAAACAGGAAAGAAAATAGGCCAGTTGTCCAGAGGAGTAGCCCACATACAAGTCCTTCCAGATCACCAGAACCAGCATACACACCAACCCTGATGTCCACAGTACGAGAGCAAAGGTCACCTCAGGCTTCCACTTCACAATAACCCCACATCCAGGATAGAAAATCTGGCACAATTCTGTTAACTATTAGAATTAATCCCTCCCCTATAAATTAACTGCTGGCCGCAACCCCTGCCTATATGCACATCACGTTTCTGGAAGCATCGGCAAGAGTCTGTCAGCAGCTAACCTAAGATTTAATTAATTTAAAATAGACTATAAAGTATTTAAGGGCAAAGGCTTGTTTGTTTGTTATTTGGATTTTAGGAGCATTAGCAACTAAGGCCATATTGCTCCGGGAATATGCGGTGGTCATTCCCTGACCTTTCCGCATCCTTCGTATTTGGTGGTGACGGGCTCGAACCTCGGTCTAATCAAGAAGCGTGTGCTACGCACTTCTGCTCCTTCCCACCTGGCTACGGAGGCGCCAGGGCAAAGGCCTCATACTACGAGGTAAAATGACTAATATGTAGGTTAGTGCAAATGCATCATTTTAACATAGCTATCTACCAAAGTAGTTAACTTAATTAAATTGGCATTGTTTTGGTTATATCTTATATTGTGACTGCCTTCACGAGTTGCCATGGTATTGTACTACCTCGAATAAATAACACTTCAACAGTGGAGAAGACTATTGTTATTTATTCTCAGTGGATACCACCACCCAGATGGCACCATTTCAAAGCTTGTTGGCTTCTCTTCTGTGGCCTTTGCCCTTAAATACTTTATAGTCTATATCACTATGCACCATCAGGCATCTCTCATACTGTGAAGTTATACTTCATAACTAGGTTGTCACTATTGCAACACCACGGTACTTGCCCACCCACCGAAGAGAAGCCAACAAGCTTTGAAACAGTGCCATCTGGGTGGTGGTATCCGCTGAGAGAAGAAATAACAATAGTCTTCTCCACTGGTGAAGTGTTATTTATTCGAGGTAGTACAATACCATGGCAACTCATTGTGAAGGCAGTCACAATATGAGATATAACGAAAACAATGCCAATTTAATTAATTTAACTACTTTGGTAGAAAGCTATGTTAAAATGATGCATTTTAATATAGCTATCTAAGTTAGCACTAATTTAGATAGCTATTTTAAGTAGGTTAGTGCATTTGCACTAACCTACATATTAATTTAATATCTGGTTTATATTGTAACAATAATTCAAACTTAGAATTGTTTATTAGCAAAATTGTAAATCAAAATATTGATAATTGTAATAATGGCAATTGTATTCATAATAATAGTAATTATATTTGTGATATATTCAAATTTGTAAACCTTTCTATTTTTTGTTCCCCAACAGCATGGTCTGATGATGGGTATCGGTACGATACCTGAAACGTCACTTTAATATATAGTAGTTTAGGAAAATAGCTTAATAAACTATATTATTAATTTAATGTGGTATTAAATATAGTAATTATCTTAATATGTGATTTGAATAAATTCAAGAAAGAACAACAAAAATTGTTGAGGGTGGGGGGAATGGACAGGCGATATGGGAAGAAGGCCATTAATATTCAAGAGGAAAAGAGTGGGGAAAAGAACTGGACCTTGGGGGACACCGGCATTAGTGGAGAAGTTAGAAGAGGGTTTTTTTTTTTGCTGATGATATATAAGCTTACTTCTTGCATCATTTGTCACTATTAACACTAAATAGTTATTTAATTATTCATTATTTTTTTTGGTTGTTGCAGCAAAAGCCTTGGGTTTCCTTGCACTATACTATACGGCTGTTGTTGTTGTTGTTTTGGTTTTTAGGAGAATTAGCAACTAAGGCCACATTGCTCCAGGCATATGCGGTGGTCATTCCCTGACCTTTCCGCATCCTCCATATTTGGTGGTCACGGGCTCGAACCCCGGTCTAATCAAGAAGCGTGTGCTACGCACTGCTGCTCCTGCCCACTATACGGCTAATACTAATACCAAATTTCAAGCAGGCACTTAAATAATTAGAAAACTGTATACATTTCTGGTATTGCCATTTGTTTGTAACAATATCATAAATTTAGATTAGCCTTGAATAATGAGAGCATAAGCTCAAGCCTTGAAAACTGACCTACAGCCACCTTTACCAGAGGGAACAAAGGGTTCTCAAGGATGGCAGTTGAATTCAGTCCTTCACAATTTTCAAATTAGTTCAATGCCTGCTTTGAAATATAATCCAAATAACTGGAACTATTTCTGTCACTCACTCACTCTCTGCATTATTAAGGTAATAGATGTAAGACTGCATACCCCTGGGGCTTAGAGGGGAACAGGTATCCTGTGAGTTATAAGACACTCAGCCTAAAACACTGATGGCTCCAATATCTCTCTATTACAGAAGATTTAGGAGAAGTCCGGTTGGCCTGCCTCCCTAAAATCCACTCATGCACACCTTCTCGATGGTAAGCCCTGTTATGTCACTTAGGTGGCAACGAACGTGTAGAGTGGTTCTCTTCAAGATGCCTGATCAGCGTGAAGAGGAAAAGACCAAACCCTCCAGCATATGAGAGCATAACAATACAAATGGCCCTCAGTCCCCAGCAGCTTTCACTCTCCCTCTTACGGCAGCGAGAGGATCAGAGTGGAAGCAGAGGGTGCTAAGAATCTCTGGGTATGACCAGGCTGCCATGCACGGAAACTGAACTTGGCCTGTTATAACGTACGATCACTCATCAGGGAAGATAGGATATTAGAGCTGGAAAAGGAATTAGAAAATGTGAATTGGAATAGCATCGGTTTGGCTGAAACAAGAAGAAGAAATGAATCACTTATAAGTTTATCAAGTGGAAATCTGCTGTACACCAATGGAAACAGTGAAAGGAGTGAAGGTGGAGTTGGGTTTCCTAAAGATTTTAAAAACAACATTTTGGAATTCAAAAGTACATCACCAAGGGTGTCAAGACTAATACTCAAGATTTCTAAGAGGTACAAGCTAAAGGTTATAATGATTTATGCACCAACATTGAGCCATGATGATGAAAAGGTTGAAGAAATGTACACCAAAATTGAGAGTCTTCTAGATGAGCAGAAAACCCACTACACTATTATTATGGGGGACTTCAATATAAAGTTGGAAAAAGGCAAAACAGCGCAGAAAGAGGAACTATAGGAAATTTTGGAATTGGTGAAAGAAATAAGAGGTGAAAGACTTGTGGAATTTGCAGAATCTCAAGGACTGTCAGTAATGAACACTTTTTTCATGAAAAGGGTGAACAGAAAGTGGACATGGAAGAGTCCAAATGGATTAACAACTAATGAAATCGACTTCATCCTCACTAACAGAAGATATATTGTGAATGATGTTACCGTCCTGAATAAGGTAAATGTTGGAACTGATCACAGAATGGTAAGATGTACACTTGATATAGATGTAGGAAAGGAAAGGAAAGGAAAAAAACTTGACTCAAGTAAATAATACAAAGGTCTTTGAGATAACAGAGGAGGAGAAAAAGCAGTATGCACTGGAACTTAACAAGTTTGAGCTTCTGCAGACTGATCAGGACCAAGATATCGACGAGGAATATTACAACTTTCTGAAAGTGATAAAGCCCAAGAAACCTATAGGGAAACAGAAATCCAAAGAAGAAAAAATTAGTCAAGAAACACTTGTGATGAACCAAAGACGACAAATGAAGAGCAAGAAAAACACTGACAGGGAGAAAATTGAGTATACTGAGTTATGCAAAGCCATTAGAAAGAGACTCAGAGAGGACATAAGAAGATTTAACACAAGAAAAGTAGAACAAGCATTAAGGGAAAACAAAGGATTTAAATCAGCAGCCATGAGCAGTAATAGAGACAGACAAATGATACTGAAACTGAAGAACAGCGATGGTGTACTTATAAACAGCAGAGAAGGCATAATTCAAATAGCAGAAGACTACTATAGAGAATTATACAAGGAGCGAGGGAATGATACCAGCAGTGGGGAAGATGGATTGCAAAGTAGCAACACATATGACATACCCGATATTCTTCCTGATGAGGTAGAACATGCATTGAAGAAAATGAAGAATCGGAAAGCCGCGGGGAAGATGAAGTTACTGTAGAGTTGTTAAAATTGGGAGGAAGAGACATAACACAAAAACTGGCAAGGCTCTTCACAAAGTGCATTAGAAAAGGTGTGATGCCTAAGCAGTGAAATAATGCAATCATAGTTTTGCTGCATAAGAAAGGAGATAAATCAGAAATTGGAAATTATAGACCAATTAGCTTGTTATCCCACATCTACAAGTTGTTCACAAGGGTCATTACTAACAGATTAAAAAGAATACTTGATGAGAATCAAGTATTCTTTTTAATCTGGCTTCAGGACAGGATTCTCAACTATGGATCACCTTCACGTAATATCACAGCTAATGGAGAAAGCAAATGAATATAAAACACCATTATGCCTGGCATTTGTGGATTATGAAAAGGCATTTGACTCCATACAGCATAAGGCAGTGTTTCGGGCACTGGAAAGACAAGGCATAGATACCCCATATATTATGATTTTGAAGAAAATATATGAGAGTGCTACCTCCTTTATTAGACTAGACAAAGACAGTAGCAAATTTAAAATCGAGAAAGGAGTTCGACAAGGAGACACAATATCTCTGAAGCTGTTTACTGCTGCCCTTGAGGAAGCTTTCAGAAGATTAGACTGGTCGCAGAAAGGAGTCAATGTGAATGGAGAGTACCTAAACCATTTACGATTTCCAGATGACATTGTGGTTATAAGCCACGATCCCAAAGAATTAGAGGAAAATCTTAATCAGTTATGCACAGTTAGTAAGGATTTTGGACTAAAGATGAATATGGCTAAAACAAAAGTAATGATGAACAAGTATGCCACGGAAATGGAAATAATGATTGAAAAGGTGGAGTCATATACTTATCTGGGACAAGTTATTAGCTGTAATAATGATAAATGGCTGGAAGTCAAGAGAAGAATAAATTTTGGATGGATAGCATTCAGGAAATACAGTCAGTCACATACTGAAGAGCAATATCCCAGTTTGTCTGAAACGTAAAATAATGAATCAATGTATACTCCCCGCCATGACTTATGGAAGTGAAACTTGGGCACTCACCAAAAGAATGGAAGAGAAGCTGAGAACTAGACAGCGAAGAATGGAACGAATTATATTGGGAATCAGACTGTTAGATAAGAAGAGAAACACATGGATTAGGCAGCAAACTCAAGTAAAGGACATTCTTATCAAAACTAAAGAACTAAAATGGTCTTGGGCAGAACACATAGCTCGAAGACATGATGACAGATGGACTAAGAAAATAACAGAATGGTACCCAAGAGGAGCTAGAAGAAAACCTGGAAGACAAAAGCGGAGATGGATAGATGAAATTCATGAGTTTTTAGGTAGTAAATGGATGGCCAGTGCTCAAAACAGAAGGAACTGGAAAGTTGCTGGAGAGGCCTTCATCCTGCAGTGGATTGAAAATGGCTGATGATATCCCAAACCTTACTGCAATGGGACTTTGAGTGTATTTCAATAATTACCTGAACTAACCTTAAAAACCTGGCTGTGAATGCTTAGTATATAAAAATACAAACATCAGTGTAGTCAATTTATGCCATTCCACCAATTTATACACACAGTGCAATTTAGCAATATAAATTGATGGTTTATAAATATTTTAATTAAAAGAAAAATTTTGTTCAGGCATCTTGTGATCCATTAATTTGACATGGATGTTAAATTAAGAATATGAAAAGAATAAGAAATCATTCAGGACCTACCCAATGTATTTTTGGCAAATATATAATATAAGATACGGTAGCCAGTAAATTCTAGACAGTTACCAGCCCCAGTTTCAGTATAAAGAGCTTTTAGCTGTGTTTGACACTGGTTGAATTCCTCATGATCACCCTGAAAAACAAAAGATTAGATCATTAATTAATTAAACTTAAAAAAAAAAAAAAGGACATTACTAATAAGTGGGTTTAGTAAAGGCAATTCATGTAAAGGTCTTTAGTAAACCTGTTTAGATCATTAATTAACTAAGAAAAATCTAACAGGTTAAATACAAAGTGGCCACTTTATTACATACACATACCCTTTCCACGAAATGGAATGTCTCTTCAGTATGATGTAATAGTGTGGGAAATGCTTCTCACACTATTACATCTCCACCAACAGGTTGCATTATTAACAAATGACATGATCATTCTCTGGACTTGTACTGCCTTTTGTTACATTCTTGTGCTCCAATCAGAGGAAAACAGTAGGAAACGGACTTTGTCAAACCAGCAACATATTTTTTAATCCTCCACTGTCCGGTGCTGATGATCCTCAGTCCACTTTAACTATATTCTTATTTTTTGCTGACAGGAGTGCAATCTACTACAGTCATCAATTGCAATACCCCATCAATGAAAAGATATGAATTATGTATTCTGAAATAACTCTTTGTATTTGGTTGTTATTTTACTGACCATAACTTTTCTGTTATCCTGCACAAATTTTGTCAGCCTCCATTAGCCTTTCAAATGAATGGGTTGTTTCTGAGCACAGGATAACCATTTTATTTAGTTACTGAACCACTCTCGATACACCTGAGATCTGCATGTGAAAACCTCAGAAAGATTGCAGTTTCTGAGATACTTATACCAGCAAACTTGGTGCAGAGTACATTAAGTCACTCAAATCCATCCTTCCCTATGTACGTCTCTAACTGCTCTACATGGTATGAACATGTACAGCAGGTGGAGACATACATAGGAAGAGATGAATTTAAGTGATTTAATGTAGCACAGTACTCAGCACCAGGTGTGCTGGTATAAATATCTCAAAAACTGTAACCTTTCTGGGGTTTCACACAACCTCAGTGTATCAAGACCAACTCAATATTTATTTATTTTAACATATACAGGGGATACTCGTTATCTGAGGATAATTGGTTCCAGAATATTCCACTTAAAACGAATCCACTTAAAATGGAGAACAATTTTCGTGTTGTTTATTATTTAAATAAAACTAAATTATTATTATTTTTTTTTTTATGTGAACCCCGAACACGAGAGGTATTAGAACCTATAGTACTTATTACAGTGCTTGGGTTGGATGTTGAGAAGACGAAAGAAGATATTTGTTGACATGGACTTGAACTTCTGTTTTCAGGAAATACGTATGAAGGAAGGTTGTTCCAGAAAACGGCATTTAATGAATGAATATATGAGGAAGATGAAAAGTTGGTTCTGTGGGTTTGAAGTTGGACGATTTGCGATTTATACAGAGTGAGCAGCTGTTTGGAAGAAAAGTAACGCCGAGAGCGAAAGAGAAAACCAAGTTTTTTAGATGCAGAAGAAGCAATATTTGTAGTGTGCTTGTGCCAAGAGAGATTAGAAATCAGGGTAATCCCAAAAAGAGATATATCATTTTGCCTAGAAATCGGAGTGTCACTAAAGATAATCATAGGAGAAGAAGAATCCTTTTTGCGAGATATAAGACAAGACTGAGTTTTAGAAGGGTTGAAATCAACTAAGTTGTCTTTACCCCACTGGAGAATTACCTGAAGATTGGCATTTAAGGAATTGGTAGCAGATTTTCGAGAAGTTGAAGCTAATTGAGCAGGACAAGGTTTCTCAAAATGGAAAGTGGAACGCAATTTGCTATCATCGGCAAAACTATGGATAGGATTTCCAGTCAATGGAAGAAGGTCATTAATATACAAAAGGAAAAGAGTGCGGGAAAAAAACCGAACCTTGGGGGACACCGGCATTAGTGGAGAAGTTAGAAGACAGAGAGCCATCTACCATCACCCTCAGTGAGCGATAAGAAAGAAAACTGGATAACTAATTACTAAAAACAGTTGGCAAACCATAAGATGGAAGCTTGTTTAGAAGACCTTTATGCCAAATACGATCAAAAGCTTTTGAGATGTCAAGAGCAATTACTTGTGTTTCACCGAAACTTTTCAGTTAATTAGTCCATAAAGGGGTAACATAAGCAAGAATATCACCAGTGGATCGACACTGACGGAATCCATACTGGCGATCGTTGATCAGACGGAAGGTTTCTAGGTAGTTTAACAGTTGGCAGTTAATTGATTTCTCCATTACTTTAGAAAGAGTAGAAGTAATTGCAATGGGATGATAACTGGATGGTAGGGATTTGTCACCGTTTTTTTAGGAACTGGCTGGATATGAGCAAATTTCCAAGCAGAAGGAAAAACACCTTTGGAATAAGAAAGTGAAAAAAGGCGGCAAAGAATAGGAGTAAGTTCAGGAGCACAGATTTTGAGAACAAGTGGAGAAATACCATCAGGACCTGGAGCTTTCTTAGCATCAAGATTCATCAAAATTCTTCTGATATCCTTTTGAGGAAGACCACAGGAGGCATTGAATGGAGCGTGTTGGGAATGGTGGGAAGTGTTTTACCAAGATCATTAATACATGAGCTGGATGCAAAATGGGATGCTAGCAGGTCAGCTTTATCCTTGGCTGAATTGACAACAGAATCATCTGTTTTGGACAGAGATGGGAGCAGAGATGGGCAAAAGTTGCGGCCAATAGCTTTGGCAAGAGACCAGAATGCTCTGCTACCATTAGGGCAAGAAGCAAGTTTTCTACTCTTAGCCTGTTCAAACTCTAGTTTGGACTGATTAATAACTGCTTTACAATTGTTGCAAGCTGTGGTGTAGGCAGAAAATGAAGAATTAGAAATTGAGGAATTAGAAACAAGCCAATTACGATATGCAACATTCTTCTCTTGAACAGCCTTAGCACATTTATTGGAAAACCAAGGTTTAGATAAAGAACGAGATTTTAAAGTGGAGTGTGGGATAAAGGATTCCATTCCTACAAGAATAATTTCACCAACACGATCTAAGCAAACGTTGACATCAGAACTTTTGAAACAGTAATCCGACCAAGGAAAAGAAGAAAAGAAGTCTCGTCGCAGGTCATCCCATTATGCATTCTTGTAATGCCAAACAACACGAGGTTGGGAATAGCCATGAGATAAGGGTTCCATTGGAGAAGAGACAATCACCAAGTTGTGATCTGAAGTGCCTAAAGGACCTCTCACTTCGACCGTGTACTTAGAAGGGCTGTTTGTGAGAAAAAGATCAAGCGTATTGGCTGTATGATTCGGATTGTCTGGTGCTCTTGTAGGTAAATGAACAATCTGTGCTACGTCATTAGTAATTGCAAAAGCCTCAGCATCTCGACCTGCTGGGTCGGTGTGACTAGAAAACGGAAGCCAGCTGGAGTTGTGAACATTAAAATCACCAAGAAAAATTACCTCACTGTTAGGAAAATTGGACTGGAGAAAATCAAGTTGCAAAGAGAGGAAGTCAAAGAGCTCCAAGTGATTAGTGGAGTTGGGAGAACGGTAGAGACAACAGATTAATTTGACACAATGAGGTAGAGAGATTTTAAGCCAGAGAAGATCAAAGAGAGGAGATTCCAAATTGCCAAGTCTCTCACAGGAAATATCAGAACGGACATATGCACAAGTACCACCTTTGAGGCAAAAGGAATCATACAGCGAATAATTTGGGCATCTGAGATGAGCAGTAGTTGAATCAACCGATAACTGCGATTGTCAGAAAAAGTACATGGGGTTTGGCAGACTGCAAGTGGAAATGGACATCGTTGAGATTAGAATTGAGACCACGTATATTTGTGAAATGAATTAGGAAGTGCTTGGGAGGTTTAGATCTTTTCGCAGATAAGCTTGCTCTGTTAGTTTGACAATTCATGGTGTATTCAATAGTAAGAAAAAGTGGGTGGGACATGCTGTATGAAATAATGAAATTTTTGGATATGGCGTACACGTGGTAAGAATATACCCAGATCCTTGACATAACATTGGCTCGACAATGCTCCCCGCATACACACTACTCGGACTTCCTCCAGTCACTATCTGGCACAGTAGAGGTAGCAAGATTATACACTAGCTGATCCGGAAGCCTCCTAGAGAGTTACCAATAGGTTCGGTCCGGTGAACTAACTAGCGGCCAGCCTGCGAACACCGTTTAAGAGTTGTACCCTCGAAATGTAAGGAATATTGGATCTTTCCACGACATTCATTATAACCTCAAAAGTCATCAATCATACTGCATGATGGAAGATATAGGGAAGGGTTGACCGGAACTTAGCTCTAGAGATTAAACATGGGTTCCACCACTTCAAGCCTGCAATAAGCAAAGTGGTGGTATTTCACTGGTTGATGAGAGTCATCTACCACCTAGTACTGCCTGGTAATATAGAGGGGCGGCATTCCTCCATGTGGTGTGGGTGCCACACATCGACCCCTGCTTACGTTGGTTCACACCTGGGTGGTCACCCACCATGTACTTGTGCATGGAGGTTATACCCAGGATTACTAATAGTCCCACCATCGTGAAGGTGCAAGCAGAGGATCTGGCTGTCGCAGTCCATCTGGAGTTCGCCGAAATTGGGTCCACTTGATTTGAGTGTCACCCGAATATCAGTTCCATCAGCGTTTTAGACTCCCAGGTAGCAAGTACAGCTTGTCTGGCATATCTGAGAGAATGTCTCTGACAACCTCAAGGACCAACAAAATGGAACTAGGCATAATATTTTAAGAGTTTAAGATTCTATATCTATATAATATTGGTGTTGATAAAATACAGCACAGACAACTCCTAAAGAAAAACTATGGTAGTAGTGTGAAAGACATCATTTCATCTGTATCTCATATTGTGCTCATCCTTCACGAGTTGCCCATGTATTGCACTACCTCGAATAAGTAACGCCTCACTAATAGAGAAGACTATTGTTGCTTATTCTCGGTGGGCACCACCATCCAGACAGCACTGTTTCAAAGCTAGCTGGCTTTTCATCGGTGGGTGGGCAGGTACCCTGGTATCGCAAGTGAAGGATGAGTAGATATGGTGTATCTACACTGATATTATATACAGTAGTAATGGTTATTAAGTACTTGTACATATTTAAGTAAAATTAAATGCAACGAGGCATCCTATCTTTAAGAGTATAATAATCTCTTTAATATTGGTGTAAACACACCATAGACAACTCTTAAATAAAAAACTGCGTTAGTAGTGTGAAGGGCAACATTTTATCTGTATCTCATATTGTGCTCTTCCTTTGCAAGTTGCCATATATTGCACTACCTCGAATAGTCTTCTCTTTTAGTGAAGCATTACTTATTGGAGGTAGTGCAATACATGGCAACTCGATGTGAAGGAAGAGCACAATATGAGATACAGATAAAATGCCATACAGAAAAAATAATGCCCTTCACACTACTAAAGTAGTTTTTATTATGTACTTGTAAAATAATAAGAGGAGTTTACCTCAATATAGTACGTAGAACACTACAGTATGATACTCTCCAGAAATTAAAACGAAAACACCAACAGACAATCACCAAGTTGTGATCTGAAGTGCCTAAAGGACCTCTCACTTCGACTGTGTATTTAGAAGGGTTGTTTGTGAGAAAAAGATCAAGCGTATTGGCTGTATGATTAGGATTGTCCGGTATTCTTGTAGGTAAATGAACAATATGTGCTAGGTCATTAGTAATTGCAAAAGCCTCAGCATCTCGACCTGCTGGGTCAGTGTGACTAGAAAACGGAAGCCAGCTGGAGTTGTGAACATTAAAATCACCAAGAAAAATTACCTCACTGTTAGGAAAGTTGGACTGGAGAAAGTCAAGTTGCAAAGAGAGGAAGTCAAAGAACTCCAAGTGATTAGTGGAGTTGGGAGAATGGTAGAGACAACAGATGAATTTGACACAATGAGGTAGAGAGATTTTAAGCCAGAGAAGATCAAAGAGAGGAGATTCCAGATTGCCAAGTCTCTGACAGGGAATATCAGAACGGACATATGCACAAGTACCACCTTTGAGGCGAAAGGAATCATACAGCAAAAAATTTGGGCATCTGAGATGAGCAGTAGTTGAATCAACCGATAACTGAGATTCTGTCAGAAAAAGTACATGGGGTTTGGCAGACTGCAAGTGGAACATCGTTGTGATTAGAATTGACACCAGGTAAATTTGTGAAATGAATTAGGAAGTCCTTGGGAGGTTTAGATCTTTTCGCAGATAAGCTTGCTTTATTAGTTTGACAATTCATGGTGTATTCAATAGTAAGAAAAAGTGGGTGGGACATGCTGTATGATGTAATAAAATTTTTGGATATGGCGTACATGTGGTAAGAATATACCCAGATCCTTGACATAACATGGCCTTGACAATGCTCCCCGCATACACACTACTCGGACTCCCTCCAGTCACTATCTGGCAGAGGTGAGGTAGCAAGATTATACACTAGCTGATCCGAAAGCCTCCTAGAGAGTTACCAATAGGTTCGGTCCGGTGTACTAACTAGCGGCCGGCCTGCGAACGCCGTTTTAGAGCTGTACCCTCAAAATGTAAGGAATATTGGATCTTGCCACGACATTTATCATAACCTCAAAAGTCATCAATCATACTGCATGATGGACGAGACAGGGAAGGGTTGACCGGAACTTAGCTCTACAGACTAAACATGGGTTCCGCCACTTCAAGCTCCAATAAGCAAAGTGGTGGTATTTCACCGGTTGATGAAAGTCATCTACCACCTAGTACTGCCTGGTAACAGAGGGGTGGCGTTCCTCCATGTGGTGTGGGCGCCACACCTCGACCCCTGCTTACGTTGGTTCACACCTGGGTGGTCACCCACCATGTACTTGTGCATGGAGGTTATACCCAGGATTACTAACAGTCCCACCATCGTGAAGGTGCAAGCAGAGGATTTGGCTGTCATAGACCGTCCGGACTTTGCCGAAATTGGGTCCACTTACTTGAGTTTCACCCGAATATCAGTTCCATCAGCGTTTTAGACTCCCAGGTTGCAAGTACAGCTTGTCTGGCATATCTGAGAGAATGTCTGTGACAACCTCAAGGACCTAAGGCTGTTGTTAGACCACACTTGGACTAATCTGTTCAAGTGTGGAGACTGCAATAAAAAGAAAAATTGAGCTTCTGGAAAGGGTCCAGAAATGGGTAACTCACTTGGTAAGATAGGCAAAAGGGCTTCTACACGAGGAAAGGCTTTAGTATTTTTTTTCTGTTTAGTATTAGCAATGGCCACACAGTGCAAGGAAGCCTATGGCTTATGCCGAACCAGCCAAAATAATAATAATAAATAAATAACAATAAAATAAAATGTAATTTTGAATATGTGGGTTACACAGCTTGGAAACTAGGCACCTTAGAACAGACTTGATTGAGGTGTTTAAGGCTTTGAGTGAAGTAAAATGAATGAGGACAAAATTCACATGGTTTTAAATGATTCTAGAACTAGGGGCTATAAATTCAAATTAGAGGGAGAGAAGTTTAGACTGGATTGCAAGAAGTTTTGTTTTACCCAGTGGTCATAAATTACCAGAATAAGTTACCTACATGGGTGGTTGGGGTTGACAGTTTGGGGAAATTCAAAGGTCAGCTGGATAGCTACCTACGGGAAGAGGGAAATGCATAGGTTGTTTATTTCCTTTCCTTTCCTTTTATTTTATATACTTTTTTTTTTTTTTGGCTGGTGTACCATAAGCCTTAAGCTTCCTTGAACATTATGGCCATTACTAATACTAATACTTATGCAGAAAAATAATGATTGCATTATTCTACTCCTTAGGCATTGTCTTTCCTAATGTATTTTGTGAAGAGTCTTACAAGTTTCTGTGTCATGTCACTTCTGCCTAATTTTAACAACCATGCAGTAACTTCATCTTCACCTGGGGCTTTCTGATTCTTCATTTTCTTCAATGCATGTTCTACCTCATCAGGAAGAATATCAGGTATTTTGTAAGTTTCACTAATTTTTGTGATCCACCTTCCCCACTGATGGCATCATTCCTGAGCTCCTTATATAATACTTTATAGTAGTCTTCTTCTATTTATAAGTACACCATCACTATTCTTCATATTCAGCATCATTTGTGTATTACTGCTAATTTGCTATCCCTTAATGCCTGTTCTACTTTTCTTGTATTAAATCTTCCTCTTCTTATGTCCTCTCTGAGTCTCTTTCTAATGGCGTGGCATAACTCAGTATATTGTCCTTGTCAGTGTTCATTTTGCTCTTCATTCTGGTCTTCAATTCATTATGACAAGTATTTCTTGACTATATCCCCCCCCATCCTTTGGATTTCTTTTTACCTATAGGTTTCTTGGGCTTTATCACTTTCAGAAAATTTTTGTATTCCTCGTCGATATCCTGATCCTGAAAGGTTTGCAGAAGCTCAAACTTGTTCCTAAGTTCAAGTACATACTGCTTTTTCTCCTCTTCTATGATCTAAGACCTTTGTATTATTTACCAGAGTCAACTTTTTTTCTTTTTTTTCCTTACATTTATATCAAGTGTGCATCTCACCATTCTGTGATCACTTCCAACATTTACCTTGTTCAAGACGGTAACAATTTTCACAATATATCATCCATTAGTGAGGATGAAGTCAATTTCATTAGTTGCTAATCCATTTGGGCTCTTCCATGTCCAATGTCCGTTCACCCTTTTCTAGAAAGAAAGTGTTCATTACTGACATTCCTTGAGATTCTGAATTTCACAAGTCTTTCACCTCTTTCATCAATTCCAAAATTTTCTATAGATTCCATTTCTGTGCTGTTTTGTTTCTATCCTCAGCATTTAAGTCCCCCATAATGATGTTGTAGTGAGTTTTCTGGCTATCCAAAAGTCTCTCACTTTCGGTGAACATTTCTTCAACCTCTTCATCATCATGCCTCGATGTTGGTGCATATATCATTGTAAGCTTTAGTTTGTACCTCTTAGAAATCCTGAGTACCCTTTGTGATGTACTTTTGAATTCCAAGATGTTATTTTTAATATCTTTATGGACCAGAAACAACTACATCACTCTTTTCACTGTTTCCATTGGTATACAGCAGATTTCCACTTGATAAACTTGCAAGTAATTCATTTCTTCTTGTTGTTTCAGCCAAGCCAATGATATTCCAATTCATATTTTTAAATTCCTTTTCCAGCTCTAATATCTTACCTTCATTGATGATTTTTTTCTTCTATATAAAATGAACACATGATAATTAACAACATTCACACTTAAAGAATTCTTTAAGGAAAGGGATGCCAGAAGTTTATCAGACTCCAATAAGGAGCTAAATGACTTTGTGATAACTGAAAGGAAAGTGGAAGAGAAATTGTTGAATATGGACATTAAAAAAAAAAAAAAAAAGGCATCTGGGTTGGATGGAATCTATCTCATTATATTAAGGGAGGCAGCAAAGGTGATAAGCAAACCCATAACCATAATTATGAGAACATCCTTTGTTTCAGGGGGTTTCCTATGGACTACAGACTATGAGGCTAATGTAACCTCAATTCATAAAGGGGAATCACAAAAGGTAACATGAATAATTACTGATTAAGATCTGTTCCAGGGAAAATAATGGATTTACTGGTTAAAGAATTAATGCAGGTGCTCCTGGACAAGCACACAATTATACTACTGCAATCACAGCCTAGATTTGTTAAGGGCAGCCTTGTCTAACCAATCTGACAGGGTACAATGATGCAGACCAAGGAAGTGAATGCAAAAAATAATTTTATTATAATTTTGACATTATATACTTGGATTTCTGGTGGGCTTTTGATACTGTTGCACATAAAAGACTGCAATACAGATTGCAGTAATGTGGCATTAAGGGCAAATACTGCTATGGATAAAGGGATGGTTAAGTGGAAGAAGACAGACAGCAGTTATCAATGGGCACTGCTCTTCATAGACTAATGTTATTAGTGGAGTTCCCTGGGATTCAGTGCTGGTCCATTTTTGTTTTCAATATTTATCAATGTTTTGATGATGGTATATCAGCCTTAATGTCTAAGTTTTCAGATGATACAAAGGTTGGCATGGTGGTTAACAACAATAATCAGGGCGATCTACTGCAACAAGATCTAGGAAAACTAGGTCAAAGGGCTGAGAAATGGTGGATGAAGTTTAACATTGACAAATGCAAGGTACAGTAACCGCAGAGTAACTTATCAACTGCGTGGCACTACACTCAGGAGAGTACCATACACAGTTCAGTAAAATCCAGAAACTTTGCTAGAAGTGATAAGGAGGTGATTATCCCTTTGCATAAGGTTAGCTAGCATCTTGAGTATTGTACACAGGTCTGGAGGCCTCACTTTAGGATGGTTGTTTAAGGGTTTTATGGTGCATTAGCATGTAAGGCTTCACTTAGGAAGGATGTAGATATGCTAGTATGGGTGAAAAGAAGACCAACCAGACTAGTGAAAGGAACAAAAGGGTACTGTTACAAAGAAGGCTTCAGTTCTTCAAGTTGCAGTCTTGAGACTAGGCGATTGCAGTGAGATTTAATTGATTTGTTTAAAGCCTTGAATGGATTATGTAAGCTGAATGTTAACGGCATTCTTCCACTTGCTGATTACACATGACGGGGCAAAAATCCAAGTTGAAGAAGAGTGGTTGCAAGACAGATGTGTGGAAGTTTGCCTTCAGTAAGCAGGTGGTTGACTGTTGGAACAAGCTTCCATCTGTTGTTGTGGAAGTGTACGGGCTGAATTAATTCAAGGAAGTAGTAGACAAATTCTTGGAGAGTACAGATGGGTGAACTGAGGTTTATTTTTTGGCTGAATTAGCATTAACAGAGGCGTATGATGCAAGAAAGCAAGCTTATACAGCAGGGGGGAAAAAACCCCCTTCCAATTTCACCCATCCACTTGGTCCAAAACTTTGTCTATTTCTTCCTTGAATTTATTTAATCTATCAAATTCCACAACAACAGATGGAAGTTTCTTATAGTAATCAACTATCCACTGGCTAAAGACAAATTTCCACACATCTATTATACAACTATTCTTCTCTCCTTTTGAATTTATGCCCCTCAGGTTCATAATCTGAGCAACAGGAAGATTCCCACCAGCAGTAAGCTTGCTCAACCCATTCAAGGCCTTATACAACTCAATCAGATCACCTCGAAGATGACTAGTCTCCAGACACTGCAATTTGCAAAACTTAAGCCTTCCTTGGTAAAAGGATCGCTTCGTTCCCCTCTCCAATCTTGTTGACCTTCTCTGTACTCATTCTAGAAACTACATCCTAAAATGAGGCCCCCAGACCTGTACGCAGTACTCAAGGCATGGCCTGACCACTGCCTTATACAAAGAGATAATCACCTCCTTTTCCCTAATAGAAAAATTCCTATATATCATTGAAAAGACCCCATGACCTACTCTAGCAACCTGTCTGCACTGCTCAGAAAACTTCATATCCGACTGCAGAATTATCCCCAGATATTTTTCATTCTCTATCACCCTGAGTGTAGTGCCTCACAATTGTTACATTTCCCTGGAGTTACTTCTACTCAATTTTGTCAATGTTAAACTTCAGTTGCCACCTCTCAGCCCATCTGCTCAACTTTTCTAAATCCTACTGCAGTAGCATACTGTCATTAACAACACTGCCAATCTTTGTATCATCTGGAAACTTGGACATTAAGCCTGATATACCTTCATCAATATCATTAATAAATACAGAAAACAAAAATGGGCACAACACTGAAGCCTGAGGGACTTCACGAAGAGCAGTGTCCATTGATTACCATTCTGTCTTCTCCCACTCGACCATCCTTTTATTCATTGTAGCAACTTACCCTTAATGCCAAAGGCTTTCCTAAAATCCAAGTATATGATATCAAAATTAATTTTTTTGCTTCCATTTCCTTGGTGATCACATCATTTATTCAATGAAATAGGGCAGACAAGACTTCCCCTTAACAAACTCATGCCTGGCCTGAATTATTACTGCAGTCTGGTCTAGATGACCCTGCAATAATTCGTTAACCAGTGACCTCATTATTTTCCCTGGAACAAAAGTTAAAATAACAGGTCAGTAATTACTCGGTGTCACCCTTTGATCCAAGTTTGTGAATTGGGTACATTTGCACATCTCCAGTCTGTGCAGACCTCCAATAAGTCCAAGGATGCTCTTATAATTATGGCTAAGGTTTGCTTACTTGATTTTCCACCTCCCCTAATATAACTGGATAGATCCCATCCACCCCAGGTGCCTTTCTTATGTTTAACTTAAAAAATTTCTCCTCCACTTTGATCTTAGTTATTACAAAATCATTTAGCTCCCTGTTAGTTTAATAAGCTTCTGGCCTCCACTTCCTTACAGAATTGCTCACATGTGGATGTAGATGCAAAATACAGTTTGTCAGCTTCTGAGCAGGATCATCAATGGTAGAACCATCTATATCAAGTGGACCAATCAGATTCATCTCCTTCCTTCTAGTTTATATAGGTAAAGAAGTCTTTGCTGTTTTTCTTGCATCCTTTGCCAAAGATTCCTCGTAATCTGCCTTTTCTTGCCTAACCTTTTTTGTGACTTGATTACACACTAGCTTCTACCACAGACTTTTGTATCACTTGATAATTTATATGTAACACATGCATTTTTCTTCTTTGCCACAAGTCTCAGTTCATCTGACACCCATTTAGGCCTAAACTTTGAACAGTATTTCTTAGTTGGAATGAAAAGCCTAGTAGCTTTCAAGATTAATTCCTTCCCATTTAGAATTTTCTGTTGGTCCCATGTATAGAATTTAAAAACTGTCTGGGATCACTGTAGTCACCTTTACAAGAGAAAAAAATCCTTTGCTTTACCCTCGATGGTAGTGACATCTTTAAGTCCCACATCAGTACACTGTGATCACTACTACCTAGTGATTCCTTTATCTGCAAATTTTTAATGCACGAATAATCATTGTGGATAATCAGATCAAGAGTATTACTCTCTCTGGTTGCCTCTCAACCATACAGCTGTAGAAAACAATTATTCAATAAACCCACAAACATCTTGCTAGTGTGCAAGTGACCAAACCACAAGTTCCAGTTAATATCTGGGAAGTTAAATTCCCCCATTTTAAGACATTCTGATTTAAGGGCTCACTTTATTTCTCTGTACAATTTTTTGTTGTACTCATCAGAGATTTGGTCTATATCACCCCTACCAATTTTTATTTTATCAATGATTATGTCACAAAAAACTGACTCAACATTGCACTGTCTATCTACGTCAACTGGATGCACGTCCTTAGATTTTGTGTTTCTTAACTGACTGCATAATCTCTCCTCCATTGCTACCTCATCTGTCCTTTCTGTACACATTGTATTCCCCAAATTCCAATTCTGAACAGCTTATATCTGTGTGACACCATGTCTCTGATATCCTAACAATATCTGCCTTTGATGTCTTGACCAGCACTTCAAATTCATCAAATTTATTTACTACACATGTGTATATTCCTAGCATTGGTGTACATGCAAGTATACACACACCTGTTCTTACTCTTATCTATGCAGTGCAAGAATCACTTTCATCTCTGTCTGAGACCATTTTTAATCTGTTACTCTGCACATCCTCCCCCTCAAAGCTAGCAGTTTTCCAACCCGTCTAACTAACTATATATATTTTTTTGTCCTCGCTTTTTCCCATTATATATGGGGTCAGCATTTTTTTTTTTTATTTATTGTTTTGGCATGCAATTTTTACGGCTGGATGCCCTTTCTGATGCCAACCCTCAACTCTTTATCCTGGCTGGGGATATGTGCGGTGGTCATTCCCTGACCTTCCGCATCCTCCATATTTGGTGTCACGGGCTCAAATCTCTGTCTAATCAAGAAGCGTGCGTACGCACTACTGCTCCTGCCCACGGAGGCGCCTAATTATTACAGTGGAATCTCATTAATACAAAGTTCAAGGGACCTAAATTTTCACGTTTTGTAATAATGAGGTCCCCCAAAAGTGTCAATTTTTTTTTTTTTTTGGTACATACTGTATATCTAATAATAATAATAATCTCAAAAATAAATTAATAAGATAAAATAATAAAATAAAATAAAAACAAAAGCTTTGTCTAACAATACAGTAATAGGAATAATGTATTTTTTAAAGATTTTATTTTATTTGTAAGATAAACTAAGAGAAAAGCAATATTAATGGAAATGGAAATATTGTACAGTATATATTTTGATATATACAATATTTTAGTATCACAGTAAAAAGAATTACAATTTTAATATAAAAGGAGACATACACACCATTAACTTTTTAATAAATTAATCTAATTTAAAGAAAGAATCCAATGTTTGCACAGTTTTAGTCCTATATGCATTTTTAATTACAGCACAGACATTATCAAATGCAATAGTTGTTTCTTTATCAACGTTACTGCAGGCTAACACATTCTCTATTACGTTCAATGCATTTTGGGCATCTTTTTTTAGATGGCAGTGTGCATGCTTCTTCACTTTTGCTGTCGCTGGTAACAAAAACATCATCATTTTGTTTGGTACCAAGCACCTCTTGTGGTGTTGGCATTGCAGTGGTAGCAACTTCATCCACCGTCACAAACTCTTCAAATTTGCCAACAAATCCATATGCTCCTTCAAATTCCTCCATTCTTCACTGTTGCTATCACATTCGTCTGCTGGACCATGTTTTTCGATGATGTTCTCTCCAAAGCCACTCTCTTTCTGAAGCAATTGATTATTACCACTTGATGTAATACTTTTCCAAGCCAAGATTAGGGATAGCATCCAAGACATTCCAATTTGGCTGCAAATTGTTCCCTCCTTCTATGTTGCGGATCAAATACCTTATCAGGCAGGCTCTATATACTCTCTTAAGGTTATAAATAATGCCTTGATCCAGTGGTTGCATTAAACTGTGGTATTGAGGAGGTAAAAACAACAGCCGTATATTTGTCGACTTAAGTATCTCGGCAAAATATGCTGTAAAACAGTCTAAAATCATCAAAATGTTCCTTTTTTTTGAAGCCACCCTTCTATCCAATTTTGATAACTGAAACTGAAAAATTTTGAGCGTAAGCCAAGCACTTCTATTGGCCTCATAATCACAGGGAAGTTGGTTAACTGCTTTAAAACATTTTGGCTTGGAAAACTTACTAATCACGACTGGGTGTAGTTTTGTACTGCCATCTGAATTGCAGCATATTAGAACAACGAGGTTTTTGTTTACTTAATTTTCCACCATGACAAGACTCTCCTCGAACAGCAAATTATAAAATAAACCTGTCTCGTCAAGATTAAAAATATTCTTTGCCTCATGTTTTTCAAGGAGGGACCATACAGAACACAACCAGTCTGTAGCCTTTTTTTTTTGTCAACTAATCCAGACTCACTGCAAACATTTTGCAAATCAAAGTTATTCCTGTCTTTAAATCTTTGGAGCGAGCCACTGCTGCATTTGAAGTTGCTAATCCCATGTTGCTGAGCTAGATAATTTGCCTTTTCTTGCAAAAGCAGACCTGATATTGGCAAATTACATGTACACATTTGTTGGTACCACTTGAAAAGTTTTTCTTTAAGAAAAAAAAAAAATTCTATGAATAGCATATCAACTGCCATTTTTTGGAACAACTTTCTTTCATACAAATTTTGTACATATTTCTTGAAAATTAGTCTACAAAAATTAAAGTCCAATGTCAACAAATATCTTCTTTCGTTTTCTCAACTTCCAACCCAAGCACGGTACTAGGTACTATAGGTTTTAATACCTCTCATGTTTGGGGTTTACATAAAAAAAAAAAAAAAAAAATATATATATATATATATACAAAGGGTACTAGGAAAGTTTTGCAATATGACGCAACAATGAATCATAGGAAGCTGCTTGTTGCTGCATGTTGAGACATGTTCATACGTGCATAGTAGCCGCCGCACCAAGTCGATGGGCTCAGTTATTCATTAGTAGTGAGAGTGTAAAGTGCTTGCGATGGCATCGTGGTCACGAAATGTGATAAGGACAGTTTTGCTGTATAATTTCGTGCGTGGTTTAACCATAGACCAGTGCTTAGAAGAAATGACTCTTGCACTAGATGATGATTGTCCACATCGTACAACGATATTCAGGTGGTATAGAGAATTCCAAAGGGGAAATTTCACTCTGGAGGATTCTGAGAGGCCGGGAAGGCCACGAACATCAGTTACGGAGGAAAACGTTACTGCTGTGAGGAAAATGCTTGACGAAAACAGGTGAGTGACCTACCAACAGATAGAGGATACTTTGGGCCTAAATGCGCCAGCAATTCGTTCGATTCTGCAAGATCATTTGCACGTGAAGAAACTTTGTTCTCGCTGGGTGCCGCATCAACTGACTGAAGAGCAGATGACACGACATGTGACTTGGTGCCGGGAGATGTTAAAAAAGTTGATAAGGGACAATCTCGGTATGTGAACAACATCGTGACAGGTGACGAGACTTGGCTGTACTATTACGATCTGCCGACCAAGGCTCAAAACAAAGTTTGGGTCTTTGATGATGACGACACACCCATAATTGTCAGAAAATCCCGATCTGTAAAGAAGAAAATGATAGCTGTATTTTTCAAATCGAGTGGAATTGTGGAACGTGTCGTTTTGGACACGCAGAAGACAGTCACAGCTAAGTGGTATACTGAACAATACCTGCCTAAAGTCATTGGATCTATGAAGAACCTGCGGCCAAAGTCAAGAATGGACACCTGGTACCTCCATCACGATAATGCTCCAGCTGACCGCGCCAAAGCCTGCACCGAATATTTGACCACGACAGGACTGAAACTTCTCGAGCACCCTCACTACAGTCCAGACCTTGCTCCCTGTAACTTTGCACTGTTCCCGCATGTGAAAATGAAGCTAAAAGGGAGGCGGTTTTCCAGTGATGAGGACCTTCTACGGGCTTGGGACAACGAGCGTGCTTTACTCCCTAGTGAAACTTGGCAGAACTGGTTTAAAGATTGGTTTCGGAGGATGGAGAGGTGTATTGAATGTAGAGGAAATTACTTTGAAAAAATTAAATAAACAAAGCTGTATTGCAAAACTTTCCTAGTACCCTTTGTATATATATATGAGGTATAAACAAAACCTTCAGGGATTGACATTGTATCTTGAAATTGCTTCACTGTAGCAAGTTGTGACCTGTCCCACATGTTCAGTAAGTTGTCCAGATATAACACATGTATAACAGTTTATCCAAATTGCATATTGAATAAAAAGTGCTTTATGTCATTAGGAACCACAAGGTTCTGAATGACTGAATCCCAGTTTGATACTCTTGTTTTAGAACATATATGCATGCATAAATCAAGTTTTTTTAAAAGGGATTTTTTTTTACTAATTGTGTATTAGTTTGTGTAATCATGTTAATGGTAATTTTTTTCTATAAAAAGAAAGATGGAGAAAAACTGAGTTTTTGCAAAAAAAAAAAAAAAAACAATGGAGAAACTCTCTCTCAAATTATACTACAATGGTGAGATTGAGAAGGGTCAAAAGAGATGCATTTTCTGTGGTAAATTAAGAGCTGGCATTTATGCAAAGTAGAACAAATGCAAGGAAACAGTACATAAGTTGAATTTGCACGATTAAATACAAAAAATAACTAATAAATGAATTTTACCTTTTCAAGTGCAATTCTTGCATGTGTTTCATAAACATGAACTGTAAAACTGTCACGAACACACTGCACCTGCAAAAATAAATAATTAAGATAACAAAGAGCATTCATTACTTGCACGAAATCAGATAAACATTTTACAACTGTTCTATTTAAATATGAAATCAGGATTAAACTATGCTCATCATTAAGACTCTTATTAAAAGAAACATACCAACTGCATGGTACTACACTCAGGGAAGTGGAGAATGAAAAAGACCTGGGGGGTAATTGTGCAGTCAGATATGAAGTTCTCTGAGCAGTGCAGACCATGAAGTCTTATCAATGATATATATATAGGAATTTTGCTAGCAGAGACAAGGAGGTGATTATTCCTTTCTATAAGGAAATGGCCAGGCCACAAATTGAGTACTGTGTACAGGTCTGTAGGCCTCATTTTAGGAAGGATGTAGAGTTGCTAGAATGAGTACAGAGACAGGCAACAAGATTGGTGAAAAGAACAAAGGGGTGCTCTTGCCAAGAGAGGCTTAAGTTCTGCAAGTTGCAGCATCTGGAGACTAGGCGCCTCCAAGGTGATAACGCCTTGAATGGTTTGAGCAGGCTCAATGCTGATGGAATTCTTCCGCTTTCTCAGATTATGAACCTGAGGGGCGCATAGATTCAAATTGAGGAAAGACAGTTGTAGAATAGATGTGTGGAAGTTTGCCTTTAGCCAGTGGGTGGTTGATCACTGGCTAAAGGCAAACTTCTATCTGTGGTGGAAGTTGATAGCTTAAATAAATTTAAGCCTGAACCAGACAAAGTTTTGGACCAAATGGATAGGTGAAATGAAGGTTTTTTTTTTTTTTTTTTTTGCTGCTGATGCTGTATAAGCTTGCTTTCTTGCCTCATAAGCCTCAACTAATGCTAACAACAACATTTGCACAATGATGACGGGCATTTTAGTTTAAGTTGAGCTTGGAATTTAAATAAATAAATTTAAAAAAAAAGAAAAGAAATTGACATTTACATAAAAAAAAAAAAAAAAAAAATGGTTAAACAAAGCACATGGATAGCACATTTATTGAAATATGCATAAATGTTGGGTTGTTCCTAATAAATGTTGGTCATGAGGCACCAGTAAAGTACGTCCTTGTTAATTTGATAGTGGATTATTCAAATTTAAAGTATATGGTATGGGTGTTTATTGGCGCATCAGCTGCTATGGCTATAGTGCGCCTATTCGTAGTTATATCAGAAAATAATAAAGAACGTAACAATTCAAATTCATTTCAGTTCTGAGAGCTATTCATAAAAGATTATACACTCTAATTTGTTTCAGAAAGCAGAAAAGTTCCTTAATATTTGCCTCCTCTCCTATGATATGATGTAGTGTCAGCGGTTCTTGAAGATTAGCCAGATTTTGAAGTGTTGAAGTACGATGTGGTTGATAGTGTGGACAGTCAATCAAAATATGTTTGACTGTTAGATGTTCAGAGCAGTGTGAACACTGCGGAGGATCATTGCCGGTGAGTAAATGGAGGTGAGTCAGATGGGTGTGCCCTATTCTTATCCGTGCGAGTACCACTTCTTCTCGCCGAACTTTCTGGGTGCATGAGTGCCATAATTTTGGGTCCTGTTTCAATTGAAAAAGTTTGTTATTTGTTTCTTTATGCCATAGCGCTGTCCACTGTGCATGGTATGCTGTTTGTATTATGATATTATAATCAGATGCTGGAATGAAGGCAGAGGTTAAGTCTAAGGTTGATGGATTTTTAGCAGATATATCAGCTATTTCATTTCCTTTTATGCCTGAATGTGCCGGAATCCAGCAAAACTTCACTAGTTGTTGACGGTGGTCAATTTGCAATAGCAAACTCTTGATTTTAACTAAAATATGGTGATTCTTTTGAGAGGGATTCTGCATTGCTCTAACTGAGCTGAGAGAGTCAGTGTAAACTATATATTTTGCAGACGGGTGCAGAGTCAAATTTTCTAGAGCTAATTGTATTGCATACAGTTCTGCTGAAAAGTTGGTATACTCAGGTGGAAGAGAAGCTGATATGATAGCAGAGGGAAACACTGCTGCTGCTCCAACAGTTGAAAGAGATTTGGAACCATCCGTATATATCGGCAAGAAGTCAGCACAGCTTTGAAGATGGCTAGCATGGAGTTGTTGCACATTCAGTGTCGGTAGGCGATTCTTTCCCCATTGGAGAAAATAAGTATCACAAGTTAGTTGAGGAAACGGGGTCCACGGAGGATGAGAGTAATTCTCTATCTGTTGCCTATTGTGGAGAGGAACATTCCAGTTCTGTGATATTTCAAGAAGCCGTAGGCCAGCTGGTCGGATTTTACCTGGTTTATTTCTATAGAGATTAACTAGTGGTTGATTAAAAAGGTATGGCTGAATAGGATGCAAAGAGCAAGTCTGTATTTTGGCTGCATATTTAAGTAACAGCATTTTTCTGCGGAGATGCAGAGGGGGCTCATGAGCTTCAATGTATAGGCTCTGAGTTGGAGATGTCCTATACGCACCAATTGCAATCCGCAGTGCATTATGTTGAATAGGATCCAGCCAGCGTAGTACACTCCTTCGGGCAGAATCATAAACTGGAGCACCATAATCTAAACGGGATCTGATCAATGCTCTATATAAGAGCAGCAAAGTTGTACGGTCTGCTCCCCAAGAATGGGCAGATAAAGCTCTTAGCATGTTGATCTTTTTGAGACAGGTAGTACGTAATAATTTAACAAGCTCAAAGAAGTTCAGCTTACTGTCCAGGATTAGTCCCAAGAATCTGATATTGCTGGCAATCGGAATGGTGGTATTTGATATCCGAATTTCAGGATCCGTATGCAGTTTGAGTCGATTGCAAAAGTGGATCGCAACTGTTTTTTGTTGGGAAAGACTATATCCATTGCGCTCAGCCCACTTTTGTACTTTATTGAGAGACATCTGCAATTGCCTTTCAATAGATCTCATATTCTGTGAATGGCAAGAAAGAGAGAGATCGTCAGCGTAAAGGTACGCCTCTACAGTATTTGGAAGTTCTTTTGTGATAGAATCAATTCTGAGGGCAAACAGGGTTGCACTCAAAACTGACCCTTGTGGTACTCCTTCTTCTTGCAAGAATGTAGTAGAAAGGGAATTTTGATATCGCACCTGGAAAGATCTGCTCTTGAGGAAGTTCTTAATGAATATAGGCAGGTTGCCACGGAGACCATGATTATGGAGGTCACGGAGAATTCCATAACGCCAGGTAGTATCGAATGCCTTCTCTATATCTATGGAGACCATAACTACGTGTTCGTTTTTAACAAAGGCATTGCGAATTTCGGATTCAGCCTTGATCATCAGATCAAAGGAGGACCTGTTTTGGCGAAAGCCATGCTGACTATTACTTAGTAGATGATCGCTTTCAATGATCCAAGTGAGTCGACTGTGGATCATTTTTTCAAAAATTTTACCGAGGCAACTGGATAGAGATATTGGTCTGTAACTATTAGGATTGGAGGGGTCTTTTCCAGGTTTCAAAAAGGCCAGAACTGTAGCATGGTGCCAAGAAGTGGGATAAACATTTCCCAGGAAGATTCGGTTAAAAAAGGCTAGCAGCATTTGTAAGTTTTCCTCATCAAGGTGCTGTAACATAACATAATATATCCCATCTGGCCCAGCGGCACTGTTGCGTGTTGTTCTGATGGCTTGCATAAGTTCACATTTTTGGAGTGGCTGGTTATATGGAAGTAGCAGTGAAGTTCGAAAGTTGATGTGTCTCTGTTCTGTGGTGCTCTTGGTTTTCTGAAATTCCGGAGAGTAGGTGGAAATAGCTGAGACGTGAGCAAAAGTTTTGCCTAAGGCATTTGCTATATCCAGAGGAGCAGAGACGTCTAGACCATTGCAGGAGAGAATTGGGGAAGGAACAGTTGGAAACTTCCCGGAAAGCTGCTAATTTTCTTCCATATTAATCGTGGGTTCATGTTTCTATTGATAGTCGATGCAAACCGAGTCCAAGAATCTTTCTTCGCTTGTCTTTGAATGAGACAAGCTTTTGCCTTTAGTTTCTTGTATTTAATAAGATTAACTGTAGTTGGAGTTCGACGAAATAAATTCCATGCTTTATTTTGTTCTTTCTTAGCTTTTGTGCATTCCTCATTCCACCAACAGTTGAAATGGCGTCGAGTCTTGGAATTTGATATTGGAATTGAGCTTTTAGCTGCAAATAAAAGGCAGGAAGTGATATAGGCGGTAACTTCATCTATGGGATGTAGTTGTATAATTTTTTTGTGCAGTGTGATTGCTGACTGAAATTTGTCCTAATTACCTTTAGAGAATTTCCATTTCCTGCAGGGTTCATCTAATGGTGGTTGAGTAGTCATCAGATTACAAACAATTGGAAAATGATCGCTGCCCATGGGATTATCCACAGCGGACCATTGCATGACTGGAAACAGTATCGGGGAGCAAATCGATAGGTCAATGGCAGAAGTCTGTCCATTAGGTAACTGTACATGGGTGTGCGAACCACTGTTAAGAAGAGTGAGGTTTTGTTTTTCCAGTAAAGTTTCGATCAGTCGGCCGTGTCTGTCTAATTTAGTTGATCCCCATAAAGGGTGGTGGCCATTGAAATCCCCTAGCAGGCAGATAGGGGAGGGTAGCTGTAATAATAGTTCCTTAAGATCATTATAAGAGTAAGTATGATTTGGTGGGAGATAAACTGAGACTAGAGTTAAAGCAGTCTGAGTAATCAGACGCACAGCGACAGCTTCGATTTGGGTTTGGAGAGTGATTTGCCTAGCTGGAATCCTTGTGTTAATTAAAATAGCTACACCACCACGAGCAGAATTGGAAGTATTTCGATCTAATCGATAGACTGAGTAGTTTTTTATGGAAATGGAAATTTGAGGAGTTAAATAGGTTTCTTGCAGGCAGAAACCAACTGGAGAGTAGCGGTTAATTAAGTAATGAATGTCATCAATGTTGCCACGAAAGCCTCTGCAATTCCATTGCAAGACGTTAGGCATTACTTGAATTTAGAAGAAGAAGCTGTACCTGACGTGGCTGTCTTATGTCGTTCTGGCTTTGGTTTGTCTCTTTTTGGAAATGTAGGGCGACCTGTGTCCATATCTTCTTCTTCTACAAATATTTCCAGAACCGGATCTTCCAGTTTGGATGAATACTCTGAATGCATCGATGTGTCCTGAATAATCTTTTTTGTAGATGAATTAGCATTATTTGAAGTAGTAGCAATCACTGGTGGAGGAGGAGATTTTGTGGAATCTTAAGAGGCGTATTACTGAGTGCTTCAGGGTATTGGACTCTTGCTGAGAGAGGACAGCTCGAGCCCAGTCGGAGATTGATATGTTATGTGGAATGGTAACATCAGTTTGCGTGGCTATTGTCTGATATTTTTTTACGATACTGGCATAGGTACGGTTATGTATAGTGGGTGCAACTAATTTTCTTGCTTCCTGATAACTAACTTTATTTTCAACTTTATATTGCATAATTTTTTTCTCTGTTTTCCATCTCTCACATGTCTTAGAGTAGGCCGGATGGTTGCCTTTGCAGTTGGGACAGATCATTTCTTTCACTGAACAATCACTTTGAATGTGATCAGAGGATCCACAGTTGGGACAAACTGGGTTGCTTCTGCATGTCGTTTGAGAGTGTCCATACTTTTGGCATTTATAACATCTCAACGGATTGGGTATAAAAGGACGAGTGCGGCAAAGAAGATATCCTGCTTTTATTGATGAGGGCAGATTTGGACTGTTAAAGGTGAGAATTATATTTCTGGTGGGTATCAGAATATTGTCTCTTTTGACCATAATTCTTTTTACAGCGATTACATTTTGTTCCTTAAGTTCTTCTTTAATTTTTTCCTCCGTCACATTATCATCAGGTCCCAACTAGATATTACACCCTTTGATGTATTTAGGGTTGCATGTGGAGTTACGTTAACTGGAATACCAGCAAAATTTGTCATTTTTAGTAGTTTTTCAGAATGCCTGTGGTTTAGAGTTTCAACAAGTAAGTCCCCTGATTGCAGTCTCTTAACTGTCTTGGGAGACCCTGCAATACTTTCCAGATGTTTTTGGATTAGAAAAGGGGATAGCTTACTGAGAGGCTGTTCTGATAGTGAGTGCATTATTAAAAATGCTGGTAAGTCTGTCACAGAGGGATTTTTTTTCAACCTCTTTGCTTGTGACAAATCATGTTTATGTTCAGTATCTGGCCGACAGCTTGTCAACTCTATAGTTGGAAACATATTTTTTTCCATGTTGGCTCCTCTTAGCCCCTGGCAGATGAACTTTTCTGCCAAGGTTACCGGCCCCGCCACGGGGAGGCAGGAGCAGTGCCTGGTGTGACCAAGCGAAGTTAGTAGTGATTAGTCTATTAAATATGAAAAAAGAAAGGTTACTTTCCTTTCTTGCTCTCAATCAGTACTTTTGAAAAAAGAGCTGCTATTAAATAAAAGGATTTATTAAGGAGAAGAACGTAAAAGAGAACTAGAATTCACCTTTTGAGAGTCGCAGTGAAAGCACAGAGAAATCGCTCAGTCACAATCGCTTGGCACCCGGGGCCAAATTTAAAGTATTTATGTCACTACCACTCACTAACCAACAATATAATATTCATTTTAAAACAGATTATTTTGAAATATGTCTACAGTGAAATTCAAAACCTGAACCGCAACTTGCAAAATAGCTTGAGTAATTTTAAAAAAAAAAAAAGACTGCCAAAGCCAACTAAAAGCAAACATCACATAACAAAATTGGATAGAGCTATAAAAATTTTGCTATTTTTTGCCAATAAAATTACCAGCCTATAAGAAGAAAAGAATAAATATTATAAATTACCAAATGGAACTTTTTCTTCCACCGCATCTGCTACATCTATTTCTGCCAATGGCCGTTGGTAGCACGTTGCTAATTTATATCACAGAAATTCCTGCTATAGGAGCTGGTTTGCCTTCCATGTTATGTTACAGCAGTGTTTCAGGGTGGGGTATGTGTTTTTTGTTTTTTTTAGGCCACTGGCAATGACAAAACGATGTATCAAATTTTATCGATATCATAAAAGGATACCTTGCTCTTAACATGTTTCTTGCGCAGAGTCATTGTTAAAAAATTTTCAATGCAGTACGTGACTGCTTATTTCTAATTGCAACGGTTTTACATGTAAGTCAGGCATGCTTCACTCTTGTTGTTAGAACTAGTTTTCCCCCTCTGCATGCATTATAGCTGCATTTCATAGCAATTTTTACAGCCCATATGCTTGCTGGTAATGACAAACTAATGTGTCGTTATTAAATTTCCAAGCAGTAGTCATTTTTTTTTTTTTTTTTTTTTAATTCTGATCAGAGCTGTTTTACAGTGACAGTTTGACTGTTAATTGCCAGTGACAATTAACAGTCAAATTTTTACCAACAACAAGAGCCATCCCTTGGACAGGATGGGAAAAAAATTAAGCAGTTGTGCTTACTCCATAACTGATACAACCACACTGTCACACAATGAATTTCGACCAACAGAACAAGAGGGTAACTCGACATAAAATAATAGTAAAGGAAAGTGAAAGCAAACAGAAAAGTAACAAAATTTGTTGATTGGTCATGCAAAATGTGTGGTTGGGTAGTTATGAAATGCAAAAAAGAGGAAGAGGTTATCACCTATTTTTGCTTGAACTGATCCACCCCTCTCTACATACAATTACACAATATACATATAATATTGCATATAATAAACACTTACTTTAACATTATATACATCAGACTGTACAACTAGTAATGGGGGGGGGGGAAAGAGAGATTCAATCCTGTTTATTATGTGACAGAAATTCAATTTCTACGTAGCATAATTGTTGCCTTAATTATCTACCTATAACAAATTTTTTTCTTAATTCTCATTTAATACAGTCGAACTTGGTTATAACGAGCACGCAAATAATGAGATCACAGCTGTAACGAGCAAAAAGCCATAATGATTTTAATTTACATGTATTCCCATACAATTACTCATTGCTATAACGAGCATACTACACAGATATACTGAACAAATTTTGGTAACTATGCAAACATTCTTAAGTGCTCAAGTAGTCAAAAAAACCTGCATATGATTAGCGGCAGCTGGGAAGAATAACCTTGTCCTTCCCAGGGCTTCTAAGAACTTTCTATGCAGATCACTATCATTTTAAAGTAAAATCAGTTAGAAACAAAATCTACTAACAAAGGAAAGTGTCTCTTGATTAGCGAAAAAGTCAAAATTATTTGTGAATCAGCAAGTGGTGCAAAAAAAGTTGAAGTGTGTAAAACGTTTCTTTGTCCTCTTCAAGTGTATCGACATTGTGGAAGAATACAGATGTTTACATATCGACACTGGAAAAGAACATAACCAAAAAAATAAATAAATAAAAATTTAAAAAGTGCAAGGTTACAAACATTGATGAAACATTTCCTCAATGGTCCACTACACAAAGAAGTGCTGGATTTTCAATAGATGGTTCGATCTTGAAGGCTAAAGCAGAAAAATTTGCTAAACAATTTGGATGCAACAATTTTTATGTAACAACTGTTGGATGGATCAATTTAAAAACCGACATAACATTGTTTATGCAAAAATTAGTGGAGAATCTTGATCTGCAGATCCAATAATGGCAAATGAATGGATTGACCGTGTTTGGGCAGAAATCAGGAACGATTTCAATGACAAAGACATCTACAATGCTGACAAAACAGGACTTTTTTTTTATAATTTTATACCTGAAAACATTTAAATTCAAAGGGGAAAAATGTGTTGGTAGAAAAAAGCAAAGGCTCACTTGCTGGTACTCGTATGCGGAAATATATTTGTTATCGGAAAATCGTTAAAACCTCTGTTTAAAAAACATAAGGAAACTTCCTGTGGATTACACTGCAAACAAGAGAGCTTGGATGAATTCGGATATTTTTCAGCAATACCTAAATGACCAGAATAAGGAGCTATTCAAAAAGAAGAAAAAATTTTTGTCACTTGATAACTGTCCTGCACATCCACAGATTCAAAATTTGTCCAACATTAACCTGGTGTTTCTGCCTCCCAATGCAATATCAATTTTACAACCAATGGATATATGTGTAATCAAGAGTTTGAAAGGATTTTATAAAAGATTTCTAGTTCTACTGTGATCAGTCAAAGAGAACAGAAATTTACTGAGTCTATATCGATATTGGATGCTATAAATTTATTGAATGATGCATGGAGCAATGTTACTTCAGCAACCATATCGAATTGCTTCAAGAAACTGAAATTAAATTCAAATGGTGGATGAAGAAGATGGAAATGAAGAAAACAACTTACTATTATCAGAATGGTAATTACAAGACAACATTGTAGGTTTTACAGATAAAATCGATGAATTTGTACGAATCAATCACAATTTATTAACTAGTGGTCTTCCTACAGAGAGTGACATTGTAGATGCTGTGCTCAACGCTCAACAAAGATGATGATGATATGACAACTGAAAGTGAATCAAAATCAGTGCCGACAAGCTCAAGGTGCAATGGACACAGTCGATTTTTCTGAAGGAACTGAGGCAAGTAATGAGACTTTTAATGCTTTGAGTGTTTTAAGGGGAAACTTAAGAAATATCAAAATGAAATCTTTAAGACTCACTTTAAAATAAACTGCACTCTATTCTCCAGGGCTTGAAGCCACTCCAGCACAGACGAAGCTAGGTGCAAAGAGATTTCCAGAGTGAGGACAGACTTGATCAATTGTGGCTATCCAACCCACATATTGGACAAGTGCTTATTACAAGCACAGGAGCTCTCAGTCCACCCAAGACCACCATCAACTCAGGACAATGTGCCTACCACCTACATTCCCTACTATCCGGGCACATCTAGCAAGGATAAGGAGGCAATGGTCAGGCCACACCTTGATACAGGTCTGAAGGCCTCATTTTAAGAAGGATGTAGAGCTGTTGGAACGAGTACAGAAAAGGGCAACAAGATTAGTGAATGGAACAAAGGGTTGCTCTTACGAAGAAAGGGCCAGATCTCAAAAATCCTCCAAGAATACCACATAAAATGCGTGCAGCTGCCTGGTAGAAACTTACTAAGGCATGTTGTCTAGTTTCCGACATAAAGGCTCCGGTTACCCCTCTCTTACACAGTGGTGAAGTATACCGCATAGCCTGCAAATATTGTGACAGCTGCTACATAGGAGAGACCTCGAGATGTCTTCAAGACCACCTTGCAGGACACAACAGATTGATTCGCCTTGCTGAGACTGACCAGTCTGCAATCGCAGAACACTTCTGGCCGACCCACCATGACCTCAATCCCAAGCACAACTATGAAGTGATTGACCAGTCCCCAACACTTTCGTCACCAACTCTGGTTAGATTCACTTAATAATATTGTGTAATTCGAGAGCCATGAACAGCTGCAAAGGCATGAGACTACACCCCATCTTGGAAACAACTGTTTTGAGTCTAGATAAGCGCTGGAGGCAAAAACTATGCATGTCCATGCAGCAAAAATTAAAACCAGTTTAATGGTTGAATGGCCTACCTCGTGCCCTCGCACACCTTACTGCACGCACAACTCTGTGTCCGGTAAAATAATTTTTATCTCTAAAGTTTCCATTCTGTTAGAATTTGTTGACAAAGAGGCACGTTCAGCCTTGAAAGCTCCAAGCTATTTAATTAAAGTTATATTTTACTGGATATATACGTTATTATTATTTCTCATGTACAATGGATTCCAATACAACAGGTCCATTTACTCTCTGAGGTGCCTCCATAGCCAAGTGGGCAGGAGCAGCAGTGTGTAGCTGTTCCTGCTCGGGGGTTTGAGCCCGTGACCACCAAATACGGAGGTTGCAGAAAGGTCAGGGAATGACCAAAGCATATCCCCCCCCCCCACACACACAGAGCAATATGGCCTTATTTTGGTTTTTAGGAGCATTAAGTTGCTAATGCTCCTAAAAAACAAAATAACAAACTAACAAATAACTCATCTGACAACGCTTTTCAACCACATGTTGTGATCACAGGAATGAAAATTACCAAATAAGGGTGAGCACAACACCCTTATTCGGTAATGGGATTATTTGTCTTCAAGCATGCATGTAAAAGATCATGAATTGGAGATTAGATATGGCCAGCAAACACTAACAGAACACATTTTACTTTATATAGTACAGTCTGTCCTCGTATAGCACGATAGTTGCGTTCCTAGAAACTCTCGTGCAATGCAAAATCATGCAATATAAACAACAGGCCCTATGGGAAAAGTAGGGTTAGGTGCCGACCACCCAAGATTGAACACACATTTGGAACCAAAACATTACCAAACACAATAAATAATCGGGTAATTTTAATCGTTATAAAATACTTACGTATTTTATAACGATTAAAATACGTAATAAAAATAATATTATATTATAATAAAGAATTTTTAGTATTTTTTAATACTAAAAAAGTATTTTTTACGGATAAAATACGTATTTTATTCGTAAAAAATGTATTATATTAAATAAAATAGTTGTAATAAAATACTTACGTATTTTATAATACGTAAGTATAAATTATAATACTTAAGTCGTAATAAAATATTGCTAATGCTTTTGCTTCTATCGTAAGCAAACTTGCTTTTTGTTTGATTTTCTATCCAAAGAGATGACAGCCGTTCCATCTCTTCCAATTCTTTGTGTCTTAATCTAATGGATTTTAATTACACTTTGAGTTGTTCCCGCTATGAAAGTTGTTTTTATTTTCTCCGAATTCTTTGTAATTCTCTGCGTTGTCTCATTTAGGTCTGTAGCACGTGCAATATCACATGGTCTTTCATTTCGCTCAAAGCATTTCACAATTTCATATTTTTTCTCTATCGACAGAAGCGGACTGGCCATAAGCCTTACGGGGGGAACCACAGTGGGCCGGAGGCCGGTGTGATTTTGGCCATAAACCGTAGTATGAGGCCACTACAAATTTTCCCGGGTAAGAATTTTTGACCCAGTCCGCCTCTGTTTATCGATATTGCTTCTTTTTTTTTTTCTCTCTGAATCTGCAGTGTCTTAGCCAGGACGCTTCCTTTTCACACCCTTTAAGTATTTTACTAATTTTTAGGGAATAAAGCACAATTACAAACGAGGTGGCACGCTTGATACACAGAAACAAAGCTGCGCGCGTGTAGCAACTGAATAAACAACACCGTAAAGGCCGAGATACACTATTAACACCTCACATTTTATTAAAGCACATTTCTGGGGGTTACTACCATAAAACAATAAAAACAATTTCCAGTTGCGTTTCTGCTAGTGGAATCTGTTATAAACTGGTAGTAAACTCCATCTAATTGCATTTGCGATTATATCGATAGCTGGAATTGTGTTGGTTTTTACGTTATTATGGTGAAATGTGTTTCCCTTTCACTGATATAAAACACATAAATACATTTTCAGAATCTTCTTCGTTCCTATCGTGTTGCGTTCAGTTGGGGTGATTCCGCATTCGACTGCCATTTCTTGTAAACACAAAGGCGAATCGTGTATAAGCGAATTCGGTTTGTGTTATATAAGATAACATTCCCCTATTTATAAATCGTGTATGATCGAATTCGTGTAATGCAAACACGTGTTATACGAGGACCGACTGTATCTATAAATTGTATGCATTCACAGTTGGTTTGCTTCTGGTATTTTTTTTTTTTTTTTTTTTTGGTAAGATTAAAAATTAGTTATCAGCAATCCCTTCATCTCTACAAGAATAACTTACCATTGCTTGTAAAGCCCTTTAATACTTTCTGCTTTTATCAATGTGAATTAAATTACACCTTTGCAAATGGAAAGGAAGTGGCATAGTCACAACTGCCTCAGAGAATATGGAACTATTCATTAAAAGGAAATTCTGAAATTTAAGATGATTCAAATTTCTTCTTCTTCATAAATTAGATGTGACATATGTTGTGGCCAGAACTGTGTTGTTTTCTACTGTATCTTTGCAGATTTGCCATTCTTTTTTGTTTTGGTTTCAATAAAATTTATCACTACAGCTCTGCTCTTCTCATTTTGGTCTGGTCAAATTATTTTCGATCAAATTAAGCATGGCACTGGCTAGCTAGTAAGGCACATTGAACAGATGAGCTTTCTCACCTACCTTCCAAGATAGACTACTCTTCCTTTTCATGTCAAGAACCTCAGCCAAGTGTTATTTGATTTGTAGACTAATTTGCTTTCTTTGATTATTTAGAGAAAAAGAGTCAACAAAACAAGCCTGCAGATTCAATAATCATAAACCAGAGTCCCATCATATACAGTGGATTCTGGTTATTTTGGTCACCGGTTAATTGGGGCAGCTGTTTATTTGGGGCAAATCTTAAAAAACAGAAACCAATCGAGAAAATAGCCAGGGTTTACTTCGCTTAATTGGGGCAGGAGACCGCAGCACTGGAGATTACCCTACGATTGTCTCCGACGGTACCAAGTGGTTCGGTCAAAATTCTGGAGGTCACAACCATAAAACAATAAGCAGTTACCTGTTTATTGGGGTTTTCTGTAAACTGACAGTAAACTCGATCTTACTGAATTTGCGATAATACCGACAGCTGGAATTCTGTGGGTTATTATGGTGAAATGTGTTTACACTTCCATGGAATCTTCAATCATATAAAAAAATTAATTTTCAGATCTTCTCTTCATTCCTATTTTTAAAGCTTTGTAACTCGTTACTCTGTTCTCATTTGTGTGTATCATGTTACTTGAAATTTGTGTGTGTGCCATGTTCTTTGTTATTGATTGCTTATCTTTTTACTGTTTTAAATTTTAACCCCCACCCAAAGATGTCAATGAACAGAAATGTCAACTAGTTCGTATGTACATATTACAGTACGTATTAATTATTCCGATTATCAAGTATATTCTTCTGATTTTCCCATATCATTTAATTTTTTAATTGGTAAGGAGGTAATAAAGAGTAAATTTGTGCTTAATATATCTTTACTTTTATAGCCTATGGATAATATTCCTCCTATTTTCTCTAATTAGAATCGCTGTTTAATAGAATTAAATTTCAATTCGCAAAAGTGATCACAATGACCGGTGCTTACTACACATCGTATAGTAAACGGTACTTTACTATAGTGAGTTTGTCGTAACGTGATTTGATTGTACAGTTAACTAATTGTAAGGGGGGGTACATGTATTTTTAACTATTTACGTGAAACTTCGGATAATTGGGGAAGCCGCTTAATCGGGCCAAAATGCACTAGTCCCGATGTGTCCCAAATAACCGGAATGGACTGTATTACTAAATACAAAGCCTCTTTCGGAAAATAATTCTGTGGATATCAACAACCTTCTTTAAACTAATGTACTCCATTTTTACCACTTAGTTTTATAAAAAACTAAGTGGTAAAAATTTTATAAAAACTAAATGAATATTAGAGCAGGGCTTCTTAAACTTTTTTCACCTGCAACCTCTTTTTTCCAACCCTTGGTTTTATATATGGTCCAGAACAAACCTCTTTCAGACAGACATAGCCTTAAATTTAAGTTTTTCATACAATTTCAATGTATCAAACGAGGACAGGTGATTATTAGCAAGTGTATAACACATTCCTCCGTTTATACACTTATCTCTACCTTGTACACTGAAGTACATATTGTGCTATTAAACAAAAAACTTTATTACACTCAAATTTATACAGTTTTATAAAAAAAATCCCTTCCAAAAATACAAGCAAAAAAATGCAAAAGTACAATTAAATATGCAGTAAACAAACATAAGAACAACCATAAATGTAAAATCTTTAATGAGATGGATGATCTTGTTTATTTTGGCACAATAAATTAAATCCTGGCAAAATTTTTATTAGTGCAGGTCTCATAGCAACTTCGATGTTGTCAAGACCAGAATGGTATTTTGTCTTTGTTAGAGCCAATGTTGAAAATTCTGACTCATAAATGCCAGATCAGAGTATTGGATATTCAGCACCCTGAAGCCAAAAAAGCATTTAAAGATTTCATCGAGAATTCAAGCTTAAGATTTCCATTACTAGAAAGCTCTGCAAATTCTTCTTGAGCCTGCAATGAGAGATGTTTTACCTCCTCCATTTGTACAATGAATGGTTTTTGTTGTTGTTGAAGTGGGATTTACTGGTGCAAGGGCTGCTATGGCCAAAATGTGCCTGAATGGTTTTTGAACCCAATCAAAATGATCAGTTTTAAAATCTGGAAGAAAATATTTACAAAACTGATTTTCCAAGCATATCAAATGATCAAGTATAATCTGCATTATCAGATTAAAACTGAAATTGAAATAATTTCAATTTTAATTATTTCCACTATGGAAACACTTCAAATGAGTCATTTTCCTCTTCCATATGTTTATTTTTTTTTTCCATAAATGCTTGGACTATATCTTTCAGTAGGAAAATATTAGTGTTCTCTTCCTGCAAAGACAGTCTAAGTATTACAAATTTGTTGAGTTCCTCAAATATATCTGATAAATAAGATAATTTGCAAAGCCAAATGTCACTGTAAAAAAGTTTTGCAAAATCAGTTATTGTCAGACAAAAATAACACTTTCATTTTTTAACTCCCACTGGTCATCTGAAACTTCGTCCACTTGATAACCATTTTACTTCCGTATGCAACAACAATTTACCATAATCAGATCCTATATCCTTGCAAAAAGGAAGCTATTAAGTGCATGACACTTAATGAAGTTGATAACTTTTACTGAATCTTGTAGTACACAGTATTTAGATAGCAGAAATATTCTTAGCCACAAACACATCTTGAAGTACACAGTATTTAGATAGCAGAAATGTTCTTAGCCACAAACACATCTTGTAGTACACAGTATTTAGATAGCAGAAATGTTCTTAGCCACAAGTGCCTCTTGATGAATGACACAATGAGTAAAAAAAGTAATGTGTTTATTATTAGCAGATTTAATTCTGGCTACAAATCTAGCATTTTTTCCCATCAATGCTCCAGCACTGTCAGTACATACACCAACCCAATTACTCCATTCTAGACTTGAAAAATTTATCCATCAGAAAAATATCATCACCTATTGTACACCCATGTAATGACCAACAGAATAGTAAGTCTTCATGAACATAGTCATCATAACAAAATCTGACATATGTTAACAGTAGGGCTCAACTCGTCCAGCTGAATGGCAAATTTCCAAAATTCTTTTAATGATCGCATCATTTGACAAAGGAATTTTACTTATTTCACCTGCATATTTTTTTTTCCACGAATCGTTTCTGTTATTAGTATTAGTAACGGCCGCATGGTGCAAGAAAGCCTATGGCTTATGCTGCACCAGCCAAAAAAAAAAAAAAAAAAAAAAATCCGAACAAAACAATGATAAAAACAAAAAATAAATAACTAAATAATAATAATTAATAAATAAAAAATAAAAAAAATAATAAAATATAAATAAAAAGGAAATTAAACCTATCATCCTATGCGCTTCCCTTACCCGAAAGTACTATCCAGATGACCTTTGAATTTCCCCAAACTATCAGCCTCCGCTACCCATGAAGGCAACTTATTCCAGTAATTTATAACTCACTGGCTAAAATAAAACTTCCTGCAGTCCAATCTAAACATTTTCCCCCATAACTTGAATTTATGTCCCCTAGTTCTAGCATCATTTATAATCTTGAAAATTTTGTCCTCATTCATTTTACTGATGCCTCTCAGAGCCTTAAATACCTCAATCAAATCTCCTCTAAGGTGTCTAGTTTCCAAACTCTGCAACCCACATATTCGAAGTCTTTCTTCATAAGGACGCCCTTTTGCCGATCTCACCAGGCGAGTTACCCTTCTTTGCACCCTTTCAAGAAGCTCGATGTCTTTCTTTAGGTGCGGTCTCCATACTTGAACACAGTATTCCAAGTGTGGTCTAACATAAGCCTTATATAATGGGATTATCACGTCCCTATCTCTACTTGCAAAAGTTCGATAGATCATCGATAGAACACCATGGGCCTTCCTTGCAACCTATTTACAATGCTCAGAGAATTTCATGTCTGACTGTATCGTAACACCCAAGTCCCTTTCCTCCAGTGTTGGGTTTAGTTGAACTCCACCAAGTGAATAAGTTTTTTTGGGATTACTGTTTCCCAGGTGTAATACCTTACACTTTGTTGGATTAAAGCACAGCTGCCATTTTTCTGACCATTCTTGAAGTCTATCTAGGTCTCTCTGAAGAAGCTCAGCTTGACAGTGATCATTAACTACTCAACCAATTTTAACATCATCTGCAAATTTAGACATCACACCCTCTATCCCTTCATCAATGTCGTTTATGAAAATTAAAAACAACAGTGGTCCTAATACTGATCCTTGGGGAACCCCACTTCTTACATCAACCCAATCTGAGGAATAGCCATTTATCACAACCCTCTGCCTCCTGCCCTGAAGCCATCCTTCTATCCATCTAAGGATTTTTCCAGTGATTCCAACCTGTTCCAGCTTATAAAGCAACCGCTCATGTGGGACTGAGTCAAAAGCTTTGCTGAAATCTAAATAAACAATGTCGAAATTATTCCCTAAATCCAGCTCGTGAGTGACCCTTTCGAAATAGAGAACCAGATTTGTTAAACATGATTTTCCCTTTACAAAATCATGCTGAGTATCCTTGAGAATTTCAATTCGATCCAAATGATCCTGAATTCCACCCTTGATCATTGCCTCCATGATTTTCCCTACTACTGAAGTCAGACTGACAGGTCGATAATTTCCAACTTCACTTTTAGAGCCAACCTTATGTATGGGAGATACATTTGCACTTTTCCAATCCAAGGGAATCTCCCTAGAGTCCAGTGATGCTCGCATAATTAGCCTCAATGGTTCAATGCACTCGCTTGCCGCCTCTCTTAAGATTATAGGGTATATTCCATCAACTCCAGGAGCCTTACTGGTCTGTAGGCTCGAAAGTTTTTTCATTAAATAATCTTGCGAAATTTCAATATCATTAATTACATATTTTTTAACTTCGCTCCCACAATTTCCCATTGCCACAAAAGGCTTTTCATTTGTAAATATCGATGCAAAATAACTGTTGAGTTCATCTGCAACGGCAGCTGGTGTATTTATTACTATCCCCTTTCCCTTACGTAATGGTCCGATCTGGTTTGTCCTGCTCTTCCTGGCATTTATGTATGTGAAGAATTCTTTATCCCCCCCTCTTTGCTCTGTTTGCTAGTGATTTCTCATAAACTGCCTTTGCCTGTCAGACCTTTTCTGTGGCTCTATTACAGATCACCTTGTAGCTGTTATAGGCTTCAGTACTTTTTATTGCTCTGTAACCTTTCCATGCCACCATATTCTGCTAGAGTAATGTGGCAACTTCACTATTCATCCAACTTGGAACCCTTCTCGTGGAGTATTTTTTTTTAATGGTATATACGCATTCAAGGCATCTGTGATTAATGTTTTAAAAGCGTAATACAGTTCAATTGTATTCATTCTCAGCGCAATATCTACCCAGTTAATAGAGGCCATGTAGTACCTTAAGGCATCGTAATTTCCTTTTCTGAAATATATTTACATATATTTGGACATAGTTATGCTGGACGATGACAACAGAAACGGATAGCTCGTTAATTATTGTTGATACATTGAAAGGGTTAGGCCCTCGAAAAAGTCCCTTTCAATGTATCTTATTGCCATAATTAACATTTTAATGGTATTTTTATAATTTATTGCTTATGTCATGGCATAGATTGATTTTTTCCAGGTCACGTTGGGTACCCGCCATGGTTTATGGTTTACCTAATAAGCTAGTATATCATATTTTACCTTTAAAAACTCTTACCACTATTAACTTAACTCATATTCTATATATATATATATATATATATATATATATATATATATATATATAGAATCAAATTACTAAAGCGTAGATCTGGGATATTATAATTACTAAAGCATAGAACTGGGATAATATAAGATTATACAAAGGGTACTAGGAAAGTTTTGCAATATGACGCAACAATGAATCACAGGAAGCTGCTTGTTGCTGCATGTTGAGACATGTTCATACGTGCATAGTAGCCGCCGTGCCAAGTCGATGGGCTCAGTTATTCATTGGTAGTGAGAGTGTAAAGTGCTTGCGATGGCATCGTGGTCACGAAATGAGATAAGGACAGTTTTGCGGTACAATTTCGTGCGTGGTTTAACCATAGACCAGTGCTTAGAAGAAATGACTCTTGCACTAGATGATGATTGTCCACATCGTACAACGATATTCAGGTGGTATAGAGAATTCCAAAGGGGAAATTTCACTCTGGAGGATTCTGAGAGGCCGGGAAGGCCACGAACATCAGTTACGGAGGAAAACGTTACTGCTGTGAGGAAAATGCTTGACGAAAACAGGCGAGTGACCTACCAACAGATAGAGGATACTTTGGGCCTAAATGCTCCAGCAATTCGTTCGATTCTGCAAGATCATTTGCACGTGAAGAAACTTTGTTCTCTCTGGGTGCCGCATCAACTGACTGAAGAGCAGATGACACGACGTGTGACTTGGTGCCGGGAGATGTTAAAAAAGTTTGATAAGGGACAATCTCGGTATGTGAACAACATCGTGACAGGTGACGAGACTTGGCTGTACTATTACGATCTGCTGACCAAGGCTCAAAACAAAGTTTGGGTCTTTGATGATGACCACACACCCGTAATTGTCAGAAAATCCCAATCTGTAAAGAAGAAAATGATAGCTGTATTTTTCAAATCGAGCGGAATTGTGGAACGTGTCGTTTTGGACACGCAGAAAACAGTCACAGCTAAGTGGTATACTGAACAATGCCTGCCTAAAGTCATTGGATCTATGAAGAACCTGCGGCCAAAGTCAAGAATGGACACCTGGTACCTCCATCACGATAATGCTGCAGCTCACCGCGCCAAAGCCTGCACCGAATATTTGACCACGACAGGACTGAAACTTCTCAAGCACCCTCCATACAGTCCAGACCTTGCTCCCTGCGACTTTGCACTGTTCCCGCATGTGAAAATGAAACTAAAAGGGAGGCGGTTTTCCAGTGATGAGGACCTTCTACGGGCTTGGGACAAGAGTGTGCTTTACTCCCTGGTGAAACTTGGCAGAACTGGTTTAAAGATTGGTTTCGGAGGATGGAGAGGTGTATTGAATGTAGAGGAAATTACTTTGAAAAAATTAAATAAACAAAGCTGTATTGCAAAACTTTCCTAGTACCCTTTGTATTAACCAATCAGATTAATGCCATCTGAGATAGAACATTAAATCCATCGTTAAATATATGCAGGAATGAAATAATGTTAAATTGTAAAAATGTAGAAGCCTTCCTGTAGTTTAAAATACCCGAAGCAATCCAAGAACAAACCGGACCCTAGGCAACAATGGTTAAACATAAATATTAAATTCAATAAAAAATATACATAATTAGCCAACCATGCAAGGGACTTTGTTGAGGGCTAAACCCCTACAAAATACATAACCGATGGCTGGCAGAGCCATCAGTTTCTGTTGTCATCTGCCTGTATAACTAGGACTGAAAGATATCGAAATGGACACAAGTTAGGTATTAAAATAAAATAATATAACAAAATAGTAAAATAAGCAATGCTGAGAACTAAATAATCTGCTAAACATAATAAACTAAATTAGCTAACAAAAGAAGAACAGAGAGAGAAGGCTAGTTAAAGTACTATTACTTTAACTAATAGGTATGGGTAGGTATGAGACATTCCTTCAGACAGGCTATTGATCCGCTCAAAGCCCCCGATGAAGCAGTGGATTGATACCCATGTGATGGAATGTTTTTTGAAAAATTGTAGCACATTATCATTTGGCATTGATATTTCCAAAAATTGCATTGCATATTATCATTTAGTATTGATATTTTCATTATCAGTTAGTAATGACATTTTCATTATCATTTAGTATTGATTGCTTCATAGTAATTTTAATATGTTTACATTAACTTAACGTTTATAGGCCTAACAGACTTAAGATAGCCTACAATATCCTGGCTTGATTACCTGATCCATATACACACACTAATACCTATAGTAAAATACCATTAATTGAATTAATCGACCAATATTTAATCATGTACGTATAAAAATACCACCTTATTGAATTATCGACCTATATATATATATATATATATATATATATATATATATATATATAACTTATGCATAAATGAACTTTTCCTCCTCTTTATTTACCATTTAAACTGCCTTTGGGAATAACTTTCCTTCTTATTTATTTCCTGAAAATTACAGTCAAAAGTAATTAAGAGCCAGAAGTCAATAACTCCCAACCCAAACACAGAATAAAACACTACAAGGTTACTATAGTAGGTTCCAATCATGTTTTTGAGTTACACAAGAAACTAAACATTTTTAAAAAACAAATTAAAAAATAAATCACTAACTGTAAGGTCTTGCCGAATTGATTTCAGCTGGTCACATGCATAATGGTAATCCTGATTTTTTATCCAATGGTCTTTAACCATGCCCAATGATTTACGCAGTATATGTATAGGCCTGATAGTGGAAGGATCTGGAGCCTAAAGATTTTAAAAAATAAATAAAATGTAATATATTTTGTATACTGTATTTTAAAAATGAAATTGCCATTCATCAAACACACAAGAATTCAAGCTAGTGTAATATAAATAAATAAAGAATAATGAGAAAAAAATAAACGGTGAACACTTAAGAGCAAACAAGTAACATGAAATCCTGAGTTAAACAATAAAACATCACAGCGTATCTATTAGCAGTTGAAATTAATGTATAACCTTCTTGAGTCCTAAACTGGAATTTTACAATATTCTAACTATTCAAATCCAACAAAAAAAAAAAAAAGGGGGGGGGGATGAAGATCTACAGTCACTACCCAAAAAATTAGAAACCATTGTTGTTCTTGTTTGTGGTTTTATGGCACAAAAGCTGCTTCAGCTATACTGCACCTGTTCAAGTTTTGTTATTTTCAGCTACGTTATTATGATGTTGGCATATAAGATGTGATTGGTAAAATTTATTAGCCTGAGGTAGGTAGAGAGTTCATTTACATCTGATTTGTCTCCTATATTAAGTTGAAGGATTAATAGTTCATATGCATGTGGTTTGAAAGCTGAATGGCAGGCAGTTTGGTAATGCGGACATACTATGATGGCACGCTTTACTATGGTCAGACACTGAGAACATTGTGGAGGCTTGTCTTTCAAATCACATGCAAATTGCACATTTAATCCATGTTAACTGCTCATTCACCATTTTTTGTAAAGTTTTATCAAGACAGCTAGTGAAGAAGATAGGGCTATAATTATTTGGATTGGGTTTAAGTGGTCCTTCCCTGGTTTTGGAAAAGCCAGCACAAACAAATGCTGCCAAAAGTCTGGATGTGTGTCCTCAAGGTATATACAACGTGCATAAGGAATTTTTGGCAAGATGTTTAATCATTTAGTAGGAGATTCCATCCGAACCTGCTGCACTCTGTTTTGATTTGGCTAAGGCTTTATACAATTCATTTATAGTAAAGGGTTGGTTGTAAGGAATCTCATGAGTTGTGCAGAAATTAATTTTGTATTTTTTGATTTTGAAAGACTGCTCTATATGATGATGTTGCTGACAATTCCTCAAAGGTTTCTCCTAGTAGGGTTTGCAATTTTTTTTGGTTATGTCATGACTTTTCCAGCTCATTATTAGTTTAGGGGCTGCTGAATATTTGCCTGAGATTAATTTTATTCCAGATAATTCTAGTGTCTGTATTTCTATTAATTTTGCTGGCAAAAGATATCACGGAGCTTTTTTAGTGCATATGGGCTTATTGCCCAGGAAGCAAAATAAATAAAATATGAAAAATATGAAATATCAAGGACTCTTTCTGAGATTTTTGACAGTGGTGCAAAAGCAAGCATAACTTGCTTTTGCTCTGGTTTTCTTATATATTAAGAGAATAGTGGTGATGGAGAACTTTCTGAATTCAAAGCCTTATTTTTCTCTTTCTTTGCTCCAAGCATTCCTCATTCCACCAATGTGTGTAATGTTTATGGTATTGTCTTTGGTACTGAATTTTGCTATTAAGATTATTTAGTTTGTGACATAAGTAGATGATTATCCCCTTGTATGAGGCAATGGTCAGGCCACACCTTGAGTACTGCATACAGGTCTGGAGGCCTCATTTTAGGAAGGATGTAGAATTGCTAGAACAAGTACAGAGAAGGGCAACAAGACTGGTGAGAGGAACAAAGGGATGCTCTTACGAAGAAAAGAAAGTTTTAAGTTCTGCAAACTGAAGTGTCTGGAAACTAGGCACCTGTGAGGTGAACTGATTGAGGTGTATAAGGTTGTGTCAAACCTTGAATGGTTTGAGCAGGCTCAATGCTGATGGGATTCTTCCTCTTGATTCCTCAAACCTTAACTCAAATTGAGGAAAGACAGTTGTAGAACAGATGTGTGGAAATTTTCCTTTAGCGACTGGGTAGTTGATTGTTGGAACAAACTTCCATCTGCCGTTGTGGAAGTTGATAACTTAAATAAATTCAAGGAAGGATTAGACAAACTTCTGGAGCAAATGGATGGGTGAAATGGGAAGGTTTTTTTTTTTTTTTTTTTTTTTGCTGATGCTGTATAAGTTTGCTTTCGTGCATCATATGCTAATGCTAAGTAACAGCAATTTTGATATCAGAATATCTTATAGTTTTCTTATCTAAAGAGGCAGCACACTGGTATTTTTCCCAGTTTGCTTTGCACAATTTCCATTTTTTCCTCTCTTATACCCTCAAACAGATGGGCAGTGATCACTATTACAGGGATCATTTAAAACAGACCAGTCGAGAAGAGGAAAGCAAGTCAGGGAACAAATGGTGAGATCAATTGCAGAAGTTCCTGTAGATAAATGGACATGGGTGTAAGTACTTATGTTTGTTGTTTTTTTGGTTTTTAGGAACATTAGCAACTAAGGCCACATTGCTCCAGGATATGCGGTGGTCATTCCCTGACCCTTCCGCATCCTCCGTATTTGGTGGTGACTGGCTTGAACCCTCGGGTCTAATCAAGAAGCGTGTACTATGCACTGCTGCTCCTTCCCACCTGGCAACGGAGGCGCCTGTAAGTACTTATGTTTAAGATCGTTGAGTTCTTGCTATCTAGAAGTTTTTCAGTCATCCATCCTCTTTTGTCTATATGAAGAGACTCCAAATGGTACACCTATTAGAGTCCCCCATCAAACAGAATGGAGAGAGAAATTGGTTAACTAGATCTTTGAAATTTTGCAGTGTATATGTATGGTTAAGTGCAAGACAGAGTGAAACCATGGTAAAGGTAATTCCAATCACGATGCGTAGTGCAAGTGCTTCAAGGAGTGTTTGCAGCTAAATATGCCTGGATGAAATATTAGTTGTGGTTTTACGATCTTGCCTACATATATATTTTAGTGCTTGACTGAAATTCGTATGTGGAGTTAAGTTTGTTTCTTGAAATAAACACTTGCAGGATTGTAGACAGAAGTCAGATCTTTCATATTGTTAAGGTTACTTCAAAGCCTGTGACAATTCCACTGAAGAAGTATACACATTTTTTGGACTTCATTACTGATTAGGTTATTGATTCAAATGATTTAAAATGGGCTGCACGTTTGAATCGATCTGTTTTGATTTTTTTTTCTTTTCTAGGGAAAGCTGGCAGATCACCACTGCTCATATCATCAGTTGCATAAAGTTTCAGGACTGGTTCATGTTCTTGCCCCTTTTCATCGATTTCCATAATATCAATATTTTTCTGTGTTTTGTCTACAGGTTTGGCACTGCTTATTGGTGTTGTATCTTCAGCATCTGGTAAATTATAATGGGTGTATTAACTGCCTGGTCAACTTTTGGTTTCATTTACTGTACTGCCACTGCTGTTGCTGCATATGTTCTCATTGATGGTAGTAATGGTATCTGCTTTCTGGCTTCTTAGTATGTGACCTTATGTTCAGTTTTATATTTCTGAACTTGCTTCTCTATTTTCCATATACTGCAGTCTCTGGAATAAGCAGGATAGTTTCCTTTGCAGTTTGAGCTGTGAGGAGACTGTTTATTGCATTCTTTATCATTATGTTCATTTCAGCCACAAGTGGCACAAATGCATACTGTTTGGAAATGGCCATACTTTTGACACTTGGGGCATCGTATTGGGGATGTACGGTTTTACCTGGCAATTGAGATATCCTGCTTTCACTGATGTTGGTAGAGTAGGAGGTTTTAAAGTAAGTATTATAGTGTGCTGGTATCAGTTTTCCATACTTTTTAATTAGGATTCTTTTATCAGGTATGATATTTAGATTTTATAATTCTTGTACGATTTCTTCTTCAGAGCTGTTTAGGAGGTCCCATTCCACAATAACCTCTTTTGAAGTATTTAAAGTACCATTTGGAGTGACTTTGATGGGATTCTTGCCAAAAGCTGTGGTTTTAAGAAGCTCTGAATTTTGGTAATTTGTTGTTTCTACAAGTAGGTCACCTGATTTCAAGCAGGAAACCATTTTTGGTGGACCAGCTATATATCTTCTAGACATGTTTGTAATGAAAAAGGGAGAAAGTATGCTATTCTGTTATGGAATGGAAAATTAGAGTGAAGAGATGGTTTGGGTCACATCGTTCTTTTGTCTCTTGGCAGTAGATGCATTAGAATTATCTTGCTGCCGATGATGTTCAGTTTGATCCCTAGATCCAAGTGTAATCTGGTTTGTTGGGCACATTGTTGCTCCTTTTTGCCCTGAAAGGACTACTTTTCCTTTCAGATTCTGGCCCTGTTATGGGGAGGCAGGAGCAGTACCACCTAGTGACCAAACAGCTGAAGAAGCTAGTTTGTTAACAAAAAATTTAATAAATATAATAAGAAAATGTGATTTTTCTTACTCAAAACCTGTTAAGTAGAGAACCACTTACAATGAACTGAGGATAAGATGCTAGAAATAAAAGTGAACAAAACTACACAGAAAGATCACTCTACATGTTGTTCAAGAAAAAATCACCTGGACACTACTGCTTGGCACTCAGGGCCTTAGAAATGTATATTCAATATCGAGTAAGGTCACCATTGACCAAATTACATATATGTCATGGCATGGATTCAAATAAGTGTCTGAGGGAGTCCTATTCCAGTTCTGATCATTCTTCAGTCAGAATAGTTGCTAGTTGCTCTGTTGTGGTCGACAGAGAACTGCAAAGCCAAACTGCCACTTGAAACGTATCCTAGATATTCTCAATGGGAATGTAATCTGGAGAATTAGGTGGCCAAAGTAAAGGTTAGAAATCTTGGGAATATTTCTTGAACTATTTAGATACAATGCTGGATAGTTGCATTGTTGTCGTAAATGGATCCATCACAATCTAGGTAAAAATAAAGCACTGCAGGGTGAAGTTGGCCCGATATGACAGAAAAATATTCACTGAATATAACATCATCATCATCATCATCAGCCATCTTCAATCCACTGCAGGATGAAGGCCTCTCCAGCAACTTTCCAGTTCCTTCTGTTTTGAGCACTGGCCATCCATGGCCATCCTAAAAACTCATGAATTTCATCTATCCATCTCCGCCTTTGTCTTCCAGGTTTTCTTCTAGCTCTTCTTGGGTACCATTCTGTTATTTTCTTAGTCCATCTGTCATCATGTCTTTAGCTATGTGTCCTGCCCAAGACCATTTTAGTTCTTTAGTTTTGATAAGAATGTCCTTTACTTGAGTTTGCTGCCTAATCCATGTGTTTCTCTTCTTATCTAACAGTCTGATTCCCAATATAATTCATTCCATTCTTCGCTGTGTAGTTCTTAGCTTCTCTTCCATTCTTTTGGTGAGTGCCCAAGTTTCACTTCCATAAGTCATGGTGGGGAGTATACATTGATTCATTATTTTACGTTTCAGACAAACTGGAATATTGCTCTTCAGTATGTGACTATATTTCCTGAATGCTATCCATCCAAACTTTATTCTTCTCTTGACTTCCAGCCATTTATCATTATTACAGCTAATAACTTGTCCCAGATAAGTATATGACTCCACCTTTTCAATTACTGCTCCTTCAATCATTATTTCCCTTTCCGTGGCATACTTGTTCATCATTACTTTTGTTTTAGCCATATTCATCTTTAGTCCAAAATCCTTACTAACTGTGCATAACTGATTAAGATTTTCCTCTAATTCTTTGGGATCGTGGCTTATGACCACAATGTCATCTGCAAATCGTAAATGGTTTAGGTACTCTCCGTTCACATTGACTCCTTTCTGCGACCAGTCTAATCTTCTGAAAGCTTCCTCAAGGGCAGCAGTAAACAGCTTCGGAGATATTGTCTCCTTGTTGAACTCCTTTCTCGATTTTAAATTTCCTACTGTCTTTGTCTAGTCTAATAAAGGATGTAGCACTCTCATATATTTTCTTCAAAATCATAATATATGGAGTATCTATGCCTTGTCTTTCCAGTGCCCCAAACATTGCCTTATGCTGTATGGAGTCAAATGCCTTTTCATAATCCACAAATGCCAGGCATAATGGTGTTTTATAATCATTTGCTTTCTCCATTAGCTGTGATATTACGTGAAGGTGATCCATAGTTGAGAATCCTGTCCTAAAGCCAGCTTGCTCTTTCGGTTGATTCTCATCAAGTATTCTTTCTAATCTGTTAGTAATGACCCTTGTGAACAACTTGTAGATATGGGATAACAAGCTAATTGGTCTATAATTTCCAATTTCTGATTTATCTCCTTTCTTATGCAGCAAAACTATGATTGCATTATTCCACTGCTTAGGCATCACACCTTTTCTAATGCACTTTGTGAAGAGCCTTGCCAGTTTTTGTGTTATGTCTCTTCCTCCCAATTTTAACAACTCTACAGTAACTTCATCTTCCACCGGGGCTTTCCGATTCTTCATTTTCTTCAATGCATGTTCTACCTCATCAGGAAGAATATCGGGTATGTCGTATGTGTTGCTACTTTGCAATCCATCTTCCCCACTGCTAGTATCATTCCCTCGCTCCTTGTATAATTCTCTATAGTAGTCTTCTGCTATTTGAATTATGCCTTCTCTGCTGTTTATAAGTACACCATCGCTATTCTTCAGTTTCAGTATCATTTGTCTTTCTGTATTACTGCTCATGGCTGCTGATTTCAATCCTTTGTTTTCCCTTAATGCTTGTTCTACTTTTCTTGTATTAAATCTTCTTATGTCCTCTCTGAGTCTCTTTCTAATGGCTTTGCATAACTCAGTATACTCAATTTTCTCCCTGTCAGTGTTTTTCATGCTCTTCATTTGTCGTCTTTGGTTCATCATGAGAAGTGTTTCTTGACTAATTTTTTCTTCTTTGGATTTCTGTTTCCCTATAGGTTTCTTGGGCTTTATCACTTTCAGAAAGTTGTAATATTCCTCATCGATATCTTGGTCCTGAGCAGTCTGCAGAAGCTCAAACTTGTTCTTAAGTTCCAGTACATACTGCTTTTTCTCCTCCTCTGTTATCTCAAAGACCTTTGTATTATTTACTCGAGTCAGTTTTTTCCTTTCCTTTCCTACATCTATATCAAGTGTACGTCTTACCATTCTGTGATCACTTCCAACATTCACCTTATTCAGGACGGTAACATCATTCACAATATATCCTCTGTAGTGAGGATGAAGTCGATTTCATTAGTTGTTAATCCATTTGGACTCTTCCATGTCCACTTTCTGTTCACCCTTTTCTTGAAAAAAGTGTTCATTACTGACATTCCTTGAGATTCTGCAAATTCCACAAGTCTTTCACCTCTTTTATTTCTTTCACCAATTCCAAAATTTCCTATAGTTCCTCTTTCTGCGCTGTTTTGCCTTTTTCCAACCTTAGCATTGAAGTCCCCTATAATAATAGTGTGGTGGGTTTTCTGTTCATCTAGAAGACTCTCAATTTCGGTGTACATTTCTTCAACCTCTTCATCATCATGGCTTGATGTTGGTGCATAAATCATTATAATCTTTAGCTTGTACCTCTTAGAAATCTTGAGTATTAGTCTTGACACCCTTGGTGATGTACTTTTGAATTCCAAAATGTTGTTTTTAAAATCTTTATGGACCAGAAACCCAACTCCACCTTCACTCCTTTCACTGTTTCCATTGGTGTACAGCAGATTTCCACTTGATAAACTTATAAGTGATTCATTTCTTCTTCTTGTTTCAGCCAAACCAATGATATTCCAATTCACATTTTCTAATTCCTTCTAATGGTATGAGTGGATCCAGCCCATACCAACAGAAACATATACCATGATACCACTTCCAGGTGCCAGGGTGAAATGGACACAGTCTGGATGCATGGCTGTCTCGGTTTACACACATTCATCTTACAACAGGTGCAAAAAAAGTATAAACTGAGACTTATCACACCACTCTCTCTTTTCCACTGTTTAACATCCAGTCTTGAAGTTGTCAGCACCAATCCAGTCAAATGTGACTTCTATATAAGCATATGACTACCAAATCTCATAGCACATGACGCTTCAACTTCTGCAGCATAGTTCAGTTGGAAATGAGTCTTTCTTTGTCTAAATTGAATGGTTCAGTCATATTCTGTGCACTCTCATTCTTGGAGTAACCAACTTTCTGTCACTATTTTTCCTTTGAGAGGTGCATTCTTTTGTCTTCACTTATTGAGAAAGCTGCTTTCTAAATACCAGTAATTTTCTTTGTTTTTTCAATTGTGGTTCCAACAAGAGAATGCTAAAAGAGAGATGAAACGGAATAAACTAGCTGTCCTTGGACTGGCTGGAACCCATTAGGCCCAGGAGAATTCTGCAGCAGAGAATATAAAATAATACATTCAGAAAGTGATAAAAGTCAGGGAGGAGTTGCAATTATTGTGTCAAAACGTTTTCCATCATGCTTGACAGATGTGGAAATTTCTGTAGTCAAGAAAGATTTGTAGTAGCCAACACTTAACATATCAGTTAGACTACATTCTGGTGAAACAAAGATACTGCAATCATGTAAAAAAGCCATGTCTTTTCCAGGAGCAGATGTGGACAGTGACCATTCAATGGTGAAAATGATAACAGAACTAAAGCTAAAGAAAATTAATGGAAAGAAAATAAATTAAATAATAAATGGAACCTAGAAAAACTAAAGAATGAAGAAATAAGGATATTGTTCCAGAATACTACAAACAGCTATAATGAGGTAAATAAGGAAAGTATGATACACAGTATTGACCAGATGTGAATAACATTAAAGAAACTATTAACGAAGCAGCTCACAAATTTCTGGGAAATGGAAACAAGACGAAAAGAAAACCATGGATAACAGAAGACATCCTTCAAATGATGGATCAAAGAAGAATCTTCAAAATTATGAAAACAAAAGAGGAGAAAAATAATTACCGTGCTCTCAAGAATGAAATTAATAGAGAATACAGAAAAGCAAAAGATAAAATGTGGACAGAACAATTCCAAGAAATCGAAACCTTAATGCAGTATGGATGAACAGATAGGGTTCCACAAGAAAATTAAAGAAATAACAAGTAAATGTAATGGAATTCCTCCAGAGCAATCAGGAATGAAAAAAGATAAAGCCATTCTCAATGCAAAAGAACAAGAGACATGGAGAAAGTATATATAGGATTTATCATGGAACCATACAGATACACTTGGAAATATTAGCATTAGCAGTAGAGGCATATGATGCAAGAAAGCAAGCTTATGCAGCATCAGTCAAAAAAAAAAAAAACACTCCCATTTCACCCCTCTGTTCGTTCCAAATACCTGTCCAGCTCACCTTAAATTTATTTAGGCTATCAACTTCCCAAAAACAAAGGATGGAGGTCTGTTCCGCCAACCAACTACTCGCTGGCTAAAGGCAAACTTCCAAACATCTATCCTACATCTGTCTTTCCTCAATTTGAATTTATGCCTTCTCAGGTGATTATTCTGAGCAAGAGGAACAATCCCATCAGCACTGAGCATGCTGAAACCATTGCTACCTAGGTACCTCTCAGATACCTAGTCTCCAGGCACTGTAATCTACAAAACTTAAGCCTTTCTTTGTAAGATCAACCATTCATTCCATTCACTAATCTTGTTGCCCTTCTCTGTACTCATTCCAACACCTCTACATGCGTCTTAAAATGAGGCCTCCAGACCTGTATACAGTACTGAAGGTGTGGCCCAACTATTGCCTTATACAAGGGAATAATCACCTCCTTATCCCTGCTAGAAAAATTCCTGTATATCATTGACAAGACACCATGAGCTACTCTTGCAGACCGTCTGCACTGCTCAGAAAGCTTCATATCTGACTGCACAATTACCCCCAGGTATTTTCATTTTCTACCACTGTCAGTGTAGTACACTGTCACTGTATTTCTCTGGGGTTACTGCTTCCCATATGTAGAACTTTACATCTGTTAAACCTCATTTGCCACCACTCAGCCCGTCTCCTCAACTTTTCTAGATCCTGTTGCAGCAGTGTACTGTCATTAGTGCCAACCTTCACATCTTCGGCAAACTTGGACATTAAGCTTGATATACCATCATCGATATCATTTATAAATACAGAAAACAACAATGAACTGAACCCTGAAGGACTCCACTAATAACATTAGTCTACAATGAGCAGTGTCCATTGATTACCATTCTGTCTTCTCCCACTCAACCATCCCTTTATCCATAGCAGCAATTTGCCTCCAATGCCACACTGCTCCAATTTATTTAGCAGTTTGGTGCAACAGAATTAAAAGCCTTTTTAAGATCCAAATATATGATATCAAAGTTATTCCCTGCATCCAGTTCCTTTATGACCACATCATAGTATCCAATCAAACTGGTCAGGCAAGACTTTTTTTCCCTTAACAAAACCATGCTGTTTTCGAGCTATAAGTGAAGTCTTGTCTAGATGATCCTGCAGTGCTTCTTTAACCAGTGCCTCCATTAATTTTCCTGAAACAGAAGTTAAACTAACAGGTCTATAATTACATGTCGCCCTTTGATTCTCCTTTGTGAATTGGGGTCACATTTGAACTCCAGTCCATAGGTACCTCCCCTAAGTTCAAAGAAGCTCTCATAATTATGGCCAAGGGTCTGCTTACTTCCTTTGCTGCCTCCTTTAATATAACTGGATAGATCCTGTCCACCCCGGGTGCCTTTTTTTATGTTTATCTTCAACAATTTATCCTTCACTTTCCTCTCAGTTATTACAAAATCATCTAGCTCACTATATGATGAGAAAGGAGAACAACAAAACTTAAAACAAGATAAAATATTAAAAGAAGAAGTTGAGCTAGCTTTAAAGTTACTTCCTAACAGCAAAGCTCCTGGTATAGATAATATTACAGCAGAATTAATAGAGAACAGTGGAGTTGATCTCCACTGTTCAAGCAATCACTATGTGGATTGATTTTGAAAGCAAATAGTGAAGGAAAATGGCCAGAAGAACACTGTACAATGGTCATAGTGCCAATACTAAAAAATCTGCACCAACCAAATGCAGACTACAGAACCATCATCCTCAAATCACTTGCATCAAGAATTCTCTTAAAAATCATAAAAATACGAATAGAATCCTAAATCGAACACTTTTTTTAGGATACACAATGTGGGTTCAGAAAGAACTTATCTACAAAAGAAGCAATAGGAACTTTAAGATTTATAGGCGAAAGAATGATAAACAATGGCAGGAATCTGTATGTGTGCTTTATTGACTATACAAAAGCATTTGACATGGTAATTTGGAATGAGCTTTTTCCTCAACTATAAAACATGGGATGTCCACAAAGACATCCCATGTTTTATAGTAGAATGCATCCAGTTCCTTTGTAACCACATCATAATAACCAATCAATTTGACTTGTATAAAAGACAAAAGGCCATTATCAGGTTACACGGAGAATTGACAGAAACAGCAAAAATAGGGAGAGGAGTGAGGAAAGGATGCCTGCTTTCCCCAGGTTTATTTAATATATTTTCAGAATTAAAAGTCAAAGAAGCATTTGATGGTGAAAAGTTAGGTATAAAGATAGGCAGAGAAACATTCAGCACAATCAAGTTTGCAGATGATCAGGTAAGCCTTGCAGGTAGCCCAAGAATGTTATCCAATATGCTAAAACAGTTAACTAAGAAAGTGAAGAAATATGGAATGAAGATTAACACTAATAAAGCAAAGATTATGATGATAAGTAAAAAGTCAAAATAATTTCACATTGAAACTGATGGAGAAAAAATAGAACAGGTAACAAAATTCAAATATCTAGGACATATTATAACACAAGATTCATCTTGCCACAGTGAAATCGGTTCAAGAATTGAAATGGCAAAACAAGCATTTAGAGGTAGTAGTGGCATGTGATGCAAGACAGCAAGTGCAGCATCACCCCCCCCCCAAAAAAAAAAAAAAATTACAAAACAATCCCCTCTAAATATTTGTTCAGTTCCTCCTTAAATTTATTTAATCTATCAACTTCCACAACGACAGATGGAAGTTTGTTCCAGCAATTAACCACCCACTGGCTAAATGCAAATTTCCGCACATCTATTCTACATCTGTCATTCCTCAATTTCAATTTATGTCCCCTTAGGTTCGTAATTTGAACAAGTGAAAGAATCCCATCAGAATTCAGCGTGCTCAACCCATTCAAGGCCTTATATCAATCAGATCACCTTGCAGGGACCAAGTCTCCAGCCGCTGCAATTTGCAGAACTTAAGCCTCTCCTGGTAAGAGGATCCCTTCATTCCCCTCACCAATCTTGCTGCCCTTCTCTGTGCACGCTCAAGCAAATCTACATCTTTCCTAAAATGAGGCCTCCAGACCTGTGCGCAGTACTCAAGGCGTGGCCTGACCATTGCCTTATACAGAGGGACAATCACCTCCTTTTCCCTGCTAGAAAAATTCCTGTATATCATAACACCCCATGACCTACCCTGGCAGCCTGTCTGCATTGCTCAGAAAACTTCATATCTGACTGCACAATTACTCCCAGGTCTTTTTCATTTTCTACCACCTTAAGGGTAGAACCACACAGTTGGTACGTCTCTCCGGGGTTACTTCTATCCATATGCAGTGCTTTGCATTTGTCAAGGTTAAACTTCAGTTGCCACTTCTCTGCCCATCTGCCCAAATTTTCTAGATCCTGTTGCAGTAGCAAACTGCCATTACAGTCATTAACAATCCTGCCAACCTTTGAATGAAGGTATATCAGGCTTAGTATCATCTGCAAACTTCGATACTAAGCCTGATATACCTTCATTAATTTCATTAATAAATATACAAAACAACAGTGGACCCAACAGCGAAACCTGTGGGACTCCACTAATAACATTAGTCCACGAAGAGCAGCACTGATTACCACTAACAATTCTGATTACCACCCACTGTCTTCTCCCACTCAACGATCCGTTTATCCATTGTAGCAACTTACCCTTAATACAATTCTGCTCCAATTTGTACAGTAGTCTTCCATGTGCAATAGTGTCAAAAGTTTTCCTGAAATCCAAGTATATGATATCAAAATTATTTTTTGCATCCAGTTCATTTGTAACCACATCATAATAACCAATCAAATTTGTCAGATTTGTGTCTGAATCATCTTGTCTAGATGATCCTGCAATGCATCTTTAACCAGTGACTCCATTATTTTACCCGGAACAGAAGTTAAACTAACTGGTCTGTAATTACTCATGTCACCCTTCGATCCCCCCCTTTGTGAATTGGGGACACATTTGCACATCTCCAGTCCATGTGGACCTCCCCCGAGTCCAAGGGTGCTCTCATAATTGGGGACACATTTGCACATCTCCAGTCCATGGGGACCTCCCCTGAGTCCAAGGGTGCTATCATAATTATGACTAAGGGTTTGCTTATTTCCTGTGCCACCTCCTTTAATATAACTGGATAGATTCCATCCACCCCAGGTGCCTTTCTTATGTTTAACTTCAACAATTTCTCCTCCATTTTGTTCTCAGTTATTACAAAATCATTAAGCACCCTGTTACAATTTGATAACCTCGTGGCATTTTCAAACCTTAATAACTCCTCATGGGTGAATGTAGATGCAAAATACTCATTCAGTTTGTTTGCTATCTGAGCAGGATCATCAACAATTGAAATCAAGTGGACCAATCAGATTAATCCCCTTCCTTTTAGAGTTTATATAAGTAAAGAAATCCTTGCTGTTTTTCTTGGCATCCTTTGCCAAAAATTTCTCGTAATCTGCCTTCGCCTGCCTAACCTCCTTTGTGACTTGATTACACACTAGCTTATATATATATATATCATAGGCTTCTTTGTCACCTGATAATTTATATGCATCCCATGCATTTTTCTTCTCTGCCATGAGTCTCATTAGTTCATTTGACAACCATTTAGGCCTAAATCTTGAACAATATTTCTTAATAGGTATGAAACGTTTAGTAGCTGTCACTATTAATTCCTTGAATGCTTCCCACTTAGAATTTGCTGTTGGTAACATCATCAGTTGGTCCCACCGTACAGAATTTAAAAACTGTCTGAGACCACTGTAGTCATCTTTACAGAAGCAAAAACCCCTTCCTTTACCCTGACAGTAATTATATCTTTAAGTAAATCCCACATCAGTACACTGTGATCACTGCCACCTAATGGTTCCTTTATCTGCAAATTCTAATAATGGGGGATTTTAACTTTCCAGATACAGACTGGAACTTATGGGTTGGTCACTCCCAACACTAGTAAGACTTTTGTGAATTTATTGGATGATTGGTATACATGGAAGTAAAATCTCTTTACTAAGCCAAAGAAATATGTCACTATACCTAAGAAAAAGAATTATGAAAACATACATTTGGTCAATTGCTTTGTATTCAGCAGTGACATGGACATTAAACAAAACCAACTTGAAAAAACTAGAGGCTTTTGAGATGTGGTGCTGGCAAAGAATGGAAAAGATTAGCTGGAGAGAAAAAATGAGCAATATCATTTATAAATATACAAAACAACAGTGGACCCAACCCTGAAACCTGTGGAACTCCACTAATAACATTAGTTCACGAAGAGCAGCACCCTTCTGACTTCTCCCACTCAACCATCCTTTACAATGTGTAGGAGAAGAAAGAGAATTGCTAAGAATAATCAGAAGACAATAGCTACAATGGATCGGACACACCATGAGGCATAGAGGGATGTTACTGGATGTGCTGAAAGGCAAAATACAAGGAAAAAGAAAACAAGACCAAGAAACACCATCATAAATACAATTCTGAAGGTAACTGGGTTTCAAAGCTATGCAGAAGTGAAACACCTAGCACAAGACCAGAAGAAATGGAGACAGCTCATTAAAGGGGTAAACCAGTCGATAGACTGATACACCAAAGAAAGAAGGTTCCAATAATGACAGCTGGAAATATGAAAGATTGTAAGTCTGCACCGAGACCATGGGGTAGACTTACGAAGTGCCAGAAAAGTGTACAATATTTATCTGGCAACAGGAACCTGTGATCATACGACATGACGAACGCACATTTGAATACCATATTTTAATTATCTGTTGAGGCCACTGCAAAAGGTTTCTATTTTTTGGCCAGTGAGTTTATACTACAATTTATTGGATATAGTCTGTACAAGTGTGACCTTGTTTCAAGAGAAAGCAACATACAGTAAATATACATCATACATATTGCAAACCAATAAAGTACAGTAAAAAGATATCAAAATACAAGAGCGATGGAGCCCAATTCTTCCTACTTTAAGTAATATTGTTAAAATATAAGATAGATTATCATATCTTTTTGTAGGAAATTTCTTCACCCGATGCTCACATCAAACTGATCCGGTTAATATAATATATAAAAGATATAAGTTTATAACACTAAAATATCCTTATTAAAAGATTTGTTAAATTGTGTTTTTTTTTTATAAAACTAATCTTATTAATATCGAATTATTGTGGCACAGAGCCACTGTACATGTCAAAAATGTAAGTTCGCTGTTTTAATTGGTGAGTCCCATGAATTCCGTCATCAGCATAATATCCCTTCCACAAGTTGCACACATTTTGTATTGAACTTGAGCAACAAGCAGTTATCTATTGAACAAGTAGACCTGTTGACCCTGGGTATGAAATTTGCTGTTCTCCCAAGAAACCCACCAATCACTGATATTGCCTTAGGCATAGAAGAGTGTTTAACACGTTTCCCTGAAGATGTGGCAAACACAATTCGCCTAAAGGCCTACAGCAATTTTGCACTATGCTCACTCTGCTTCTTCCAATCTCAACCAAAAACAAATTTCTGCCTTTAAGACATCGAAACAAGACTCATCCATCGTCATCCTACCGGCAGATAAAGGATGCCGAACAGTCATAATGAATCGCACAGATTACGAGACAAAAGCTTTGCTGCTCTTGCAGGACACTTCTGTTTACCAACCCGTAACCGTTCCTCCCATCAAAGCCTTGGAACGATGGGAGTCGAAAGTGAACATCCTCGTCAACAGTTGGCTTAAACAGAATCAACACATAATTGCCTCCGGCTGCCAGATTCCACAATTTTATGGACTACCGAAGGTTCACAAAGAAGGTACACCATTAAGACCCATTGTGGCTCACCGAGTTATGAATTAGCGAAGTTTGTCTCGGGGCTCCTTTCTCCCCTAGTAGGCAGGACTATCAACACAGTCTCCAACAGTAGTGAATTTATAGAACGGATCCGAACCCTATTCATCTCACAAGATCAAATCAAGGCAGTAGTGTCACTTTTCACCTCCATCCCAGTAGAACTTGCCATCACATGTGTAAAGCAACTCTTGGATAATGACCAAACCCTTGGCAGCAGAACAAAACTAACACCAGACAACATCTCCACCACTGTGCTTAACAGGTGGTGCAATCATGTTCAATGACTCCATTTACCAACAGGTACACGGCACAGCCATGGGTGTCCCGGTTAGTTCAGTCATGGCAAACATCGCGATGGAAGAATTAGAGGGTCGTGCATTTACGAATGTACCAGATCCCATTACCTTTTGGCGTCACTACACAGATGATGTGTTCGTGGTTATCCCCAGAAATTCGAAATCGACTTAAAATCAAATGGGTGTCCAACTCTTAGACCACCTCAATTCTCTGTCACCTTTCATAAAATTCACCATCGAGCTAGAATCGGACAACCATACCATACTTAGACACCCTTGTCCGACGAGGGCATGCGCTTGAAGACAACTGTCCATCGTAAACCAATGTGTGCTGGCCAATTTACCAACTTCTGGTCAGCACACGTGCATAGCCATCTTCTTGCCACTGCACGAACCTTGCTAACTCATTCCCGGACCCACTAGATCTGTAGATGAAAGGCACACCGAAATTTCTAAAGTCAAGACGGATCTTACAAGGTGTGGCTATCCCATCAATACCCTTGACAGGTGTGACCTACAGACACATGGCCACGTAGCAACCAACAGTACATCCAAGGTAATGACTCAACCGCGAGTGTCTTTATCCCATACTACCCAAACCTATCACAACAGGTTTCTAGGGTCTTAAAATCACATGGGATAAAATGCATTCAACTCCCAGGCAGAAAGTTACGATTCCTCATCTCTAAAGTGAAAACATCGGTCCCCACCTTATTACAAAGCGGATTAGTCTACCGCGTCTCTTGCCACAACTGCACTAGCTGCTACATGATCTAGCCAAGTAGGATGTCTTTCTGTGTGCCAGGTGCAGAGAGAGTCTAGAAATTAGGCATCAACTCAGCGTTCTACTGGGCCTCTATAAGAGCTTGAGGTGTAGGGTAGATGCCCTCGAAGAAATTAATGAGGGGCCCGTCAAGCTCTCAGTTGCCCAACTCAACGCCAGAGCTCACTCCTGGGAATCAGGCAACACAGCGGCAATCTCCAAGGCAGAATGTACTGGTCCCAAAGGAACTAGTTATTGTTGGTGACTACTGTCAGGAAACTCTGCCATGGACAGTCCCAAGCCTGGCTGCGAAAGGAGGAGGGTGGTCATCCTGCCGAAATGACCAGAACCGGGGAACTGGGGAAACTAGGCAAGAAACTGCATGGAATTCGGAACAAGCTCTTTCAACAATGTTACCGCATCTGGGGCAGCCGATGCGCCAGCACTGGGGACCCAGGGTGCTGGTGTAAAGTGGACCACTGGCCACAGCAGTAAGCTTACTACGCCAAAAAGGGCAATTAACATTGGCGAATGGAATGTTCGAACGGGGCACCACGTTTGACAAAAGGAAATCATCACCAAAGAACTACTTAGGTGCAAGATATCAATCGTGGCATTATCCGAACTAAGGCTCACCGGGTCTGGAACGATGATCATCCAACCACCAGTACCTAGCGAAGCGGTTGCGCTATTCTACTCTGGTGGTGAGAAACGAGAAACAGGAGTGGGCTTTAAGTGTGGTCGCTTTCCAACCAATATCGGACTGCCTGGCAGTCCTTACTGTCAAGGGCACCATCAAGACCCATATCATCTCCGCCTATGCACCAACTGAGACTAGCCTGGACCCAACCAAGAATTATTTTTACAACCAGCTCCAACATACGCTGGATTCAATTCCACAGACAGAAGTGATAATCCTCGCAGGAGACTTTAACGCCCACACTGGCGTGGACAGATCTGGTTGGGAAACAACAATGGGCAAGTTTGGTCATGGGAAGATCAACGACAACGGACTACGTCTGTTGTCCTTTGCCGCATCTAACAACCTGATCATCGGAAACAGCCATTTCCAGCACCCTCAAAAACATCAACTTATATGGCGAAATCCATCTGGCAAGAACTCAGCAATCCTGGACTACATTTTGATTAACGCCCGATTTCGCTCATCACTCATGGCCGTCCGTGCCACGAGGGGACCTGATTGCGGATCTGACCACTACCTCATCCGGGCTAAGGATCAGCTCAAACTACGACACGCAAAAAGGTCATCTCGGTCAGCCAAGCTGGACTGGAGGCAACTAATAAATGCTGCCAACAAAGAGTCATATCAGATCGCCCTATCCAACCGCTTTGAGGCACTGGCCACGTCCGAGGATGTAAATGAAGAAGAAAAGCAGATCTCTGATGCCATCCTGGAATGTGCCAAGCCCCTATGCCCACCTGCCTGAACACAACCATGGATATCAGACGAGTGCCTCGACCTCGTGGACAAACGGAAACAGGCAAAATCGGTCGACTTCGAACGGTACCAGCAGTTAAACCGAGAAGTCCGACATACTGGAACCAAGTGGCAGACAATCTTGAAGAGGTGGCATCCAAGCACGAGTACCACACTCTCTACCGTACCCTCAGATGTCTGAGTGGAAAGACCAAATTGACTAGTGACAACATCAAGAACGCTGATGGGACCTTCGTGCGATCACCGTCCAAACGCCTGCAACGGTGGAGTGAATTCTTTAAAGCATTGTATAATCACAACCCACCGATCGATCCCCCTGAGGTCTCCATGGATGATGTCGAGCCTACATAGTGGCATAGTGTTTTGTGGAAGGTGCCACCGGTGGTTTCCCACATCTGCACCATGGTACTTTGTGAAGAATTTACAGAATCTCTGTAAAAGCCAGAAAAAGTGTGGTGTCTGGTTTGTGACAGAGTTGTGCTGTGGTCTGTTGTTGTCTCTGGCTGCTTAGCCGCAAGGCTCCTAAGGGAACCCCACGTTGCCCGCCACCACCACTGGGAAGTGAGCCAGGCTGCCCATTATACTCTGGCTGGCCTCCACCAGGGTTGCCTGAGCTTCCTGATGGAGACAAAAAAAAAATAAATAAATAAAGTAACAGATTAAAAAAATAAAAATAAATAAATAAATAAAAATAATAAAATAAAATAAGTAAATAAAGTAATAGATTTAAAAAAAGAGAGAGAGAGAGAGAGAGAGAGAGAGAGAGAGAGAGAGAGAGAGAGGGCATAGAAGAAGAGAGGATTAGAGGGGGAATGAATTTGGGTGGGTTGACATGGGAGAATAAATCCATCCTAATTTAGGCGAAGTATAGGAAAGAGTGTGGGTTTAAAAGTCACAGGGGACAGGTGCCCCTGTGTAATTGCCAATGGCATAGTGCCTATAGATCCCGCACTGAGGTCAGTGCCAGCAATCCCGCACCTAGATCGGTGCCAGCAGTATATCCTACCCATTTCGGGTTTGTGGTGACTTTTAAATCCCGCACTCCGAGGAGTGCCAGCATTATGCACTTTGGATGGTGCCTGCAATAGATCCTACCCTATTAGGGTTTGCATGATTATGTCTGCGTTTTTCCGGGGGAATGGACAGTTATCCAATGCCGGTCCGGTTTAGTTCTTGGGCTCTGAGTTCTGCAATCTTAGCTCACCTAAGTGCAAATGTTTCCTGCGCATAGGTGGTTAATGCCTTATAGGTATCTTCCTCGAGTAGCAGAGTGGATTCTTGATTGCGAGGGTTTCTCTGTATTGTGGTGAGGAATTTAAGTCTAATGTTGTCGTAGCTGGGGCACTCATACATGAGGTGCCTCCAGGCCTCCTCTTCGCCGCAGTGGCAATGTGGATCATTCTCGATTCCCATGGCGGTCAGTTTTTGTTGGAAGGATCCATGGCTGGTGATGATAAAGGTCCCGTGGAGGTCAGGCGAAAACCAGGGTGGAGGTTCTGGGTGAGTTGAACTTATGGATGGAAGAAATCATTCTGTGATGGCCCCTTTTGTAGTGTCCCAGTCATGTTGCCATATCTCTTGTAGATGTTGGGTTATCCGTTGCCTTTCCTGCCTGGTGCCGTTTGTGGTGTCAAATTGAAAATTTAGCAGTTGGGTTGGAACTCCCTTCCTTAAGTGATAAAAAAAGCCCTCTTTTAACCACTTCTAAGTATAATGGCCGACATCCAGTTAATACCTGCAGAGCAGGGGTGCTGATGGTGTGGCACGCCCTGCAAATTGAAAGGAGCATGAATCTCTGGATTGAATCCAGCTTACGTTTATTTCTTGCTAGGATGGCTTTTCGGTACCAGATGGAGGCACCATAACACACAATTGGCACGTATGCCGTTTGGTATATCAGAGTAAGAGCTTTTTGCTTCAGCCCCCAGTCTGCCCTGCTGACCCACCTTATCATAGCACTGTACCTTTAAATTTTGTTGGCTAGATACTTTAGGTGGTGGTGGAAGATAAGCCCCGAGTCTAAGAAGATACCTCGGCGCTTGACTTCAGTGTGCAGCCGTATGGGCATAAAGTTTAATTTTATTGTAGGTGGTCTTGTGATTGTAGCCTGCCTTTAAGGAGTATGGACTTTGTTTTCTCTCCTGAAATGGTAAGGTTATGCAGGGCTGCCCAGTTCTGAAGTTTTACCAGTGCTCCATTTGCCATTTTCTCCAGGTTCGTCCTGGTGTTAGCACATACCAAAAGGACAAGATCATCCCCGAAGGCCAAGGGCTCAACACCTCCCAGGTCCATGCCCAGGAACTCATCCAGGACAACAGACCAGAGGAAAGGGCCAAGCACAGAGCCCTGCAGACAGCCTCGAGCCTACAGTAGAAGAAGTGAAAGCAGCCATACAATCCCTAAAGAATGGCAGGGTACCAGGAGTGAACCAGGTCATCACAGAAGCGATCAAAGCCAGGGAAGATGTACTGCTTCGCCGAATATACTCACTCCTGAAAACCATCTGGTGCACTGAAGAAACTCCGCTAACATGGAGGAAAGCCATTATCGTGCCAATCCACAAGAAAGGTGATAACCGGGATTGCAAGAACTACCGTGGCATCAGTCACCTTTCCATCATTAGAAAGGTCCTTATGAAGATCATTCAGTCAAGGCTACAAAAACATCGCGAGCAAACCAGTCAAGAAGAACAGGCGGGATTTAGACCCGGGCGAGGATGCTGTGATCAAATCTTTGCCATCCGTCAACTGATGGAGGAGAGGTTCCGGTGTGGACAGCGAACCGTCACTGTTTTTATTGACTTTAAGTCTGCTTTCGACTGTGTCCACCGGCCCGCCTTATGGAAATTGCTAGAGGTCGAACATGTACCTCGAAAAGTCATCACACTCCTCCAAACTGCATACAACGGTTTAACCAGCCAGGTGCACAGCCAGAATGATTTATCTGAGGAATTTACCATCCAAACTGGAGTCCGCCAAGGGGACCTGGTCTCCCCGTTGCTTTTTAACATTGTGGTCGATGCCATTATGAGGCAAGCATTCAGCAACAGATGGGGTATACAATATGGCAAGGATTACTATGTGACTGACTTGATGTTTGCCGGCGATAGAGCTTTCTTTGTCAGAAACGACGCTGAAGCCAAGAACATCCTCTACGACATTGACCGCATTGCCCGGCCATACGGGTTGAAGATCAATGCAGATAAGACAAAGGCCCTGACAACAGATGGGTCGCAATACACCATCTATCTCGAAGGCGTCCAGATCGAGCAAGTGCAGGAGTTTAAATACCTTGGGTTGCTGGTCCAAGAGAAGAAAGCTGCATCCACCGTGGAGATCCACAGCACAATTGGACAGGCGGCCACTGCGTTCGCCTCGCTCAAATGGCGTCTGTAGAAGAGGACCAACATTTCCTCAAAGACTAAAATCCGACTCTTCCGGACTTTGATCCTGCCCATTCTAATTTACGGATCGGAAACATGGATTTGTCTCAAGCTAGATTTAAATAAACTTGAGGTATTCTAAATGCGATGCCTGCGGCAAATCCTGGGCATCTCACTTTGTGACAGCATCACTAATGATACCATCTGAGCCAGATGACAACAGCAACCAACCATCACCAACCAAATCCAGAAGCAAAGGCTTAGATGGTTTGTCCACGTATGTAGAATTGGCATGAATAGAATACCATCCACACACCTTTGGAGACAACGACCCACCCAATGGAACATTCAACGGACCGCGCCTAGGAAAACGTGGGCCAAACAAGTGGAAAATGACCTGAAGAGCTGACGTCATGACCTAATCAGGCCAGGACTGACGCCACGGATCGTAAAGCATGGAAGAACATCACAGAGCAAGTCCGAAACCCTGCGGACCTAGAGCAACGTACTGGTTGCGTGGACAACCGCCTTCTCCAGCTGCCAGCTAAGGACCAAAGAAGAAGAAAGATTGTCAGGAAGACGGGGAATATATTGTGTAAAAAGGATAGATAGAACAGGACCAGGGTATGTCTGCCAGGGGAAAAAGTTGATGAAGTTGTAAAGCATATATCATCTTTTAAGGGCACAAAAGGTATTATTGTTGTACACGTTGGCACCAATGACATTAAGAGTAGGAGATCTGCAGATTTACTTAACAAGTACAGGTCAATGTTGCAAAAAAAAAAAAAGTTGTGAGTCAGGTTAAATTTGAAAGTGTCTGCAATTCTGCCCAGACACGATAGGAAGGAATACATGATGAGAGCCTTGTCAATCAATTCGGCCATGGAGGGAATGTGCAAGGCTCAAGGAGCAGAATTTTTTTCACCGTGGTCTGTGCTTGTTAACGGGAGAGACGTGCTTCTACAGGGATCGGATACACTTAAATAGAAAGGGGGCAAGAATATTTGCTGATGCTATCGAGGCAGTGTTAGGTGGGTCGGAAAACTCTAGCTTGGGGGGATTCACAGACTAAAAGGTTAAAAGTAGCCGCAGGAAGAGGTGAAGGTGATTCTTGCACAACTTCTATTAGAATAAGTAGCGACTTGGAGCAAGGGGTGCAGGGACTGATGGCAGTCATCAGGAAAAGGATGGGTATATGGGATGTGTTAGGGTAACTAATAATAAGGATAGGTACACGTATACTTGCATGTATACCAATGCTTAGAAGTATAGTAAATAAATTTGATGAATTTGAAGTGTTGGTCAAGACATCAAAGGCGGATATTGTTGGGATTGCAGAGACGTGTTGCACAGATATAAGGAATGCAGAACTAGAATTTGGGGAGTACAATGTGTTTGTTAATTAAGAAAAACAAAATCAAAATAAGTGCATCCAGTTGATATAGATGAACAGTGCACTGTTGAGTCAGTTTGGTGTGATATAAGCACTGCGAAAGCAAAAATAAGAGCAGGTGTGTGTTATAGGCCTAATGACTCGAGGACCAATGTCAACAAATATCTTCTTTCGTCTTCTCAACCTCCAACCCAAACACAGTACTATAGGTTGTAATACCTCTCATGTTTGGGGTTTACTTAAAAAAAAAAAAAAAAAAAAAAAAAAAACATTTTTTACACCACGTTCTAAATCATGAATAAGTTTGAATTTTTTTATGAATAGAGAGACTTTCTTTTGTTATACACATTTCCAAAGTAAAGATTCATTTCTAATTGATTTTACTTTAATGACAGTAAAGTGATGTGCATACAAACAATTATCATTTGCAAAATTCTTAGAAGCTCCAAAATAAATTCACGGCTCAGTGAATACAAGACAATCTTTGTAAATAGAGTAATGCAAACATAGAAATTACAAGCAGAACGCCAATGCACTATTGTATAGCTCCTCATCTGATGTGGGTGGTCATAAAAGATGTCTCCCCTTAGATTTTTGTCTATTCCAAGAATTAGGTTTTTTCAACTACCCAAACACATGTTGGAATTAATGACATTAAGAGTAAGAGATCTGTAGATTTACTCAACAAATACAGGTCAATGTTGAAAAAGGTTGTGAGTTAGGGTTGAATGTGAAAGTGTCTACAATTCTGCCCAGACACTTGTTATTTTTTTATTTTTTATTTTTTTTTTTTTTTGGAGCATTAGCAACTAAGGCCATGTTGCTCCGGGGATATGTGGTGTTCATTCCCTAACCTTTCCGCATCCCCCGTATTTGGTGGTCACGGTGCCCAGACATGATAGGATGGAGTATATCATGAGAGCCTTATGAATCAATTCGGCCCTGGAGAGATTGTGCAAGGCTCAAGGGGTAGAATTTTTTTCAGCCCGGTCTGTGCTTGTTAACAGGAGAGACAGGGTCTACAGGGATGGGATAAATTAAATAGAAAGGGTGCAAGAATATTTGCTGTTGCTATCGAGGCAGTGGTAGATGGGTCGGAAAACTGCTCGCGTGGGGAGATACACAGACTAAAAGGTTAACAGTGGCCGCAGGCAGAGGTAAAAGTGATTCTTGAATTGCTTCTATCAGAATGGGCAACAGACTGGAAAGCAAGGTAATGGATATTTCCAAGACTGCTGGGAGTCATACTGGAACAAGTAAATACATGGGCTGTGTTAGGGTGGCTAGGGGCAGGAACAGGTGCATGTACACCAATGCTAGGAACATAGTTAATAAATTTGATGAGCTTGAAATGCTAGTCAAGCCATCAAAGGCAGATATTGTTGGGATATCAGATTTTGTTTGTTTGTTATTTGGTTTTTAAGAGCATTAGCAACTAAGGCTATATTGCTCCGGGGATATGCGGTGGTCATTCCCTGACCTTTATGCATCCTCCGGGCTCGAACCCCTGGTCTAATCAAGAAACGTGTGCTATGCACTGCTGCTCCTGCCCACCTGGGTACGGAGGTGCCATTTTGGGATATCAGAGACGTGGTGTCTCTGATATCTGTCACAAAGATATAGGCAATGCAGAGTTGGAATTTGGGGAGTACAATGTGTATAGGAAGGATAGACGGGACAGGAAGGGAGGAGGGGTTATGCCATTAGTTAAGAAACACAAAATCTAAGGAAGTGCATTCAATTTATGCTGGTGGACAATGCAGAGTTCAGTCTGTTTGATGTGAAATAAGCACAGGGAAAGGAGAAAAATCAGAGTAGGTGTGTGTTATAGGCCTAATGAATCTGATGAGTATAATGAGCAATTCTGCAAAGAAATAGAGTGGGCCAGTATATCAGAATGTATTATAATGGGAGATTTTAACTTTCCAGATATTGTCTGAAACTCGTGGGTTGGTCACTCGCACACTACCAAGACTTTTGTGGAATTACTGAACGACTGTATTCTACAGCAACATATTCGAGAGGCAACCAGAGGGAGTAATAGTCGTGATCTGATTATCAGTAGTGATTCTTCTTGCATTAAGAATCTGCAGATAAAGGAACCACTCGGTGACAGTGATCACAATGTATTGATGTGGGAATTATTTAAAGATGTAATTACCTTAAAGGCTAAAGTGAAGGGCTTTTGCTCTCGTAAAGGTGACTACTGAGGTCTCAGACAGTTTTTAAATTCTGCACAGCGGGATCAACTGATGATGTTACCAACTTTGAATTCTAAATGGCAAGCCTTCAGGGACTTCATTTTGGAGGCTACTAGGCTTTTCATTCCAACTAAGAAATACTGTTCAAGGTTTAGGCCTAAATGGATACCAGATGAATTAATGAGGCTAGGGGCAGAGAAGAAGAATGTATGGGATGCATATAAAGTATCAGGCAACAGAAGCCTATGGCACGTATAAACAAGTCGGTGATCAAGGCATAAAGGTTAGGCACGCGAAGGCAGATTATGAGAAATCTTTGGCAGAGGATGCAAATAAAAACAGCAAGGAGTTCTTTACTTATGTAAACTCTAGAAGGAAAGGGATGAATCACATTGGACAACTTAACATAGATCGGTTGACCATTGATGATCATGCTCAGGTAGCTGATAAACTGAATTAGTATTTTGCATCTACGTTCACACATGAGGATTTATTCAATGAGGGGAGTGCCAGAAGTTTATCAAACACTAACAGGGAGCTAAGTGATTTTGTAATAACTGACAGCAGAGTGGAGGAGAAATTGTTGAAATTAAGCATAAGGAAGGCACCTGGGGTGGACAGGATTTTATCCAGTTATATTGAAGGAGGCAGCAAAGGAAATAAGCAAACCCTTAGCCATAATTATGAGAGCTTCCTTGGACTCAGGGAAGGTTCCCATGGACTGAGGTGTGCTAATATCACCAATTCACAAATTGGGGTTCAAAAGGTGACACAAGTAACTACAGACCTGTTAATTTAACTTGTGCTCCGGGGAAAATAATGGAATCACTGGATAAAGAAGTATTGCAGGATCATCCAGACAAGACTGCAGTAATAATTAAGATACAGCATAGGTTTGTCAAAGGGAGGTCTTGTCTGACCAATTTGATTGGTTACTATATGTTCATAACTTTGATATCATATTCTTGGATTTCAGGAAAGCTTTTAATACTGTTGCACATGGAAGACTGATGTATAAATTGGAGAGGTATGGCATGAAGGGTAAGCTGCTACAATGAATAAAGGGATGGTTGAGTGGGAGACAACAGAGAGTGGTAATCAATGGACAAAATGTTAATAGTGGAGTTCCCCAGGGTTCGGTGTTGGGCCCATTGTTGTTTTGCATATATTGATGAAGTTATATCGGGTTTAATCCAAGTTAGTAAATGATACAAAGGTTGGCAGGGTTGTTAACAACAGTAATGACAGTATGCTACTCCAACTGGATCTAGTTAAGTTGAGAAAATGGGCTGAGAAGTGGCAACTGGATTTTAACATTGACAAATGCAAAGTACTGGATATGGGTAGAAGTAACCCCGGAGAAACGTACCGCGTGGTACTACACTTAAGGTGGTAGAAAGTGAAAAAGACCTGGGGGTAATTGTCCAGCCAAATATGAAGTTCGCTCAGCAGTGCAGACGGGCTGCCAGGGCAGGTCATGGAGTCTTGTCAATGATATATAGGAATTTTGCCGGCAGGGACAGGGAGGTGATAATCCCGTTATACAAGGCAATGGTCAGGCCACACCTGTACACAGTACTGGTCTGGAGGCCTCATTTTTGGAAGGATATAGAGTTGCTAGAACGAGTACAAAGAAGGGAAAAAAGATAAGTGAGGGGGAACAAAGGGGTGCTCTTACCAAGAAAGTTCTGCAAACTGCAGCACCTGGAGAGAAGGCACCTGCGAGGTGATCTGACTGAGGTGTACAAGGCCTTGAATGGGTTGAGCAAGTTGAATGCTGATGGGATTCTTCCTCTTGCTCAGAATAAGAACCTGAGGGGGGCACAGCTTCAAATTGAGGAAAGATGTTGTAGAATAGATGTGCAGAAATTTGCCTTTAGCCTGCGGGTAGTTGACTGGTGGAATAGGCTTCCATCTTTTGTTGTAGAAGCTAATAGCCTAAATAAATTTAATGCTGAGCTGGACAGGCATTTGGAACGAATGGGGGATGAAATGGGAGGGTTTTTTTTTTTTTTTTTTTGGCTTGTGCTGCATAAGCTTGCTTTCTTGCATTGTATGCCTCTACTATTGCTAACAATTAAAAATTGTTTGCACAGTTACCAAAATTTGGTAACTGTGCAAACGTGTAGTACACTCGTTATAACAGTGAGCGGTTATATGGGAAAATCGCATAAGTTAAAATCATTATGGCTTTTTGCTCATTACAGCCGTGATCTCTTTATTTCCACGCTCGTTATAACCAATTTCAACTGTATTTCTTAGGAAATAATAATAATTGAAAGTAACTCAAGGTTCACATTGGTACTTACACTAGTTAATCGAAGATATCTTTTCTCCAATTCATGTGATGTGCCAACAATAGTATATGACTCCCAGTCAATATCTCCACAGTCATCTGAGGCAGCCTTAAAAAAATTAGACTTAAATTTATAAAAGTTTATCAGTGCTAAATTTCAAAATATTTCTGAAGTTTATATTATGGAGAATCCTTTAAGTAATACTTTTAATCGTGATCCACAAACATCTGCTCCTCTAAAAATATTTATTTTAGAAGTGTAAGTTCAAAAGTTCTTGGTAAAATATATACAAGCAGTTTTAACTTCTGGGAATAATCTGTTCCTGAAAACATATCAAAAATGAGTCTGAAAATTAAGTGCTACACCTATATGGTATAATGGTGTTCTGATTCCAGAGAGCTGAAAAATATTCAACTAATGAAATCCTTAACTGGTATAAATGGTATAGAAATTAAGGTATACTATTTATACCAATAATGTAGATTAATAATTAAGGTAAATGGCATAAATTTTTATTATTATTTTTTTAATTCTGAATTGGTTATTCAATGTATACAGACTATATTTTAGCATTTAAAAAGCATATAACATAAAACAAACAGTAAAAAGAATCTTAAATGTTTATTTGAAAAAGGATCAATATGTAATGCTCCACAGCAAATAACACTATAAATAAAAACACTAGTAAACTATGTGCAAATGCTAAATATATTTATTGGGAGAGAGAAAGGGGGAAACAATTATATAGCATCATCTGCGTAGTGTATTGTTCAAGTGCACTGATCTTTCGTTCATCTGACCTCTTTTGTCATTGGGCTATTGGAAGTCCATGGTCCCACTGCTGCGTGTCTTTTCCCATGTGGAGGTGGGCCAGGCAGTAGGGCCGTATAAGTCTCTTCTGGGATAAACCATGCAATGCCTAGGTTTGCTAGGGAGGGCCCAAAGTTGGAGAAAAGAAAAAAGGAAGAATTTTTTTACTGGAAACACACGTGGGAGTGACAGTTTGATTTTGGAGGGGGTGGTAGATAGGTTTCGATCAGAAAAAAGAAGAATAGGGGGATAAAGGGACATCCCAGCAGAGGAAACTCACCCTCTACAAGAAGGGTGACTGTTAAGAGCAGTGATAGTGTTTAGGGTGGTAGGGTCCACATGAAGTGGGAGGGGGGGGGGGGGGCAGAACCTTTCAGTGAGAGAATTGGAGAATAAAAGTCATGGGGCCAGGATGTCATAGTAGGAGTGATCACCATCTTACAATCAGTGAATAGGCCCCACACTGGCCAGACCAGCTGGAGCCACTGCCGGAATCTCATGCCCTCAAGGAGAGTTAGCACGACATGGGCAGTGGACTTCCATACAGAAATTAAACTGCGTATGTAGTGTAAAGGCATCGAAGGTAGCCAGGATATGAAATATAATTAAAACAATGCCTTTACACTAGATATATAGTTCAATTTTATGGGTGAATCTACACCAATATTATATAATTAAGAATCTACAGATAAAAGACCCTAAGGTGACAGTGATCAGAGTGTACTAATGTGAGACAAAAGGAAATCTGCCTTTAGCCAGCGGGTGGTTGGTTGGTGGAACAGACTTCCATCCCTTGTCGTGGAAGTTGATAGCCTAAATAAGTTTAAGGCTCAGCTGGACCGGTATTTAGAACAAACAGAGGGGTGAAGTTGAAGTGGTTATTTTTTATTTATTTTTTTTTTTTTGGCTGATGCTGCATAAGCTTGCTTTCTTGCATCACATGCCTCTACTGATGCTAATGCTATTACAAACCACAAGTTCTAAATGGAAGGCGTCCAGGAAAGTAATCATAAAAGCTATTAAGCTTTCTTACCAACTAAGCAATTACTGTTGATATTTATAACTAAATGGATGCCAGATGAACAAATGCGACTAGTGGCAGTAAAGAAAAATGCATGGGATGCACATAAATTATCAGATTACATAGAGGTCTATGGTAGAAATAAAATAACCTGATAAGTCACAAAGCAGGTTAGACAAGCCAAGGCAGATTATGTAGTCTTTGACAAAGGATGCATAGAAAAACAGCAAAGATTAATTTACTTATGTAAACACTAGTAGGACACAGAACCATTTCTGTAATCATATATATGAATTTCTCTTTCTGTTTATACTCCGGGATGACCAAATGGTCAGAGGAGTTCACAAGATAGACAAACAGCACTGTATTTAGCAGTCATGGGCTTGAACCCCGGTCACTCTAGGCATGTGTACTTATGCACCTCCGCACCTGACCACTCGGCTACGGCGGCCTCATATATATGAAGTGTAAATAAATCACATTGGTTCACTTGAGCATTCTTGTTTCCCTATTTGCTGCAACTTTTCCCAATCTACACTCACACCTCTGTCAAAACCTGATGGCTCTATTGCCCTCGCAGCTAAAGATACAGCTGACCTGTATCCTGGTGCACAATGTAGCCTGGTGTGTCGTTCTTTTCGTGCTCCTGTTTATTTGCTACATTAAGTGTTTTTTTCTGAACTTAATGTTAAATAGTTATGCTGTGCCTGATGCTGGATCGCAGCTCTTGATGACTGATGACTCTTTTATACTGTATGTTTCTCCTAAATAAGTCATTTTTTATTTTAATTTTTGCATTGCTACACTGCTGACCAGCATGCTGTCATCATGTCGCTCTCAGTCTGCTTTTGTTTGCCACTCTGAACCTTGACCTTGGCAAATGAGCACTTGGGGAGCAAACTACTTTCTTCTTCAAGTTAATAACAGTGACAATGCTTGCCAATAACAATCTTAGCGTAATTTTCTAAGAGAGAGAGAGAGAGAAGAGGTTACTATAATCAGGTGGGAATTTACTTGCTTCTGTTGCTGTGAATCAGCCCCACCCCCAACACACATTTTTCTGTTGGCTATCGAAGTTTTACATAGTTTCTAACTTCTCAGTTCAGCATATTTTACTTTAATATTGAATTTGTGTTGAATAACATGGTTATAAATATTGGATTGAAAGAATGCTGTTGTGAGAAAACGTACAGATATATCTGAGAGAGGAAACAACAACTCACCCTTATTGTCTCCTAAAATGTCAAAGCTCTCTTGAGAAAGATATTTCTGGAGGTTTACCTACTAATCAAAAAGTTGGGATAACCTCAAATTCAGAAGGTAATAAAACAATTGAAGAATTAGATATTATTAAGGATGTATCTTCTTGTTATGAGGCAATTTCAAAAATGTGTAAAGATATGAGCTATGTTACTTTATGTTACTTGTTAGTTACTTTATTAGTCTGGGAGAGACTAATAAAGTAACTAAAAAGGAGAGATATTATCCAATCTTGAGACATTAACAACAGACCTCCTGATAGAAAATGAAACACTGAAAGTCGTTAATCATGAAATAAATACATGAGCTAGTCTCCTAGACAAAGTAATACAAACCTTTTCTACAGTGACTCCGAATAAAATAGTTAATATTTAAAAGCCAGTAGTTCAGGTACCTGCTGTTGGGGAAGTCCAACAGGAGGGGGACCACTGTTACAGGGTGTCCCTTTTGTTGGACCTTATGCTGATGTTGCCTATAATGGACCTACAATGAAGGAACAAATAGCTAAACATAGAGAATGTATCGATACTTAAGAGCATTGGAGAATAGCAATCTTAAAACTAGTGCAGGTGTAAAAACTTTGTAACTAATACTTTGAAGACAGAATTTAAAACAGTCAAAATAAAATCAGTTGAAAAAAAAACGGGGTAGTTTTGGAAACAGCCACCAAGTCGGATTTAATTAGTATCAATACATCTGATCCCTTGTCCTCTGCAGGAATCTATATGGGAGTTCCCAAAAAAAGGCAACCCTTCCATATTGATCTAAGACATACCTAAGAAGCTATGTAAGGAGGATATATTAAAAGAATTTTATGATAAAAATCTGGTTGCCTATGCATGGCTTTACAATGGAGGAGATTAAGAGGGCAACCTCATTCAGGCTTACAACTAACATTTTTGTCAAATGTACGCTGGGTAATCAGTTTTTCCCACAAATTTACAGGTGTATTTCTTCAATGGACAGAATATTTCCCTCTTGTAGCTCACACAGGCACAGACTGTTTACAATAGTTACTAAGCGTTCTTTGCATTTGGGAAATGGGCACACAACACAATACTGTACCCATAACTCTCCATCCTGTGGACACTGTGCCCATAGCAGTCATGTATAGGGAAAATGCCCTCATAAGGACGAGCCTGTCCGCTGCATAAATTGCAAGATGGGATATTCAAGAGGCGCAAAAAAGACTTTCGATATTCCATTCGAGATTCTAATTGTCATGAATAAAAAGAGTTTTAGAGAATGTACAATTAATGACCACTGACGAATGTGGCACTGGAAGTTGAAGGAGAGAGAGGGTTAACATCCAATCTAATGTAAATCTACAAATCTTTACGGTTAAATGGGCATGGTCACATACTGTGGTGGACGAAATCAGGGTCTCTGCTGAGGAGCATTTAGCCGACACTGCTGCTAGAACCATAGGCCACTCACAATAAAACACATACTCCTGGAATGCACCTTGTATAACAATTCCTGTCTAATTTCATTTACCTCTCTCTCACACTTACAGAAATTGCCACTTAGCAATATCATAGGCAAAAGTTCAAACCTTACATAATTTTTCTTCTTTCTGAATGAATAGGTTTATATGGCCTAAGTAGCGTTTGCACCAGAAAAATCCAAGCACAACAATAATCATACTATGCCAGGGTACAGCTTGGCCAATCCTCTAAGATTATGGGATTGAATATCCCATAATCTTAGAGGATGGGATAGTCAATCAAAATGAGAGTGATTCAACTGGTGTTAGTAAACCCAAAAACATGTATTGCCACTTTTAATTAAATATAGATATAACTGTCATAAATGGACTGTGTATTACATGTGCTGCATCCATTTTGATCACTTATTTTTCTCATTTCTTTTATTTGATATACAGGCAGTTCTCGCTTTAAGAGTTTTTTTTTTTTTTTTCCCCCCAAAGTAACAAGTATCAACAAAATCAAAAATATGAACATTAATTGCAAAAAATGAATGTTAAACATTCATAAATACCGCATTTCAAATCACGCGAGTAGTTATACAATACAGTGTACCACGCTTTACGACATTAAACTGTTACTATCGCATTGTGAAAATATCGTAATGTGAACCCAATAACACATTGTCTTTTGGTAATACATTCCGCGACATCGGAAGTTCAAATTTTCGCTATATAATTCCCTAAAAGGTTGTTTTTATAGTGTAAATTGTATTAGTTACCAATTCAAATCACTAAAATGCACTACACTTTCATTGTTATTATATGTTCTGTTATAAGAACCAATTTTGAACGGTTTTGTGATATTTTTCTAAAGTACATTTCTGGAAGTCACGACCATGAAACAAAAGCAATTTGCACTTTCCGGTTACTGGACTTTTCTGTTACTGCAAGCAATTATAAACGGGTAGTAAAACTCGATGCTACTGCATTTGTGAAATACCAAAAACTGGAATTGTGTGGGTTTTTATGTTATTATGGGGAAATGTGTTTGCCCTTTATTGAAATCTTCAATCGTATAAAAAACATAAATACATTTTCAGAATCTTCTCTTCATTTATTTATTTATTTATTTTTTTTTGCTTCGTAAACTTGTTACTCTGCACAAATCATGTTAGTTGCAATTTGTGCGTTCCATGCTAGTGAAATTTCTAAGAGAAGAGAAGGGAGTGTGCATTTAGTTGATGATGATGAAGAATAAACATTATTTAACATTTGTAAGTCATAAATAATTTCTCTATTATTATAATTTGTTCGATTTTACAGGCTAAGTTTTCATTTCTTTGGATAAATCAATCATTGTTTAAACATGAACTAATTAGCTAACTAATTTCATTGTTAGTAATGTAACCCCTATTTTTAACATTATGTCTATAGAAAATAAATTCCTGCTTTACAAGCACGCGCTAGGAACGAATTAACTTGTAAAGTCGAGAACTACCTGTATTTATATTGTCCCCCTTCTGAAGATTTCCACGACTTGCTAAATTATTTAGAATATGCTTTTACTATAAAGGTGAAGACAGGATATTAGAGCTGGAAAAGGAATTAGAAAATATGAATTGGAATATCACCAGTTTGGCTGAAACAAGAAGAAATGAATCACTTATAAGTTTATCAAGTGGAAATCTGCTGTACACCAATGGAAACAGTGAAAGGAGTGAAGGTGGAGTTGGGTTTCTGGTCCATAAAGATTTTAAAAACAACATTTTGGAATTCAAAAGTACATCACCAAGGGTGTCAAGACTAATACTCAAGATTTCTAAGAGGTACAAGCTAAAGTTTATAATGATTTCTGCACCAACATCGAGCCATGATGATGAAAAGGTTGAAGAAATGTACACCGAAATTGAGAGTCTTCTAGATGAGCAGAAAACCCACTACACTATTATTATGGAGGACTTCAATGCTAAGGTTGGAAAAAGGCAAAACAGTGCAGAAAGAGGAACTACAGGAAATTTTGGAATTGGTGAAAGAAATAAAAGAGGTGAAAGACTTGTGGAATTTGCAGAATCTCAAGGACTGTCAGTAATGAACACTTTTTTCAAGAAAAGGGTGAACAGAAAGTGGAGATGGAAGAGTCCAAATGGATTAACAACTAATGAAATCGACTTCATCCTCACTAACAGAAGATATATTGTGAATGATGTTACCGTCCTGAATAAGGTAAATAAGGTAAATGTTGGAAGTGATCACAGAATGGTAAGATGTACACTTGATATAGATGTAGGAAAGGAAAGGAAAAAACTGACTCGAGTAAATAATACAAAGGTCTTTGAGACAACAGAGGAGGAGAAAAAGCAGTATGTACTGGAACCTGAGAACAAGTTTGAGCTTCTGCAGTCTTCTCAGGACCAAGATATCGACGAGGAATATTACAACTTTCTGAAAGTGATAAAGCCCAAAAAACCTATAGGGAAAAAGAAATCCAAAGAAGAAAAAATTAGTCAAGAAACACTTGTCGTGATGAACCTAATACGACAAATGAAGAGCAAGAAAAACACTGACAGGGAGAAAATTGAGTATATCGAGTTATACAAGGCCAATAGAAAGAGACTCAGAGAGGATATAAGATTTAACACAAGAAAAGTAGAACAAGCATTAAGGGAAAACAAAGGATTTAAATCAGCAGCCATGAGCAGTAATACAGAAAGACAAATGATACTGAAACTGAAGAATAGCGATGGTGTACTTATAAACAGCAGAGAAGGCATAATTCAAATAGCAGAAGACAACTATAGAGAATTATACAAGGAGCGAGGGAATGATGCCAGCAGTGAGGAAGATGGATTGCAAAGTAGCAACACATACGACATACCCAATATTCTTTCTGATGAGGTAGAACATGCACTGAAGAAAATGTAGTATCAGAAAGCCCGGGGGGAAGATGAAGTTACTGTAGAGTTGTTAAAATTGTGAGGAAGAGACATAACACAAAAACTGGCAAGGCTCTTCACAAAGTGCATTAGAAAAGGTGTGACGCCTAAGCAATGGAATAATTCAATCATAGTTTTGCTGCATAAGAAAGGAGATAAATCAGAAATTGGAAATTATAGACCAATTAGCTTGTTATCCCACATCTACAAGTTGTTAACAAGGGTCATTACTAACAGATTAGAAAGAATACTTGATGAGAATCAACTGAAAGAGCAAGCTGGATTTGGGACAGGATTCTCAACTAATAATACATCAAAAAGGTTGATATCATTCGAAAAGAAATTCTAAAGACATTAAGAATGCAAGTGCCAAATTAATAACAAGAGAAAAAATTTTAAGAAAATAAAATAGCAATTGGATATGTGGTTCTCTGAGCAATGCAGACAGTCTGCTTGGACTGCTCAAGGGGTTTTGTCAATGACGTATAGGAATTTTGTTAGCAGGGATAAGGAGGTGATTATCCCTTTGTATAAGGCCATGATCAGACCACACCTTGAGTACTACATACAGGTCTGTAGGCCTCATTTTTGGAATGAGTACAGAGAAGGACAATGAGATTGGTGAGAACAAACTTGCTCTTATCAAAAAAGGCTTAAATTCTGCAAACTGTAGCATCTGGAGACTAGGCACCTGCAAGGTGATCATATACACTTCAATCGAAGTGTATAAGACCTTGAATGGTTTGAGCAAGCTCAATGCTGATAGGATTCTTCCTGTTGTTCAGATTACATAATCCTCAGGGAACATAAAATTTCAAACTGAGGAAAGATATTTGTACAACAGATGTGTGGAAATTTGCTAAATTCAAGGAATAATGGATAAACTTTTGGAGAAAATGGATGGGCGAAATGGGAAGTTATTTATTTTTTGTTCATGCTGTATAAGCTTGCTTACCTGCATTATATGCTCTCTGCTAATGCTAACTCCAGAAGGCTTACTTGCCTTTATGCTCAAATTTTTTTCTAATAAAAAATCGTCTGCAATTACAACATCACTAATTTCACATGGCTTAGCCTCATTCATACAGCCTCTACTCAGCATGAAGGGTCTTTCGTCAGTAAAGACGGAAGCAAAATATATATTCAATTCATCCACCACAACAGCTGGATTATCTAAGACTTTCCCACACCCAGTGCACAAGAGACTGATCTGATTAGCTTTCGTCTTTGTTGTACACACAAGTACACACCCGCATGAGTAATGACAATAATAAAATATATAAATAAGATAAATATGAAGTAGTCATTAGAGGCAGTAAAATACACATCCTCCACATGATACCCAATATATTACTGAAATTACGTATTAAAAAATTAATACAAATGCCCATAGTATGGCAAAACTGTAGAGCAAAAAATTAACATAAACATAACAATTAATCATAATAGGCAGGGAGAGAGAAGAAATAGCAAGACAGAAACTGTAGCCGAAAGCCTCCAAATAATTTAAAATATAATTTAAATCCAATTCAAATAATTCCATTTTTAAAATTTAAAATATAGGACCAATTGTATAACAATTTAGTGGCACCTCCCTAGTAAGGTACCAGTTCTGAGAAACATGAAATATCACCAAAAGAGACTAATCAAACTACTAAAACAAAATAAAACAGAAATAAAAATAGACTGACCATTATGCACCAAATCGACAGAGGATCACAAGGCCAATAATGATCACAGAATCGCTGCATTTCAATTGTTATGTTTATGTTAATTTTTCATTTTACAGTTTTGCCATACTATGGGCATTTGTATTAATTTTTTAATACATAATATCAGTATTATATATATACAGGGTGATTTGCTACCGGTGCGACAAACTTGCAGGAGGTGTGGGGGGGTACAAAGACGAATCGGAATCATATAGCATTGCAGGGTCCGAAATGCCTTCGTCATGCGGTAGAGAACATTGAACGGGAAGTCGCGTGAACAGCAATTCCGCTGTAAGTCAGCATTTGCGAACCGGTTCCCGAGGCAGTAGGATGGAGAAGTATTCAAACGTTGAACTGGCCGACGTGCACCTCGTGTATGGAGCTGCAGACTGTAATGGGTGCGCCACTCTGCGCTTGTACCAGGAACGTTTCCCGCACAGGCGTGCTCCTCATCATACGATTTTGGCACGTGTGCACAGAAGGTTAGGTTACGTGAGACTGGTTGTTTCACAAGATGTACCATGAATCTAGAGCGAACGACGAGGATGCCAGACAATGAGGAGAATGTCCTATGTCTTGCAGAAGGCAATCCGAGTACGAGTACTCAAGCGATAAGCCAAAGATTGGGTATTTCCCAATCCACTGTATGGAGGATACTGTCAACAAACCAAATGAGTTCATACCATCTGCAATGCGTCCAATCATTGGAGACTACAGATTATCCACTCCAGAGTACTTTTGCTACTTGGTTTCTTCAACAGAAACGGTTCGCAAATGCTGACTTCCAGCGGAATCGCTGTTCACGCGACCTCCCGTTCAACGTCCTCTACCGCATGACGAAGGCATTTCGGACCCTGCAACGCTATGTGATTACGATTTGTCTTTGTGCCCCCTACACCTCCTGCAAGTTTGTCGCACTGGTAGTGAATCACCCTGTGTGTGTGTGTGTAAGGTAAAGTGTATGTGTGTATATGTATGTATATATATATATATTTGAATAACATTTGAAATAGTTGGAAACTGAATCTTTCATAATAAAAATAAAATAAAAAGGTAAAGCAAACATCAGAGACAGAAAAAAGCATATTCCTCTAAATCAGGGGTCAACCTACAGCCCGCGGGCTGGATCCAGCCTGAAAGACTATTTCATCCGCCTCGTGAAATTTATTCGATAGAAATCTTTTTTGGTTGCTACATATCGTATATAAGGATATTTTTAATCAAAATATAATGTAAATGCGTCCAAATATAATTTTGTAACATTGTTGCAACTCTGTGCGCTTCCACTTGGCAACAGTGTTTCTTGCGATGTCGGTAATCCCAACAGTGCGAGTGCCCAAGGCTATAAGTTTATAGCCTCGAGTACTTCCGGTGAACACAAGTTGTCAAAAAGTGAAATAGTAAAGTTAAAATAAGCAACTTTTAAAACAATTGCTAAACGCTAATCTAAATATTAATCAAGTAAGTATTAGTGAAAGAATTGTATGCAATGCGTTCTTTGCAGTTTGCAATGTAAAGATGAGTATGCATATTAATCTTTCTCCTGGTTAGCTATTCTCATTCAGACTACAGTCTGAATGAGAATAGCTGACCAGGAGAAAGTAGTCGTCGGGCCGCTGCACTGATTATCATGCGCAACAATTTATTAGTGCTATTTGTATAAATGCATATTTTTAATTTTAACTTTGAATTTTTAATTTTAGTGAATCAAGATGTCAAGGAAAAGAAAAATTGATTCCGAATGTAGTGTCTTCAATGAACTTTGGTTAATTAATTATTTTTTTATAAGGGACAATAACCGACGTACCTACCTTATATGTAAAGAAGCAGTTTCTGTGTTGAAAGAATATAATTTAAAACGGCATTATACAAAAAAACATGCCTCAACTTACGATAAACGTCAAGGAGAGTTGCAAAACAAGAAATTACAAGAGCTGAGCTTTGATTTCAAGAGGCAACAACAACAATCAGAATTTAAGTTTAATTAGAGCTAGTTTGTGAGCATCTCAAATCATTGCTGAAGAAGGGAGGGCTTTTACTGATGGCAAGTTTGTGAAGAGAGTGTGCCTATCAATTGCAGAAGAAATATGCCCTGATCAAGTTAAGCACTTCGCTGTTACAAGTTTATCAGCGTCAACTTTAGCAAGAAGAATCGAACACTTGTCTACTAATGTTAAAGATCAGCTGAAACAAAAAGTTAGAGATTTTATAAATTTTTCTATTGCAATTGACGAAAGTGAAGATATTACCAACACAGCACAGTTACTCATTTACATACGCGGTATAAATCAAAATGTTGAAGTCACAGAAGAACTGGCTGCACTTGAAAGCTTGAAGAATAGAACCTCTGGTGAAAACATATTTTATAGAGTATCAAAAGTGTTTGAAGACCTGCAGCTTGATTGGGAATTGTCAGAAAAAATATTGGTTTCATCGGCCATGTTAATAAATATTTTGATTCCAAAAACATTGAAAGACCTATGCAATTGCATTGTGTTATTCACCAGCAATTGTTGTGCGGTAAATTTTTGTCTTCGAACTCAATCATGTCGACTATAGTTAGCATTGTGAATTTTATATGCAAAAATGGCCTGAACCATCAGTTTAAAATTTTCCTGGAGGAAATCAAAAGCGAATATGGTGATTTGTTGTATCATACGGAGGTGCGATGGTTGAGTCACGGTAATGTCTTTAAAAGATTGTTTCAACTCAGAACCGATATAGACATATTCATGAACGAAAAATTAAAACCAGTCCCAGAATTAACAGACTATAAATGGTTATGGGAACTTGCATTTTTAACAGATATTTGTGAAACATTGGAATACACTGAATAAAAAACTTCAAAGTCGCGATCTATTTGTAAATGACTTATTCTACAATATTAAAGCATTTCGGACAAAATTATAATTATTTAAAAATCAAATTGAACAAAATAATTTTCCCCATTTTTTGTGTTGTGAAAGTTTATATAATAATATGCCCAATTGTGATTTTTTTACTGACAATTTTGTCCAAAATCTTGAATTATTGATCGATTTGTTGATTTCGAAAACAATAGAAAATTATTTACATTATTTCAGAATCCATTTGATGTAAATGTTTCACAAATAGATAAAGATCTACAATTAGAGATCATAGATCTTCAAAGTAACGATAACCTGAAAACATTATTGAAAAATTAAATATTAATTAACTTTTATAAAACTTTGACAGAAAATGAATTTCCAGAATTAAAAAAATTAGCAAGAAGAATAATTTATATTTTTGGTAGCACTTACCTATGTGAACAAACATATTCAAAAATGAAATATATAAAATCCAAACATCGATCAAGAACGACAGATGAACATTTGCAAGACTTTTTAAGATTGGGAACTATTTGCTATTTCTGTAATATCAAATGTGATTATAATAATAAAAATTGTGATTTTTAATATGACTGTCTTTATTTACAATAAATATCCCTTGTTTATAATTTTTGATAGTTTTTCTATCTTTTACACCCCGTTTGACCTGGTGAAGTCGCTAAAATTGTGTTTTTTTTGGTTTACAGTATTTTTAGTCGTCAAAATTGCACCGACTCTGGCCCACCATTTGTTATGAATTTTTTATGTGGCCCTCCAATGAAAAAGGTTGGGGACCCCTGCTCTACATGATGCTTAAAATATAAATTAAAAAATAGATTAGAATAAGAATTAAAATATATATATATATAATAATAATAAAAATAAATAATTCCAGCAGCATGGCAAGACAGAAGAGTGAAAATAGTCAAAATTAAACATAATGATGAAACCAACAGGGAGGGAAGAGGGGTAACAAGAGTAAAAATATTGCAGCAGAAACTAAGATGATTTAGAACATCTAAATGTAAAGATAAAAAATCGACTTGCCTTTGCTGTGATTTGTCTAGCGATTGAAATGCAGCGATTCCCTGACCATTATTGGCCTTGTGGCCCTCTGTTGAGATGGGGCATAATGGTCAGTCTATTTTTGGTTTATTTTATTGTAGTGGTTGGTGATATTTCACATAAATTTGGACCTGGTGCCCGTCAGAGGTGGCGACGTTAAATTTATATGTAATTGGCTTTCGAAATTTAATGAATTGATATTTTATTAACCTTATATATTTAGATGTTCTAAATTACCTTAAAATTTCTGCAACAATATTTTTATTCTTGTTACACCTCTCTTCCCTCCCTGTAGTTTTGATCATTATGTTTAATTTTAACTATTTTCACTCTTGTCTTGCCATGCTGCTGGCATTATTTTTAATTTTTATTCTAATTTATTTTTATGGTTATATTTCGAGCATCATGTAGAGGAATATGCTTTTTGCTGCCTCTGATGTTTGCTGTACATTTTTATTTTATTATGAAAGATTCAGTTTCCAACTATTTTAAACGTTATTCATATATATATATATACACACACACACACACACAGGGTTATTAAAAATGAAGTCCGGGGTTTCAGAATTTTTTTTTTTGGGAAAGTGCATGTGTCATAATCATTTGTAGCCATCTCGAAAGAACGCATAATATCTCAAGTTTCGTTCCCACGCTCGCGATGTTTGATATGCTGCACGGCTAACCACCAGATGGTGATGGACGCAAACCGCCGTGCAGTCGTTCGTTTGCCTGTGACGCCAGTTCTGCTCTGTTGCGACATGGCTTCGGAATGTAACGAGAAATCTTTACTGTGTTGGAGTTTCATATAAGTAAATCTGTTACCGTTGTGCAACGCCACTTTCGGACAAAATTTAAGAAAGATCTGCCAACAGACAAGACAATTAAACGATGGTATACGCAGTTTAAGGAGCCAGGATGTCTGTGCAAGGGAAAACGTCCCGGTCGCTCGCCCGTATCAGATGCTAATGTGGAACGCATTAGGGAAATTTTTCTAAGGAGTCCAAGGAAATCCATGAGGGCAAGCAAAGAACTTCACATCCTACAAACTACAGTTTGGAGTGTTTTACGGAAGCGATTACTAATGAAACCACATCGTCTAACCCTGTTGCAGTCTTTGAAACCAGATGATCTGTGCATGAGGAGTAACTTCTGCAATGCACTGCAGAGACACATGGAACAAGATGACACGTTTGCTGACAGAGTGATTTTTTCTGATGAATCGACCTTCCATTTGTCGGGGAAAGTGAATAAGCAGAATGTGCGATTTTGGGGGACATCAAATCCGCATACACATGTGGAACACGAGCGGGACTTTCCAAAAGTAAATGTCTTTTGCGCCATATTTCAAAGGAAAGTTTACGGTCCATTTTTCTTTTGCGAAAAGATTGTAACTGGGGAGATTTATCTGGATTTATTACACTTATGGCTTCTACCCCAACTACGGGATGATAGTGCGAACTTCATCCTAAAGCAAGATGGTGCCCCACGTCACTTCCATCATATAGTCCGGAATTTTTTAAACCGCCATTTACCGCAGCGATGGATCGGACGTGGGAGTGCTGCAGATCAGTAGATCGAATCCTGGCGCCTCGGTCTCCCGACTTAACGCCATGCAATTTCTTCCTGTGGGGTTTCGTAAAGGATAACGTTTTTGTGCCTCCCTTACCTGAGACTATACCAGAACTGAAAGATCGGATCACCAAAACCAATGACAGCATCACTCCTGACTTACTAAGCCGTGTGTAGGAAGAATTCCTTTTCCGAGTTGATGTCTGCCGGATCACTAAAGGCTCTCATATTGAATATTTATGAGGTATGTAAAAAAAACTTCATTACTATACTTGCATTCTGGAAATATTTCTTTCTTCCTATGTCTGCTCATGTGTGTACAGGAATTGTTCGAAACCCCGGACTTCATTTTGAATAACCCTATGTGTGTATATGTATGTGTGTGTGTGTGTGTGTGTGTGTATATATATATATGTAATAATATAATATATAAAAGATTGTATTAAAGAGTAAAAACAGAAAACATCAGAGAGTTAAATAAACTGGATATGGCAAATGCACCGAAGCATATATATATATACATATATATATATGTATATATATTAAAATATATATATATAATTTAATTAAATCCAAATGCAACTAAAATCAGGCGGCAGAAATAAGAGTAAAAATAAGTGAAAATAAAAAAAAGAATAGTATAGCAGACATCAGTGGTAGCAAAAATGCAAAAACCACAACATGTTGCTTGTATATAACTGTAATATCATGTTACAATAAAAAGAAATGGATGCATGCCAATAGCAGGGCAAACCAGTAGAGCGAAGAATTTAACATGCAAAAGTAAGGTTAGAGTAATGGTGGGGAAACATTATTTAGAAAAAATAGTCCTAATTAAATGAGTTTCCAAAACACGTGAAATATTACATAACTAATTTGGAACACATTAAATGGAAAATTTCCAATAGCCATAATTATGAGAGCATCCTTGGACTCAGGGGAAGTTCCCACGGACTGGAGATGTGCAAATTCATCCCAATTAACTAAGGGGAATCTAAGGGTGATACAAGTAATTACACACCAGTTAATTTAACTTCTGCTCCGGGGAAAATAATGGAGTCACTTGTTTAAGATTGCATTGAAAGATCATCTAGACAAGATTGCAGTAATACCGTATTTCTTCAATTCTAAGACGGGATTCGATTGTAAGACTCACCTTAATTTCAGAAAAAAAAAAAACTTTGATTCTAAGAAAAAATAAATAAATAAAATAAAACTCTAAAATAAATCTAAGAAATATTTTTATCATAATAGAATTAAATTTACTAACAACAGCAACAGTACCGGTATTTATCAGTAGGTATGTTATTCATCACTTCCTTCTGAATCTTCTGAGCCATCAATATCTGCATCTGAATCAATATCAGAGTCTACTTCACATTCAGGGTCAGATTCTTCTGAGATGTCGTTATCTTCATTATTCCATAATATATCATCTTCTGAGCCATCAAGAATGGTGGTGATGCAACATTTTTTAAATGAGTACTTTACTATTCTTTCTGGGATCAGCTTCCAAGCTGTTGAAACCCATTCTGCCAATTTTGATGCCGACGCTTTCTTAATTTTTCCAGAAGGTGTCAGCAGAAGGTTGTCAGTCAACAGCCAGGATTAATATTCCTTTCTCAAGTAATCCTTAAATGGTTTGTTGATCGAAACGTCGAGTGGCTGCAGTTGGCTAGTCATGCCACCAAGAATCACAACCAAGTCACCACGTTTTTGCATGATTTTATTTTTGACACGTTCGGACAAATGTCCACGAAATGCATCAAGTATACTAGGGGGGTTATGAAGACTTCCAGGACATCTATTCCACACAACATTTAGCCAGTCTTCCATAAGCTCTGCCAACATTTATCCATTTTTTAGTGCATGCCCAATAACATCTTTGGAGAAAATTTCATTCTTCAGTATGGTTTTTCTATTTAAAATTAAATATGGTGGCAACTTTTAACCATCAGCGGTGATGCATAGCATCGTAGTGATATGCTGCTTTTCGTAGCCTGTGCTTATAATCTTGATTATTTTAGCACCTTTAGCACTGACTGTGTAATTTCGAGACATGTCGAAGACGACTGCGGTTTCATCAGCATTTACAATTTGACTAAACTCAGTTTTTTTTTCTTAATTTCATCACCTATCGCTGAAAGTTAATCAGCTTCTGTTGAAAGTCTGCAGGAATTTTTGGACAGATAGACATTCGCTGCCCTTATGATAATCCACTACGACACACGAGTCTGTCGCATCAGCCACAACTGCCTTTAAAAATTATTTTCTTTATTCCCAGGGGCTTGGCAATTTCTCTGGCTTTCAAATGCATGGCTTGTCGAGTGATGAGTAATCCTTTTGAGCATGTCTCCATTACAAAACATATCACAGCTTCAACGGCTTGTGGAAATCTTCCTTTCTTAGGCCGTGTAAAGCACTTGGTTGTTGCTTTGCACAAAAATATGAAATTGTGATCATTTCTCCAATGACGAACATTTACTTCAGTGATGTCAAAATGTCAACACGCAACTCTATTTCCATGTTCTTTTGCATACACAATAACTTTTTGTTTCAATGCAGCTTCGTAGTGCAATCTTTTTGACATTTTAATGTGCAATAAGTGATCAAAATTAACGAAATACAGTAACTCCACTTCTTACATACTTTTGAAGATACAAACAAAACTTCCTTGTTTTCGCTGAGTGAGTTCCACTATAATGAAATAATCGTGGCTTTACATTTCAAAAGCACGTGAAATCACCCACAGCACTTTATTCTCCAATGGAATTGGAGAATGTGAAAACGGTCAAACTTGGAGGCGGAGTTTCAATAAAACCAAAACGTGTGGTGCTCTGCAAAGTGTGGGAAAATTAAAAAAAAAAAAAAAAAAGGCGATTGTAAGATGCACCCCGTTTTTAGAGACTTTTTAGAATCAAAGAAATACAGTACAGTCAGTCCTCATATAGCACGATAGTTGTGTTCCTAGAAACCCTCGTGCAATAAAACAACAGGCCCTATGGGAAAAATAGGGTTAGGTGCCGACCACCCAAGATTGACCACACATTTGTAATCAAAACATTACCAGACACAATAAATTATTGTAATAAAACACGTATTTTATTATCACACTATAAAGGCCTCCGTAGCCGAGTGGGCAGGAGTGGGAGTGCAATAGCACACGCTCTTTGAGTAGGCCGGGGTTCAAGCCCCTTACTGCTGAATACGGTTGATCTGCCAACCCGCACTGGACCAGCAAGGCAGATTATGGTCCATTTCCCTCAGCATGAATTTTTGAGGAGGCTTCCATCCTGCATTGGGTTGATAATGGCTGCACTTTACTTTTTTTTTAGCTCACATTTTACTAAAGCACATTTCTGGGGGTTACTACCATAAAACAATTTCCAGTTGCATTTCTGCTAGTGGAATCTGTTTGAAACTGGTAGTAAACTCAATCTAATTGCATTTGCAATAATACCAATAGCTGGAATTGTGTGGGTTTTTACGTTATTATGATGAAATGTGTTTTCCCTTCACTGATATAAAAAAACAAACACATTTTCAGAACCTTCTCTTTATACCTATTGTGTTGCGTTCGGCTGGGGGGGGGGATTCGCGTTTGACTGCCATTTCTTGTAAACACAAAGGCGAATCGTGCACAAGCGAATTCAGTTCGTGTTATACATGATATCGTTCTCCTATTTATAAATCGCGTATGATCGAATTCGTGTAGTGTAAACACGTATTATACGAGGACTGACTGTACTTTTCTTTTGTTTGTTTTCTTTTTGTTCCTCCTTTAGTCAACCATAAACCACATGCCCGCAGATTGTATTCCCCCCATATATTTATTTTGGCCTTAATCTCATTTTATACATATTTAATTCTAAATTCACTAATTTCTTAATCCTTTGTTTTAATCATTATTCATCATGCAAAGCAGCATCAGAAACGGACTCTTTATACTGTTGTACTTTCATGCAATTTTGGTGGTTGTCTCTTGATAACGACACAGAGGTTGTGCATTCTTTATTTTTTTTATTCATATATTTTTTATATGTATATTTCTATATATACACTTTTTTTATATATATACCATGGTTTCATTCGTTCCTTTACTGTTTTACATATACCTCTTAACTTATATTCATTATGGTCACTGGGTTCTTTCTATCAGTGGCCGTAGTCAATGAAGCCCTTTACATAATCATTGTCCCTTTCTCCCTTCCCTTTTTGTATACCATATACAGGAACTCCCCGACTTACGTAATACTCGACTTATGGAAATTCGACTTTACATAAGTGTTTGCCGGCTGATGCAAACTTTAAAAAATCATGTAAATGTATTTTTCATCCTGTAGGAATAAATGGAGGTATGGTGAAAATATTGTAATGTGAATCCAATAACTTTTTTTTTTTTTTTTAATTCATTCCAAGTCCTTGGAAGTTGAAAATTTAGCTATATTACTAAGCTATTATCTCTCTCTAAAAGTCATATTTATAAGGAAATTGCACTACTCTCATCGTTATCATATGTTCCCGTTATAAGAATCAATTTGAAACACCCTTGTGATATTTTTCTAAAGCACGTTTCTAGAGGTCACGACCAAAAAACAATTTGCACTTTCTGGTTTAATGGGCTTTTCTGTTAGTGCATTTAATTATACAGAGGGTTGATTCAGCCTTTTAATAACAATTTTGACAGTTCTTTAAAACTACGAAATTCCATGCTGCTGCCACCGGTTGTGTTCTCTTTGTATTCCCTGCACAGCTATTGCACAGCATAGCAATTTCCATTGAAGTGAAGCATGCTGCAAAACGGCCAAGTCGACCCTGTCCTATTCCTGTTGGCAGACTTTCCACAAAACTTCAACAGTTCTGGGGCAGCAGTTTCTGAGAGCTCTTTTGAAAAGTCCGAATGTCCAAAAATCCATGGGTGTGGCATCAAGTGATTTAACAGGTATATCTTCAAATGGGATTGAATGAATACCTGTTGCCGCTTCCATTCTCTGCAAAAAAATATGGGTGGAACGTGGCGTGTGGGTGGACGCCTTATCCTGGTGCACCCAGACATTTTCAGGATCAGAACTGTACAATGTGTGTATTTCATGTTCAAACAACGGCTGTAGAACTTCAGTCTGGTAATACACTAAGTTGACTTTCATGTTTTTAGCGACTCTACACAACTCAAATTTGCCATTATAACAAAAATCAGCTACAACCATAAAACCTTGGCCAAAACTTTCCTTGCACTGACGCACCCATGTTGGAAAGGCCTTATCGCCCTGTGGACAGTAATAAATTGCCCAAATTTTGTTGCAATCTGAGAGGTATACCCACGCTTCATCCAATGTTTCTACAAATTTCCACCTTTCAGCTGCCAGATAATTTTCAGTTTTCGAGCATTGACCCGGCGCTCTGCAACGTGCCTTACTCGTAGGTAGTGTATGTGGGCCTTGCGCTTCTTCTCCAGTTGCATCTTTTTGTCCATTATGCGACAAACGGTTGACTGGAAAGTTCCCACACGTGACACTATAGCTCTTTGGGTTTTTGGATTTTTACTGACAACGAGCGACTGTACTTTTTGTACTACCTCCCTCGTTCGACTTGGAGCAGGTTGCAGGTTTTTCGGCCTTTTCCTTTGCCATTCAAAATCTTATGGATGCCAAACTTCGATACACTAAATTTTGACTTGCACCTATCAATAATTTTCGCATAACTATACTCTTTTTCGTAAAGTGTGGTTATGTAACCTTCCAACCATGGGTCCAATTTCTGAGGTATGTCAACATTAAAACAGCTTCCACAACTAATGAACCTGTCGATAAGGTTTAGGACTGTGCATGCGCAAAAAAAAAAAAAAAAAAAAAAAAAATTACTTTGCTGCCATATATCACAAGCAGGATTAATGTCAAAATAGTTATCAAAAGGTTGAATCAATCCTCCGTAAATGGGTAGTAAACACTATCTTATTACATTTGCGATAATACCAATAACTGCAATTCTGTGGGTTTTTAACGTTACGGTATTATCGTGAAATCTTCAATCATAAAAGAAACAACATTTTCAGAAACTTCTCTCGATTCCTATTTACGTATTACAATGAAGGGAAAGCAACCAACGGAAAAGTTCAAGTGGTGATAGTGCCACAAAACAAAACAAAATTGATTTAGAAATGAAGATGAAAATTATTAAGATCTATTGCAAGGGGCCCAAGCAGGTCTTGCTGCTTCAACAGTGAATACCAATTTAAAGGACAGTGCACATATAAAAGAACATTTCAAAGGATCAAAGCACTTAAGATCAACAGTGATCACAAAACAGCATTTAGGTGCTATATTGAAAATGGAACAGCTGTTAATAATGTGGATGGAACATCAGATTCAGAAGCGAGTGCCCTAAGTCTAATGACCATTAAAGCAAAAACAACAAGTATTTATAAAGATATTAAGGATAAGTACAGCGAAACCGAAACCAAGTTTGTGGCAAGCAACGGGTGGTTTAATAGGTTCAAGCATTGTGCTGGTTTCCACAACGTTAAAGTATGTGATGAAGTCGTCAAGTGCCGATTCTGCAGCTGCAGGGAAATTTTGTGATGTGTTTGCAAAAATTATTGATGAAGACGGCTATTCAATGCAGCAAACTTTTAACATTGACGAGACTGTTCTGTATTGGAAAAAAAATGCCAGAATGAACATACATTGCCAAAGAGGGAAATACAATGTCAGGTTTCAAGGCATCAAAAGAGGGCCACACACTTGCTTGGGCTAATGCAGTGGGAGATTACAATTAAAACCACTACTTGTGTACCATTCTGCAAATCCTTGTGCAATTAAGACCACCCTACCCATGTATTTCCGATCGAACCAGAGAGCATGGATAACAATATCTCTCTTTGAGGATTAGTTTAAATACTGCTTCACTCCCAAGGTTGAAAAACATTGTAAAGATAATAAAGTTCCATTCAAGATTTTGGTTCTATTACATAATGCTCCTGGACATCCTATGCATCTAGATGATTGCAATTTGAAAGCGAGAGTCATATTTCTACCGCCAAACAAGACTTCACTCATCCAACTTTTGGAAATCTTACAATATTTACCACAGCATCTTAACTATTAAAAGGCCTGGGCGGAAATTACTAAAAGTTGTTTAAATGACGCATGGATGAAAATATGCCCATGGCACATAAAAGGCTTTGAAGGTGTTGAAAAAAAGATGAATCATATGAAGAGGTTACAGATAAGATTGTAAACGTTGCAGAGCTACTTCAGTTGGAGGTTGATGCAAAAGACATGGAGGAGTTAATAGAGGAAGAAGAGAAGGAATTATCTAACAAAGAAGTTATTGACTTGCAGGCAGCGATAGTGAAAGAAGCAAAATGCTGACGAAGCTCAAGACGAACCAAATGAGGAGCCGAGATGCTTCATCACCAGAGAGATGCCAATGGCATTTCATGAAATTGCATTGGTAATGGCGAGGTTTGAGAAGATGGATCCTGACAGTGAACGATTCTTAAAAGTTAAGAGGGGCGAACGATATGCTTGTTAGCTACAAAGAAATCTATGATGAAAAGAAAAAAGCCACCATCCAGTCATCCATTAATATGTTCTTTCGTAAGGTTGAGCAGCCTACCCTTTCTAAATCTCCACAGCCCTCAACACTTATCAGCTGAAGTCGTTGATTCTGGCAACTATGCTCAATAAGTAAAACTTACTGACGTTATACCCATCTCTCTTTTTTGTAATTTTTCCTGCGCAAGAGATAAAAAATTGAATAAATACAATAAATAATTCTATTTACTTGTTCGTTGAACATTTCTTTTGCGATTCAATCAATTCAGCGAGCACATTTCAAGTGCTGCACAAGCATTTGGAAAATTCCGACGCACGTAGCGTTCCCAGAGCGCAACCCTTACATAAGTCGGGGAGTTCCTGTGTGTGTGTGTGTGTGTGTGTTTATTAATTTTCAGTTTATTTGGTCATGCAATGTTGTTAGTTTGTTTCCACCTGAGTGATATTTCACATAATTCGGAAACTGTTGCTTACTAGGAGGCACCGCTAAATTTCTTTTAATTGGCTTAATTTCTAAATTATTTTAGGAACGTTGCTCCGACACTACCCTTTTCTTCTTTATCCTTCCCCCCCATATTTTTCTGTTATTGTTATTTTATTTGGTTCAGTTAATTTTCACTCTACTGGTTTGCCATGCTACTGGCAATATCCTATTTCAATTTAGCTTATATATATATATATATATATATATATCTGATAATTAAAATAAATATGATATTTAAATAAAATCATCAGCCAGTAGTACGGCAATAATGCAGAGCGAAATGAAACGCAAAATAATATAAATAAACAAACAGGGAAGGGAAAGTAGAGATAATAGGACAAAAAGGTAGTCGATAATCCCCTATATAATTTAGTCAATTAAGTCATTAAACCCAATTAATAAAAAACGATATAAATTTAAATAATGCCAATTATAAATAATTTAGCGGTACCGCCCTTGAAGGTACCAGTTCCAAAAGACGTGAAATATCACCAAAAAAGGGTTAAAGAAACTACCAAAAAACTAAAATATCAAAATAATAGACTGACCATCATGCCCCATATCGACAGAGGACCACGAGGCCAATAATGGTCATGGAATCGCTGCATTTCAATCGTCATACAAATCATCGCAAAGGCAGAAATATCGAAGAACCAAACCACCCCTCCATTCTCCGATAGATCAACCAATGCAGAGGATTTGCATGGCGGTGGTCCTTATGCAGCGAAAAATAATCTATAGAACAGACAGCACTCTTGATCAGAGCCACACCACTGACATAATGCAAGCTTAACCAGCTTATATAATAGAAAGGAAAAGAATAGATGGCGGCACAGGTGCTGCTTATTTAGCATAACAATCTATTCTTTTCCTTTCTATTATATAAGCTGGTTAAGCTTGCATTATGTCAGTGGTGTGGCTCTGATCAAGAGTGCTGTCTGTTCTATAGATTATTTTTCGCTGCATAAGGACCACCGCCATGCAAATCCTCTGCATTGGTTGATCTATCGGAGAATGGAGGGGTGGTTTGGTTCTTCGATATTTCTGCCTTTGCGATGATTTGTATGACGATTGAAATGCAGCGATTCCATGACCATTATTGGCCTCGTGGTCCTCTGTCGATATGGGGCATGATGGTCAGTCTATTATTTTGATATTTTAGTTTTTTGGTAGTTTCTTTAACCCTTTTTTGGTGATATTTCACGTCTTTTGGAACTGGTACCTTCAAGGGCGGTACCGCTAAATTATTTATAATTGGCATTATTTAAATTTATATCGTTTTTTATTAATTGGGTTTAATGACTTAATTGACTAAATTATATAGGGGATTATCGACTACCTTTTTGTCCTATTATCTCTACTTTCCCTTCCCTGTTTGTTTATTTATATTATTTTGCGTTTCATTTCGCTCTGCATTATTGCCGTACTACTGGCTGATGATTTTATTTAAATATCATATTTATTTTAATTATCAGATATAATTAGGCATCATGTGGAGGATGTGCATTTGCTGCCTCTAATGATAGCTACATAGCCATATTTATTTATTTTTATTACTTTTATCTAACTTTTACCTCACATAATATATATATATATATATATTAATAATAAGAGGTTGTAGAGAAAGGTTACAGTGATATTAGGAATGACATTTAGAATGATATTAAAATAGATTATGGACTATGGGCACCACTAATTATAGCAGAAGGAACCCAATGACCATAATGAAATGTACATAAGTAGAATGTGGTAAAGAGAGAGAGGAAACAAAACCGGAAGTAAAAAGGTAAAAAAATCCATAGGTACCTGAAAAATATAAATCATACACCAAAACAAGTACTAATGCTATATATCCGATGATTTTAACATCTTCAAGGGCCAACCGTCAAAACCATAGGAAAGACAGCACGAAGTAAGGCCTCTGTTTCTAACATGAAATACAGTGAAACTTCCCTTTAACGGACAGCCATGGAGAACGAGAATAATATACAATTACATACACAAGAGATAAAGAAAAATCGTTAAATGTTTAATGTAAAATTAAATTAAATTATATACAGATTTCGCACAATATTTTTGTAAATAATATACATACAATTGTGCTATGCATATTATGACTTTATCTTAAGAAAAATACATACAGTAATCACTTATTTCCTTCTGCACCTTCTTTCGGCTGATAATTCTGTTTTCAACATTTGTTTGGAGTGAAGAAACCATCGAAAGTCCTGCAATATCTTCTTCAGCGGCGAAAAACATTTTTAAACGATTGATTTGTATGAGCGCTTCTATTTTCATCGGTGGTTCGTCATTAATATGTTCTTCGACAGAATGACCTCCTTCCATTTCTTCATCCTCATGAGAAACTTCTTGAAAAATATCGATGACAATGTCGTTGATATCTAGAGCACCATCTTCTGTAGTGAGGTTCGAGTCTATATCTTTGTAGCCGGGTTCACTTGTAGCGGAAGTATCATACATTATCAATAGATGTTGAAGTTCTTGTTCTTGTTGGTGCTCCACATTGCTGTTCACAACTTCAATTTTTGCGTTTGAGAAGCCAGACTTTACAAAACAGTTCACGACAGTTGGTTTTCTAATTGCGTTTACTGAAGAGGAAATCCATTGAATCGCATCTAGGATGCTGAGTTTCTTTGCAAGGTCACTCGCACATGTTACATCGTTCATGTTTGCAATGAGATAAGTTAAAACATGTTTTCTGTAGTGAAGTTTAAAATTTTTATTATCCCTTGATCCAAGGGCTGACACTCTGCAGATGTGTTTGGTGGCAGAAAAACGATTTGAATGATACAATTCAATGTGCGGGTGAGATGCAGCATTATCCATGAAAAGAATAATTTTTCTGTTTTGACGAGTCATGTTTTGGTTAAAGTGACTTATCGATTTGCTCATGATATCTCGTGTCATCCACGCTTTTTTATTAGACTTCCAGTCACAAAATCTTTTGAATCTTCAAAAGATTCAACTTTATGCCCTTAAAACAACGAGGATTTTGTGGTTTTCCTATAACAAGAGGTTGTTCAACGTCTCCCAGCATATTTGTACACAATAGTACAGTCAAGCGTTCCTTAGAAATTTTTCCACCCTGGCACTTTTCATTTTTTAGACTCATTGTTTTTTCAGGAAGAGCTTTTAAAAAACAACCCTGTTTCGTCACAGTTGTAAATATCCTTAGCTTCAAAATCATGACATAAATCTTCCAATTTGACGGTCCACTCTGTTACAATCCTAGTATCAACAGATCCACCTTCACCACTTACGGTTTTCCATAAACCACTTACGGTTTATGCAGAGTTTTGAACTTGTCTAGCCATCCCACAGAAGCTTTGAACTCATTTACTCCCATAGATTTCGCAACCTCCAAAGCCTTTTCCCTAATAATAGGTAGGGAAAATGGGCCTATTATTAGGGAAATAATAATAGGAAATAATAAATAATGTTGGGCATGTGCTATTTTAGCACATGCGCAACAAAACCACTCATACGTAACATTGTCAATTTAAGTCCAACAGTTTTCGGGAATGATTTTTGAACCTGATCATTTATGTGTTGCTAAAATTGTTTGAGCAGTTCATTTTTTTTCTTTAGGATGTCGCTTACCTGCGTCTTCGCGATTTTGAATTTTGCAGTGAGATTGCGAACACTATTTTTTTGCCGATCATACGCATTAATGAGTTCGACTTTATCTTTTAAAGTTAAATGTTTACGAGAAGACACTGTGCACTTCACACGACACTGAACAAAACTGAAAACTGAAACTCAAAAGACGAAAGGCCAACAAATCCCTCCCCACCCCACTGCACACACCGAATTCATCAGAAGGTTTACAAGTGCCTTAAAATTCTTGAAAAAGGGTTTAGAACCGCGACGCAAACCTTGATAAAATTCAGAGAATCGGAAATAGAAAATAAACACACGACTGAGGCAATACGTGGAAGAAACGTTTCTAGAAAAAGGGCTGTGAGCTCGCCCGCTGTCCGTTATGGGGAGATCAAGTTAAGTGCTAATCTAAACGAAACAGTGCAGATTGCCTGTCCGCGTCCGTTACAGAGAATGTCCGCTAGGCAGAAGCTGAAAACACGTTAAAACCAATAGAAGAGAGTTGGGGAATTTGAAAATGTCCGTTGTAGAGAGATGTTTGCTAAAGAGAGGTGTCCATTAGGAGAAGTTTCACTGTATATGTAGCACATGGTTAAAGCAATGAAATCATGATGAAATTTGAATTATGTGCATGCGGAAGCCTGATCAAAAGTAGTGGTAAGTGGAATGCTGAACATAAATCTCATGGCTGACAGACAAAGGGGGTAAACAGGAAAAGGAAAAGAAACATAAGCAAGAGGAAAATAAAATGAGATAAAAAGCAAGAAAGGAAAGACAAGGAAACAACTTACTGAGATACCAAGCAGAAGTCGAAGTGTGGATGGTGGGAAGAGACCCAACACGCTGCAGTAGAAAAAGGAAAAACCTGGTTTCATCTAGGAATATTTATAGTATGTCATAGTGACCCTAAGCATTGGAAACAGGAGGCAGTAAGTTGCCAAAATTAAGATTATTGGGTGTGCTACAGGAGATCTGCATTTAAAAAATGAATACATTCCAGGATAGAGGAAAAACGATAAACTGTCAAAGTAGCGTAAAGTAGTCTTGATCTTTGTGAAAGGTGAAAAAAGCGAGTTATAGTAGAAAAATAGAATCTTGATATTTCATTCGGTAAACTAATGGCTCACAAGAAATAATAATATAGGGTACTAGAACAGTGGAAAGAGATCAGAAGTAAAGGGAAAGTAGGTATGCTAGGACAGCCGGGGTTGTGACTCCTGTTCCTATAGCAAGACCCTGAACATAGTTCTGGGAGTATACTTCATGTGTTTAAGTCAGTAATGTTAAAATACATTAAAAATTAAAAAATAAAATAAAATATATCATTCTAATACCCCCTGGCTAGCCAATCGGTGGGCACAAGTTTTCCAGACTGTGAGACACCAAAGAGGCTAGGGGGTATTATCAGAACAAGCCCGAAAGCAGAGGATATCAGCTAGCTAATGCCAACATCTGTTGGACTTAGTGTGGTGCTTAATGTCTTAATTAAACTAATCTATCCGGTGCAAATGCACCGGATAGATTACTGATTAAGTAAACTCAATAGAAGTGTCGTCGCTGGACATCTCCTTCATTCAAGACAATCCTACTGACATTTGTCATACATCAGATTTACTTAATGTTCGTTATCTCGAACAGATTGCAAATGAGCATTATAGTAAAAAAAAAAATTATACAGAAAATTAACCTAAAACTTTGTGAAGGAAGAAAAATGTCGGAAAGGAAGAATCTGGCTTCTTGCTAAGGGTTCATAATAAAACTAACAAGTCACAAGAAATAAAAGAAGAATATAAGGAAGTAAAAATGGACAGAAGTAGAAAATAGGTTCGCTCATGTATTTCAGGGAAGCAAATCCCATTTCACAGATAGGATGACCTTGAATGGAGGTCTGAGCACATTATGATCATGAATGAAAACAGTTATGGAAAATGAGTAAAGAACCATATCAAAATTAAAGGCATCATATTTTATCAAATTTGTCCAAGTGCAAACATTAGCTTTTTAATTAAAAATTACATTTTCTTAAGGTAAGCCCTTGAGAATATAGATGGCCAAACTCATCCAGAAAATCAAGAAAACAACACACACCAATCACCAACATATCTGAATAAAAGAATGTCTGGGGGGACTCCAAAACAGTAAAGATATATCAATCAGCAATAATACATCATGCAGGACTGCACAGTGATGTGCCTTGAATTTGTTGATAAACCATTCTGTCAAAGACAAAATTGATGAAGATACACAGATCAACAAGATTGTTCCAAAATTTGACATTATATTTAATTACCTGTTTATATTCCTGATAAATTTTATGAAAAAATGTTTTTAGATTTATATATGTTACATGTATATAATGCATCCAAAATGGCCAGATCATTAAATAAAATTTTATTATTGGTAAGGTGCCCAGAATGGGTTTCAGTAAATGCTATACTGTTTTTTAAGGTTATCATTAATAACCTTAAAAATGGGCATAACTGTTTCTGCAGGAAGTAATAAACCTGAAACTTACAGGTGTTTTGTGAAATTCAGGCATAAAGTATACATAGGGAAAATTATAATTATTTATGTTTAATTTCATTTTTTTGTTCAATACCAATAAATTTTTGGCAATGATATTGTGAGGTGATAAAATAGGGCTTATAAGTTTCAATGTACTGAAGTTCTTTCCTTAAAGTATAAGCATTTAATGAAAGCATAATTATTGGAAGCTTTATCTATAAGGATAATAACAAAATGTTCTTGTAACTCCTTCAAACTGTACTTTAATTCTGTCAAAATTGTGGTGTTTGAAAGTTTTGAGAAGGAAAGATTTAGAGCATATTTTTAAATAGTTTTGATTAAATCAGAGAAAATTATACTGATCTATATCAGGTAACCTTCAGGAGTATTATTGTTTTAAAGCAAATAGAATACTCTAAGAGGTCCTGATGGAGTTATTTTTCAAAAAGGGCAAGTTAATTTTTGAGAATAAACCAAATTTATATCCAAAAGAAGGAATTTCTTTAAGCTAAGAACTACACCCAAATTTCAGAAATAATATGATCATAATTGGGATCAATGTAAGATTGTAAATTTTGTTGTTTGTAAATAACACTGTCCAAATCATAAGTATCACTAAATAAATTAGTTACTATAGTTTTGTAATTACAAGCAAATTAAACGCAGGTTTGGAGCTTTTATTTGGGTGCTTTCTGTTTTTTCTGTGGCCTTGTCCATAAATATCTCTTCTTTTTTCATTTTCTTCCTATTTACTTTATTTAATATATACACAGAGAGAGAATTGGTTGGACAATAAACATTTGAAATTCTTTAAATATAGAAGTGAGGGGGGGGATGGATTTCAGTTTCCAAAAAAATGTTATTAATCAGAAATCATTTTCTACTTAACCTTCTAAATTAAAGTTCAACAGATTATAAAAGGGGCATTAGTCTTACCACTGTATTATTAATCGTTAATACTATAGAATGTGTCCTCCCTTTCTTGTTACTAGAAGTTTGAAATCTTGCTGCCCTTTTTTGCAACTGCTCCGATGTAGCCAGATCTGGTTCTGTCTCAAACTGCCGACTAGAAATACACAAAATGAAACAACGCTTTAAGATTAACAGTGATCACAAAACAGTATTCAGTGCTATATTGAAGATGAAAAAGCTATTAACAATATGGATGGAAAATCAGATTCAGAATCCAGTGCCCCTGAGCAAATGGCCATTCATGCAAAAGCAAGAAGCATTTATAAGGATATTAAGGATAAGTATGGCAAACTCCAAGCCAAGTTCGTGGCAAGCAACGGGTGGTTTAATAGGTTCAAGCATTGCGCTGGTTTCCACAATATAAAAGTATGTGGTGAAGTCGCCAATGCCAATTCTGCAGTTGCAGAGAAATTTTGTGATGTGTTGGAAGAATTATTGATGTAGGCGGCTAATTCAATGCAGCAAATTTTTAACGTTGACAAGACGGCTCTGTATTGGAAAACAATGCTGGATCAAACATACACTGCCAAAGAAGAAAAGACAATACCAGGTTTCAAGGCTTCAAAAAAATAGGGCCATGATCTTGCTTGGGGCTAATGCAGTGGGAGATTACAGATTAAAACCACTGCTTGTGTACCATTCTAGAAATCCTCATGCATTAAGAGCATCAATAAAGCCACACTACCCATGCATTTCTGATCAAACCAGAGAGAATGAATAACAATATTTCTCTTTGAGAATTGGTTTAAATGCTGCTTCATTCCCGAGGTTGAAAAATATTGTAAAGACAATGATGTTCCTTTAAATTTTGCTTCTATTAGATAATGCTCCTGTACATCCTACAAATCTAGATGATATCAATTCAAACGTGAGAGTCATATTTCTACCGCCAAACACGACTTCACTCATCCAACCTATAGATCAGAGTGTCATTTCAAATTTAAAGGCATACTATTTACACGCAACATTTGCTCAGGCATTGTCTGCAGTAGACAGTGAGAAAAATTTAATGCTAAGAGACTTTTGGAAATCTTACAATATTTACCACGTCATCTTGCGGAAATTACTAAAAGTTATTTAAATGGTGCAGGGAAGAAAATATGCCCAATGCTCAAAAAAGGCTTCGAAGGATTTGAAAAAGACAAATCATATGAAGAGGTTACAGTTGAGATTGTAAAGGTTGCAGAGCTATTTCAGTTGGAGGTTGATGCCAAAGAGGAGGTGGAGGAGTTAATAGAGGACAAAAAGGAATTATCTAATGAAAAACTTATTGACTTGCAGGCAGCGATAGTGAAAGAAGAAAATGCTGACGAAGCTTAAGATGAACCAAATGAAGAGCCGAGACGCATCATAACCAGAGAGATGGAATGGCATTTTGTGAAATTGCATCGCCAATGGTGAGGTTTGAGAAGATGGATCCTGACAGCAAATTATTCTTAAAAGTTAACAGAGGGATGAATGATATGCTTGCTTGCTACAAATAAATCAACGATGAAATTAAAAAAGCCACCGTCCAGTCATCTATTAATATGTTCTTTCGTCAGGTTGATTGGCCAAACCCTTCTAAATCTCCACAGCCCTTAACCTGCGCAGCGCCGTACTTATCAGCTGAAGATGCCGATTCTGGCAATGATGCTCGAGAAGTAAAACTTACTGACGTTATGCCTGTCTCCCCTCTTTTTTTGTAATTTTTTTAAATTGCACGCTTTGGTAATTTTTCCTGCCCATGAGATAAAAAATTGAATAAATACAATAAATAATTCTATTTACATGTTTTTGAACTTTATTTTTTAATTTAATCAATTCAATGAGCACAGTGCGAGTGCTACACCAAGCATGGGGGAATTTCCCCGACTTACATAAGTCAGGGAGTTCCTCTATTTGAAGTAATTTAATTAGAAAACAATTTCATGGTATGTAATAGTTAGCTGAAATCCATGAATATCTCGCTGAGAATGACCTTAAGAATTATTCAGATCGTTTTTTTGCTTTAAAAGGTGAAATGAAATAGATTTTCAGCTTTATTTTCTTTTGAAGTAAAGCCATGGATGTTAGATCCAATTGGATGTGATGCCAGGTCTTCTAGTGAAGAAATTCACGACTAACTCATTGAATTAAAATGTAACAAAGAATGCAAATATAAATTCGAAAAAGATGGAATAGCTGGGTTGTGGACATCAAGAACAACTAAAGTACTTTATCCAACAATGAGGTCTGAAATGGCCAGAGTACTTCTTTATTTTCTAACATCTTATATGATTGAAAGCAATTTTAGTTCAGTAAATAAAATATTAACAAAGAAAAGAACCGGAACTGATATATGTTCAAGAGGAGACATTAGAATTAAACTTACTAACATCATAATTGGGGTAACAAGGAATAGGCATAGGAGCATGTATGCTTGCATGTATACCAATGCTAGAAGTATAGTAAATAAATTTGATGAATTTGAAGTGTTGGTCAAGACATCAAAGGCGGATATTGTTGGGATAGCAGAGACGTGGTGTCACAAAGATATAAGGAATGCAGAACTGGAATTTGGGGACTACAATGTGTACAGAAAGGATAGACAGGACAGAAAGGGAGGAGGTGTTATGCTGTTAATTAAGAAAAACATAAAATCAAAAGAAGTGCATCCAGTTGATATAGATGGACAGTGCACTGTTGAGTCAGTTTGGTGTGACATAAGCACTGCGAAAGCAAAAATAAGAGTAGGAGTGTGTTATAGGCCTAATGACTCGAATGAGTACAATGAACAATTGTACAGAGAAATAGAGTGGATCAGTAAATCAGAATGTCTTATAATGGGGGATTTTAACTTCCCAGATATTGACTGGAACTTGTGGGTTGGTCACTCACACACTAGTCAGACTTTTGTGGATTTATTGGATGATTGTTTTCTGCAGCAGCATGTTCGAGAGGCAACCAGAGAAAGTAATACTCTTGATCTGGTTATCAGCAGTGATCATTCGTGTATTAAGAATTTGCAGATAAAGGAACCACTAGGTGGCAGTGATCACAGTGTGCTGAAGTGGGATTTACTCAAAGAGGTAACTACTGTCAGGGGTAAAGGAAAGGGTTTTTGCTTCCGTAAAGGGGAGTACAGTGGTCTCAGACAGTTTTTAAATTCTGTACAGTGGGATCAACTGACGATGTTACAAACAGTAAATTCTAAGTGGGAAGCATTCAAGGAATTAATCGTGGAAGCTACTAGACTTTTCATACCGATGAAGAAATATTGTTCAAGGTTTAGGCCTAAATGGTTATCAAATGAACTAATGAGACTCGTGTCAGAGAAGAAAAATGCATGGGATGCATATAAATTATCAGGTGACGCAGAAGCCTGTAGCAGATATAAGCTAGTCTGTAATCAGGTCACAAAGGAGGTTCGGCAGGCAAAGGCGGATTACGAGAAATCTTTGGCAAAAGATGCTAAGAAAAACAGCAAGGATTTCTTTACTTATATAAACTCTAAAAGGAAGGGGATGAATATGATTGGTCCACTTGACATCGATGGTTCGACTGTTGATGATCCTGCTCAGATAGCAAACAAACTGAATGAGTATTTTGCATCTACATTCACACGTGAGGAATTATTAGTTTGAAAATGGAAGAAGGTTATCAAATTGTAGCAGTGTGCTTAATGATTTTGTAATAACTGAGAGCAAAGTGGAGGAGAAATTGTTGAAGTTAAACATAAGAAAGGCACCTGGGGTGGATGGGATCTATCCAGTTATATTAAAGGAGGCGGCAAAGCAACTAAGCAAACCCTTAGCCATAATTATGAGAGCATCCTTGGATTCAGGGGAGGTTCCCACGGACTGGAGATGTGCAAATGTATTCACAAAGGAGGTTCGAAGGGTGACACGAGTAATTACAGACCAGTTAGTTTAACTTCTGTTCCGGGTAAAATAATGGAGTCACTGGTTAAAGATGCATTGCAGGATCATCTAGACAAGACTGCAGCAATAATTCAGACACAGCATGGGTTTGTTAAGGGAAAGTCTTGTCTGACAAATTTGATTGGTTATTATGATGTGGTCACAAAGGAACCGGATGCAAAAAATAATTTTGATATCATATACTTGGATTTCAGGAAAGCTTTTGACACTGTTGCGCATGGAAGACTACTGTACAAATTGGAGCAGAATGGTATTAAGGGTAAGTTGCTACAATGGATAAAAGAATGGTTAAGTGGGAGAAGACAGAGGGTGGTAATCAATGGGTGCTGCTCTTCGTGGACTAATGTTATTAGTGGAGTCCCACAGGGTTCGGTGTTGGATCCACTGTTGTTTTGTATATTTATCAATGATATTGATGAAGGTATATCAGGCTTAATGTCGAAGTTTGCAGATGACACGAAGGTTGGCAGGGTTGTTAATGACAGTAATGGCAGTGTGCTACTGCAACAGGATCTAGATAATTTGGGCAGATGGGCTAAGAAGTGGCAACTGAAGTTTAACCTTGACAAATGCAAAGTACTGCATATGGGTAGAAGTAACCCCAGAGAAACGTACCAACTGTGTGGTACTACACTTAAGGTGGTAGAAAATGAAAAAGACCTGGGAGTAATTGTGCAGTCAGATATGAAGTTTTCTGAGCAATGTAGACAGGCTGCTAGGGCAGGTCATGGGGTTTTGTCAATGATATATAGGAATTTTGCTAGCAGGGAAAAGGAGGTGATTGTCCCTCTGTATAAGGCAATGGTCAGGCCACGCCTTGAGTACTGCGTACAGGTCTGGAGGCCTCATTTTAGGAAGGATGTAGATTTGCTTGAGCGTGTACAGAGAAGAGCAACACGATTGGTGAGGGGAATGAAGGGATCCTCTTACCAAGAGAGGCTTAAGTTCTGCAAATTGCAGTGGCTGGAGACTAGGCACCTGCGCGGTGATCTGATTGAGGTCTATAAGGCCTTGAATGGGTTGAGCACGCTGAATTCTGATGGGATCCTCCCACTTGTTCAGAATACGAACCTACGGGGACATAAGTTCAAATTAAGAAAGGATAGATGTAGAATAGATGTGCGGAAATTTGCCTTTAGCCAGCGGGTGGTTAATTGCTGGAACAAACTTCCATCTGTCGTTGTGGAAGTTGATAGGTTAAATAAATTTAAGGAGGAACTGGACAGGCATTTGGAGGGTATGGTGTGATTTTTTTTTTTTTTTTTGGCTGATGCTGCATAAGCTCCTACACTTGCTTTCTTGCATCAAGTGCCACTACTACTACTACTATAACAAACAGTGAACTTTTAGTTAAGAACCACCAGGCTCATGGAACCCACTGAATAAAAAGAGAAAGCATGAAATAATTTGTTTAGAATTTCAAAAATTTCCAGGGGGGGGGGGATTAGGGGAAAAAATATCTAAAAAGCCCTTTAGGGGTCAATAATTTAAAAAAGGTTGAGAGACACTGAAGTAGACAAATTTTTAGAATTTTTTTTGTAGATTTTTTTAAATTTTTTTTCCTTGGTTTATTTTTATGCTTTACAAGCTTGCTTTCTTGCATTTGAGAGAGAGAGAGAGAGAGAGAGAATCTTTATTAGAATAACATTTTATTGTAACAATTTACAAGGTTAAATAGCATTGCCCTTTCCCTTCACGAAAAGCTAAAAGACCAGAGGTTTACCGATAAGATGTGTTAAAAAAAAAAACAAAATGACATTAAAAGATATAGCGTGTCATTAATTTACATAAGACATTAAGGTGACGAGAACTGACATTAAACTAATTGCATTACAAAGATATGAGATTTAGAACATTAAACTTTAAAAAACCAAATGACAACTGATACATATATGATTTACAGAATAAGGACAATATGAACTATGAGGATAATAGTGACTATTGTTCTCATAGTTTGTGGGAGAGAGCAGCAAGAGCTGCTTTGCCACTACTAATAATAATAACAATAACAGCTTCCCTGAACCCTATTAGCAATATTCTTCATGTGCTTACACCACCAGAGATTATTAGTCAGAGCAGATTTAAGGTTCAGAAAAATAGCTAGTTCTTCAATGACACTATCAAAAATCCTTGCATCACCTTTACTCAAATGAATACTATCTCTAGAAAACAGATATCTTCTAGTTTCAAGGGCCATGCCAATAAAAATTCCACACACCCAAGCACCTTTCGGATTCCCTCAAGTTTTGGGTTAATCCATAAGGTTTTAGCATATTATCCTTCCTATCATGTTCAGGGAGAGATGCAGATCCAATCTGATTTAACGTGCGGAATTTTTTCAGCACGGTCCTATATTTATCCAAAAAATCATCAGTTGTGTTCATTTAATATCATTATTCCCTACATGACAAATGCTGTCTTTACCCCCCCCCCCACCCAAAAAAAAACTTACAATCTTTGATAAAATCATCAATTGTTGCTCTTTTCTGGCAAAAACCTGAAAATTCTGGTTCCTGTTTTCCTGAAAACAGAGTCTTCCAATAAACTATATATCCTTCAACCAGAGCAGTATGCAATTGACTAAGATTTTTGGGTCCCGAACCCGGGGGGGGGGGGACATCACTTGGCAGTTCACAAGAGTCCCTGATGAGGTCACAGTTACACATGTTTCCAGTGCAAGCGCCCGTTTCTTCAGTGACTCAAACTGTCACATAATGCACCACTAATCTGAGAATGGTACTCTCCTTACATGGGGATGCAAAGAAAGGAATAGTCAGTTGAGTTTGCTTTTTCTACTAGACCGATCTTACAATAGATGCCACTGGCTATACAAGGAATGAATTCATAACTCACACTAGAAATAACCACAGGCCTTTCATTCTTAGACATGATGTCCTTGGACTTTCTATTATTAGAACCTATAGCTTAGTATATGCACGGGTTGCAGGTTGAGAAAACAGAAGGTTCTTCTTCATATTAGACTAGAATTCTGTACATTGTAATTTTCAAGGAATACATGTGAAGGAAGGCTGTTCCAGAAAACAGAAGCTGAATGGATAAATTATCAATTATTAAAAAAAAAAAGTCGGTTTTTTGAGTTTCAAACTGGACAGTTAAAAGATAGTGATAGGGTTGCAGCACGTGTTTTGTCTGGTTTGGAAGAAAGGGATGGAAAATTATGGAAGACAATTCAGAAAACCTATAGAAACCATATAGAAAAAGGAATGTAGCAGATACAGAATGGCTATAAGACAGAAAGTGGAGAGACACGATAAGAGACAGTCATTATTCAACTGGATTGCATTATTTTGAATAATGTACATTGAAACTTCAGAGAGGTTCTGGATGTACCACCCAGATGTGGGAACATTATTCCATGGTAGGGCAGATTTAAGATTTGTGCAGAGTCAGAAATTGTTTAGAAGAAAAATAATGCCGAGAGAAAAAGAGAAAACACCAGTTTTTTTAGATACAGAGGAAGCAATATTCTTCATGTGCTTATGCCACCAGAGATTATTAGTCGGGGTAATCCCTAATAGAGATATGTGACCATGGCTAGAGATATGTATCATCAAAGATAAGCATAGAAGCAGTAGACTCCTTTCTGCAAGATATAACTTTTAGAAGGAACTGACTTTTAGAAGGATTGAAAGTAACCAAATAATCTTTGCTTCATTGGAAAATTAACTGGAGATTAATTTTCCAATGAATTTGGAAAATTAGTCAACATTTAATGATTAATTTTCCATTTAATCATTAAATGTTTAATGATTAAATGGAAAATTAATCCATTTAATCATTTGGCAGTCACACAGGACTCCAGTGATTTTCCTCCACTTCAGCCAGGTGGCACTGATTCGCATCCAATTGTTGTGTAATTTGACTTAAATCGTCCAATTAATTTAATTTGAGGAATTAAATTAATTTGACTTAAATTAATTTTTAAGGAAATAATTTATTTTTTTAAGCATTTAAGGAAATAATAGTAGATATTCAAGAAGTTGAAGCAGTTCGTGCAAGGCAAAAATTTCTCAAGCTGAAAGATGGAATGCTATGTGCTATCATCAAAAAAATTATGGAAGCCTATCATTAAATACAAGAGGAATGGGAGAGACCTGGAGGTTCAATAGCAGAAAGGTTAGAAGACAGCCATTGACTATCACCTGACCTGCTGCGAGCACTCAGGGAGAAAACTGGATACCCAATTACAAAACACAGGCCACAATCCAAAAGATGCAAGCTTCTATGCAAGCTTCTTCAGAAGACCTTAATTCCAAACACGATCAAAGGCTTTAGAAACGTCAAGAGCAACTGTTTAAGTTTCACTAAACTTTTCAAATGAATTTGTCCATGGGTGGATGAGATATCAAAAACCATAATATATCACCAGTGGGCAGACACGGGTGGAATCCATATTGACAATATCAGTGATCATCAACCAGATGCAAGGTTAAGATAGTTTAGGAGTTGGGAGTTGATGGATTTCTCATTAATTTGGAAGGAGTAGAGACAGGTGTAATGGACCGATAACTGGATGGGAGAAATGTGCCACCCTTATTAGGACCTAATAAGGTCATGAGCAAATTTCGAAGCAGAGGGAAAAATACTAGTTGAATAAGAAAGTGTAAAAAGATAAATACCCACACTCACCAATACCAACTACTGCGGAGATACCAGGACCCATGCCCCTTATCAAAGCTACAATTAGTAAAGACAACAAACCAGCTGATGTCTGGAAGCTACTAGGCTCGCAGGGTGCAGAATTCTTAGCAGAACTTTTTAATAGGATCACTAAGAAAAACCAAGTAGCATCAAGGTGGCAAACAAGTATCACAATTCCAATTTGGCAGGGAAAAGGCGACATTAGCGACTGCTCGAACTACAGGCCGATACATCTGCTGTGCCATACAATGAAGATTTTTAGAAGGATTGAATACCATCACAATCTCGCAAAACCAGTGTGGCTTCATAAAGGGATGTGGAACAACAGATGCTGTTGGTTTGCTGATGGAAAGACACTATGAAAAGAGAAAAGTAGTTCACGTGGAATTTTTAGACCTAGAAAAAGCCTTTGACAGGGTGCAACATGAGCTCATATGGTATTCACTATGATCCCATGGAGTGCCCAAAATCTATGTCCACTGGATCCAGCTGTTGTGTCACCAGCACAGTCAGCTGTGCTGCCGGGACTGCACCACCATTTGCCATCTGTGTTGGCATACACCAGGGCTCCATCCTATCCCCTTCATTCTTTGCATGGACACAGTGACAATGGACATCCAGACACCGCCCCCCCCCCACCCATGGACCGCATTTTATGCTGACGAAGTCGTCTTGGCACATCAAACATGCCAGGGCCTTGAACAGCAGTCCTAACTTATTCATAGGCTTTGAACCTAGGAATAAGTTCGGACTGCAACTCAAGAAGACAGAATACCTAGAATGTGGTGCCCAGACAGATGGGTCAATTACAATTGATGGCCAGAGACTAAATAAGGTCACCCAGTTCAAATACCTGGGATTATATGTTTTCTCTGATTATGACACATTACACGACAATTGGATGCGAATCAATGCCAGTTGGCTGAAGTGGAGGAAAATCACTGGAGTCCTGTGTGATGCCAAATCTCAACATATTTAAAATCAAAAGTTAACAAAACGATCATCAAACCAGTGGCATTGTATGGGGTCGAATGTTGTCCAGCAACAAAGAAGCATGAACAGACCCTGCAGGTCATGGAAATGCGAATGCTCAGGTGCTCACTCAGTCTAACTAGACTGGACCACATCACAAACGTGGAAGTACGAAGGATTCTTGGCATTGCTCCTATACATGAAAAGATCCATGAAGCACACCTGAGATTGTACAGTCACGTGCTGTGTAGCACCGACAACTCCATAGCAAAAACAGCACGAAAACTAAGCCCAGAAAACTGGTAACCACGTGAATGGCCAAAGAAGTGATGGCTTGACCAACTGAAGTAGGATATGCACACTACTAATATCAAACCAAGAGATGCGGAAGATCGCATGAAGTGCAGACAAGCAAACCCTGCTCCAATGTGGGACAAACACTAGGAGGAAGAAGTCGGAGTTTCAAATGATAACTGGAGTAGGGAGAAAGATAGAAGTAGCAGATAAATCTGAAAGAATGGGTAGAAATATTTCAAGCCAAAGCAGATAAACAGGCAATTCAAAATTAGTAATCTTTGACAGGGAATATCAGAGCAGACATATGCACAAGTACCACTTGTGATGTGAAAGGAATCATACAGCAAATAATTAGAACAAGTGAGATGAGCAGTGATTAAGGCAACCAATAATTGGGATCCTGCCAGAAACTTCCAACTGAGCCAAAACCGCATTTATTTATAAAATGAATGAGGAAGTGTTTGGCAGATTTTGGTCTTTTAAAGAATATGTTTGTTATATTAGATTATTTGACTATTCATGATGCATTCATGAATATTTACATATTGGTCATTGAGCCTGTCGCAGACATTCTCTCAAATAGGCCAGACAAGCTGTGCTTGCTACCTGGGAGTCGAAAATGCTAATGGAACTGATATTCAGATGACAGTCAAGTCAAGTGGAACCAATTTTGACGAAGTCCGGATGGCCTGTGACAGCCAAATATTCTGCTTGCAGCTTCATGATGGTAGGACTGTTATTAATTCTGGGCCTAACCCCTATGCAAAAGCACACTGTGGGTGACCACCCAGTTGTGAATCAATGTAAGCAGAGATCGAGGTGTGGCGCATGCACCACACAGCGGAATACTGCTCCTCTGTGTTACAAGGCAATACTAGGCGGTAGATGACTCATCAACCGGTGCAATACCACCACTTTGCTTATTGGAAGCTTGAAGTAGTGGAGCCCATGTTTAGCCTCCAGAGATAAATTCCGATCAACCCTTCCCCATCTATTCAATCATGCAGTATAACAGATGTCTTTTGAGGTTATGATAAACACCATGGTGAGATCCAATCTTCCTCACGTTTCGAAGACACAGCTCTTAAACGGGGTTCGCAGCAGGCTGCCAATTAGTACCCCGGACCGAACTTATTGGTAACTCTTTAAGAGGCTTTGGATCAGTTAGTGCATAATCTTGCTACCTCTACCCTGTCAGATAGTGACTGAATGAATCTGAGTAGTGTGCATGCAGGGAGGGGGGGGGCATTGTTGAGTCCACATTATATCAAGGATCTGGGTATATTCTTACCATGTATATGCCATATCCAAAAATTTCATTACTTCATACAGCGTGTCCATCCCCACTTTTTTTTACTATTGAATACACCAGGAATTGTCAAACTAATAGAGTATGGCACACTATGGCCATAGATACTGATGCGGCAAATAAATCCCCAATCAACCAACCAATCTAATAGAGTAAGCTTATCTGCGAAAAGATCTAAACCTCCCTAACGCTTCCTACTTCATTTCACAAATATGTTTGGTCTCAATTCTGATCTCAACAATGTCCATTTCCACTTGCAGTCTACCCAACCCCATGTACTTTTTCTGACAGAATCTCAGTTATCGGTTGATTCAACTACTGGTCGTCTCAGTTGCCCAAATTATTCGCTGTATGATTCCTTTCGCCCCAAAGGTGGTACTTGTGGATATGTCCGTTCTGATATTCCCTATCAGAGACTTGGAATTCTTGGAATAATTTGGAATTGCTCTTTTCAATCTTCTCTGACTTAAAATGAATCTACCTCATTCTGTCAAATTCATCTGTTTTCTCTACAATTCTCCCAACTCCACTAATCACTAGGAACTCTGACTTCCTCTCTTTGAAACTTGACTTTCTCCAATCCAACTTTCCTAACAGTGAGGTAATTTTCCTTGGTGATTTTAAAAGTTCAAAACTCCAACTGGCTTCCATTTTCTAGCCCCACACACCCAGCTAGTCAAGATGCTGAGGCTTTACAATTAATAATAACCTTGTACGGATTATTCATTCACTTACCAGAATTACCAGACAATCCTAACCATACAGCCAACACATTTGATCTTTTTCTCACAAACAACTCTTCTAAGTACACGGTCGAAGTGAGTTTTCCTTTAGACACCTCAGATCACAACTTGGTGATTGTCTCTTGGTGATTGTATTGTTTGGCATTACAAGAATGCAAAATGGAATGACCTGTGAGATCTCTTTTTCTTCTTTTCCTTGATCAGATTACTGTTTCGAAACTTCTGATGTCAAAATTTGCTCAGATCATATCAGTCAAATTATTCTTGTAAGAATGGAATCCTTTATTCCACACTCCACTTTAAAATCTCGTCCTTTATCTAAACCATGATTTTCCAAAAAATGTACTAAGGCAGTTCAAGAGAAGAATATTGCATATCGTAATTGGCTTGTTTCCAATTCTTCAGTTTCATTTTCTGCCTACACAAAAGCTCACAACAATTGTAAAGCAGTTATTAATCAGTCCAAACTAGATTTTTTTAGCATTAGCATTAGTAGAGGCATACGATGCAAGAAAGCAGGCTTATGCAGCATCAGCCAAAAAAACCTACCATTTCATCCCTCCATTCGTTCCAAATGCCTGACCAGCTCAGCCTTAAATTTATTTAGGCTATTAGCTTCCACAACAAAAGATGGAAACCTGTTCCACCAATCAACTAGCCGCTGGCTAAATACAAATTTGCCCACATCTATTCTACAGCTATCTTTCCTCAATTTGAAACTGTGCCCCCTCAGGTTCTCAGTCTGAGCAAGACAAAGAATCCAATCAGCATTCAGCTTGCTCAACCCATTCAAGGCCTTATACACCTCAATCAGATCACCTCGCAGGTGCATACTCTCCAGGCACTGCAATTTGCAGAATTTAAGCCTTTCTTGGTAAGAGCACCCCCTTTGTTCCCCTCACTAATCTTGTTGGCCTTCTTTATACTCATTCTAGCAACTCTATATACTTCCTAAAATGAGGCCTCCAGACCTGTACACAGTATTTTGGTGTGGCCTTACCACCACCTTGTATAATGAGATAATCATCTCCCTGTCCCTGCTAGCAAAATTCCTATATATATCATTGACAAGACTCCATGCTCTACCCTGGCAGCCCTTCTGCACTGCTCAGCGGACTTCATATTTGGTTTCACAATTACCCTCAAGTCTTTTTCACTTTGCACTTCCCTGAGTGTAGTACCACCCAGTTGGTACATGTCTCTTCGGTTATTGCTACCCATATGCAGTACTTTGCATTTGTCAATGTTAAATGTCAGTTGCCATTTCTCAGTCCATTTTCCGAACTTCTCTAGATCCAGTTGGAGTAGCATACTATCTTTACTGTCGTTAACAACCCTGCAAACCTGTGTATCATCTGCAAACTTGGACTTTATACCTGATATACACTTCATCAATATCATTGATAAATATGCAAAACAACAATGGGCCCAACACCAAACCCCGGGGAACTCCACTAATAACATTTATCCATGAAGAGCAGTGAAATTTTGTACATGCTAAGAGTAGAAAACTTGCTTCTTACCCTAATGGTAGCCGAGCATTCTGGTCTCTTGCCAAAGCTATTGGCCGTAACTTTTGCCCATCTCTGCTCCAACCTCTGTCAAAACCAGATGATTCTGTTGTCACTTCATACTAGGATAAAGCTGACCTGTAAGCATCCCACTTTTCTTCCAACTCATGTATTAATGATCTTGGTAAAACACCTCCCACCATTCCCAACATGTTCCATTCAATGCCTCCTGCGGTCTTCCATCAAAAGGATGTCAGAAGGATTTTGACGAATCTTGATGCCAAGAAAGCTCCAGGTCCTAATGGTATTTCTTCACTTGTTCTCAAAACATGTGCTCCTGAACTTACTCCTGTTCGTTGCCACTGTTTCTCACTTTCTTATTCCAAAGGTGTTTTTCGTTCTGCTTGGAAATTTGCTCATATCCAGCCAGTTTCTAAAAAGGGTGACAAATTCTTCCCATCGAATTACTTCTACTCTTTCTAAAGTAATAGAGAAATCAATTAACTGCCAACTCTTAAACTACCTAGAAACCTTCCGTCTGATCAACAATCGCCAGTATTGATTCCATCAATGTCAATCCATGGCAACATTCTGGCTTATGTTACCCATTTATGGACAAATTCAATGGAAAAGTTCGGAAAAACACAGGCAGTTGCTCTTGATCGTGTTTGGCCTAAAGGTCTTCTAAACAAGCTTCCATCTCATGTTTTGTCAACTGTTTTTTGTAAATGGTTATCCAGTTTTCTCTCTGACCGCTCACTGAGGGTGATGGTAGATGGCTCTATGTCTTCTAACTTCTCCATGAATGCTGGTGTTCCCCAAGGTTCAGTTCTTTCCCCAACACTTTTCCTCTTGTACATTAATGACATTCTTCCATTGACCAGAATTCCTCTCAATAGTTTTGCTGATGATACCACATTGTAATCAACTTTGAGAAATGTTTGCCTTGCTCAATCAGCTTCAACTTCCCGAATACACACGACCAATTCCTTAAATGCCGATCTCCAGCTAATTCTCCAGTGGGGCAAAGACAACTTAGTTGATTCCAACCCTTCTAAAACTCAGTCTTCTCTTATATCTCACAAAAAGGATTCTTCTGCTCCTATGCTTATCTTTTGTGACATTCCTATTTCTAGGAAAGATGGTATATCTCTTTTGGGGATTACCCTGACTTCTAATTTTTCTTGGTATAAGCACATTACAAATATTGCTTCCTCTCATTTAAAAAAAACTTGGTTTTCTTCTTTGCTCTCGGTGTTACTTTTCTTCCAAACAGTTATTCACTCTGTGCAAATTGCAAATCCACCCTAACGTGGAATATTGTTCTGGGGCAGTACCCCCAAAACCTCTCTCAGGCTTCCAGATTCCGTTCAGAAGAGGGTAGTTAAGTTAATTAATGACTCCTCTCTCCACTTGCTGTTACAAAGACGTACTTTTTCTGCTGCATGCTTTTTCTACAGATACTTCCATGGACACTGTTCTTCTGAATTGGCTTCTATAATTCCCGCTCTCTGTTTCAAAACAGTCCGAACACGTGCCACCAGCCAACATCCATTTACTGTCCAACTTCAAACTCACAGAACCAACTTTTCATCTTCCTCATTTATTCGTTAAACTGCCATTTTCTGAAACAATCTTCCTTCATACATATTTCCTGAAAAGTACAGTCTACAGAAGTTAAAGTTTAATGCAAGTAAAATATCTTCTTTCATCTTCTCAACCTCCAACCCATGCACACTTGAACTTCTGTATTCTGAAATTTTCAGGAAATACGTAAGAAGGAAGGTTGTTCCAGAAAATGGCAGTCGAATGAATAACTGAGGAAGATGAAAAGTTGGCTCACTGAGTTTGAAGTTGGAAGTAAATGGATGATGGCGGCACGTGTTCAGAATGTTTTGAACAAGAGAGTGGGAATAGTGGCATCTGATGAAGAAAGCAAGCATGTGTAGACAAAATCGTATATCAGCCAAAAAAAAAAAAAATACACACAACCATTCCCTCTAAATTTTTGTCCAACTCCTCCTTAAATTTATTTAAGCTATCAACTTCCACAATGACAGATAGAAGTTTGTTCCAGCAATTAACCACATCTATTCTACAGCTGTCCTTTCTCAATTTGAATTTATGCCTCCTTAGGTTCATAATCTGACCAAGTGGAAGAATCCTATCAGAATTCAGCGAGCTCAACCCATTCAAGGTCTTAAACACCTCAATCAGATCACCTCGCAGGTGCCTAGTCTGCAGTCTCTCCAGTTAGAGGTGAAGGTGATTCTTGCACTACTTCTATTAGAGTAAGTAGCAGCATGGAGCGAGGGGTGTTGGGGTTTCAGGGACTGATAGCAGTCATCGTGATACAGGTGGGTATATGGGATGTTTTAGGGTAACTAATAATAAGAATAGGTACATGTATACTTGCATGTATACCAATGCTAGAAGTATAGTAAATAAATTTGATGAATTTGAAGTGTTGGTCAAGACATCAAAGGCAGATATTGTTGGGATAGCAGAGATGTGGTATCACACAGAATTTGGGGAGTACAATATGAACAGAAAGGATAGACAGGATAGGAAAGATGGAGGTGTTATTCTGTTAATTAAGAAAAACATAAAACCAAAAGAAGTGAATCCAGTCGATATAGATGAAGAGTGCACTGTTCAGTCAGTTAGGTGTGACATAAGCACTGTGAAAGCAAAAATAAGAGTAGGAGTGTGTGTTATAGGCCTAATGACTCGAATGAGTACAATGAACAATTGTAAAGAGAAATAGAGAGAGCTAATAAATCAGAATTTCTTATAATGGGGGATTTTAACTTCCCAGATATTGACTGGAACTTGTGGGATGGTTACTCACACACTAGAAAGACATGTGTGGATTTACTGGATGATTCTTTTCAGCAGCAGCAGCATGTTCAAGAGGCAAACAAAGAGGGCAATACTCTTGATCTCGTTATCAGCAGTGATCATTCGTGTATTAAGAATTTGCATATAAAGGAACCAATAGGTAATAGTGATCAGTGTACTGATGTGGGATTTACTTAAAGATATAATTACCATTGGGGATAAAGGAAAGGGTTTTTGCTTCCGTAAAGGTGAGTACAATTGTCTCAGACAGTTTTTAAATTCTGTACAGTGGGATCAACTGACGATGTTACCAACAGTAAATTCTAAGTGGGAAGCATTCAAGGAATTAATCGTGGAAGCTACTAAAAGTTTCATACCTATTAAGAAATATTGTTCAAGGTTTAGGCCTAAATGTTTATCAAATGAACTGAGACTTGTGACAGAGAAGAAAAATGCATGGGATGCATATAAATTATCAAGCGACTCAGAAGCCTATGGCAGATATAAGCTAATCTATAATCAGGTCACAAAGGAGGTTGGCGCCTCTGTAGCCAGGTGGGAAGGAGCAGCACTGTGTTGCACATGCTTCTTGATTAGACCGGGGTTCAAGCCCGTCACCACCAAATACGGAGGATGCGGAAAGATCAGGGAATAACCACCGCATATCCCGGATCAATATGGCCTGAGTTCCTAATGCTCCTAAAAATCAAATAACTAACTAACTAACAAAGGAGGTTAGGCAGGGGAAAGGCAGAATTATGAGAATGCTTTGGCAAAAGATGCTAAGAAAAACAGCAAGGATTTCTTTACTTATATAAACTGTAAAAGGAAGGGGATGAACATGATTGGTCCACTTGATTTCGATTGTTGATGATCCTGCTCAGATAGCAAACAAACAGAATGACTATTTTGCATCTACATCCACACATGAGGAGTTATTAAGGTTTGAAAATGGCAGAAGGTCATCAAATTGTAACAGGGTGTTTAATGATTTTGTAATAACTGAGAGCAAAGTGGAGGAGAAATTGTTGAAGTTAAACATTAGAAAGGCACCTGGAGTGGATGGGACCTATCCAGATATATTAAAGCAACTAAGCAAACCCTTAGCCATAATTATGAGAACATCCTTGGACTCAGGGGAGGTCCCCACAGACTGGAGATGTGCAAATGTATCCCCAATTCGCCAAGGGGGATCGAAGGATGACACGAGTAATTACAGACCAGTTAGTTTAACTTTTGTTCTGGGTAAAATAATGGAGTCACTGGTTAAAGATGCATTGCAGGATCATCTAGACAAGACTGCAGCAATAATTCAGACACAGCATGGGTTTGTTAAGGGAAAGTCTTGTGACAAATCTGATAGGATATTATGATTTGGTTACAAAGGAACTCTATGCAAAAAATAATTTTGATATCATATATTTGGATTTCAGGAAAGCTTTTGACACTGTTTCACATGAAAAATTGGAGCAGAATGATATTAAGGGTTAGTTGCTACAATGGATAAAAGGATGGTTGAGTGGGAGAAGACAGAGGGTAGTAATCAATGGGTGCTGCTCTTCGTGGACTAATGTTATTATTGCAGTCCCACAGGGTTGGGTCCTCTGTTGTTTTGTATATTTATCAATGATATTGATGTAAGTATATGAGACTTAGTGTCAAAGTTTGCAGATGATACAAAGGTTGGCAGGGTTATTAATGACAGTAATAGCAGTGTGCTACTGCAACATAATCTAGATAATTTAGGCAGATGGGCTAAGAAGTGGCAACTGAAGTTTAACCTTGACAAATGCAAAGTACTGCATATGGGTAGAAGTAACCCCAGAGAAACATACCAACGGTGTGGTACTACACTTAAGGTGGTAGAAAATGAAAAAGACCTGGGAGTAATTGTGCAGTCAGATATGAAGTTTTCTGAGCAATGCAGACAGGCTGCCAGGGCAGGTCATGGGGTTTTGTCAATGATATATAGGAATTTTGCTAGCAGGGGAAAGGAGGTGATTGTCCCTCTGTATAAGGCAATGGTCAGGCCATGCCTTGAGTATTGCGTACAAATCTGGAGGCATCATTTTAGGAAGGATGTAGATTTGCTTGAGCGTGTACAGAGAAGGGCAACAAGATTGGTGAGGGGAATGAAGGGATCCTCTTACCAACATAGGCTTAACTTCTGCAAATTGCTGTGGCTGGAGACTAGGCACCTGCGCAGTGATCTGATTAAGTATATAAGGCCTTGAATGGGTTGAGCACGTTGAATTCTGATGGGATCCTTCCACTTGTTCAGATTAAGAACCTAAGGGGGTATAAATTCAAATTAAGAAAAGACAGATGTAGAATAGATGTGCGGAAATTTGTCTTTAGCCAGCGAGTGGTTAATTGCTGGAACAAACTTCCATCTGTCGTGGAAATTGATAAGTTAAATAAATTTAAGGAGGAACTGGACAGGCATTTGGATGGAATGCCTGTCCAAGAGACCAGAATGCTTGGCAAAACTGAGACAACCATTAGGGCAAGTATCAAGTTTTCTACTCTTAGCCTGTTCAAAATCAAGTTTGGACTGATTCATCACTGCTTTACAATTGTTGTGAGCTTTTGTGTAGACAGAAAATGAAACTGAAGAATTGGAAACAAGCCAATTACGATATGCAACGTTCTTCTCTTGAACACCCTTAGCACACTTATTGGAAAACCAAGGTTTAGATAAAGGACTTGATTTTAAACTGGAGTGTGGAATAAAGGATTCCTTTCATACAACAATAATTACACTGACACGATCTGAGCAAACGTTGACATCAGAAATTTTGAAACAGTAATCTGACCAAAGAAAAGAAAAAGAAATCTCATAGGTCATTGCATTATGCATTCTTGTAATACCAAACAATACGAGATTGGGAATAGCCATGAGATAAAGGCTCCGTTGCAGAATAGACAATCACCAAGTTGTGATGACGTGCGTAAAGTACCATTCAATTCGACCGTGTACTTAGAAATGATGTTTGTTGTTATTTGGTTTTTAGGAGCATTGGCAACTAAGGCCATATTGCTCGGGGGATATGCAGTGGTTATTCCCTGACCTTTCCGCATCCTCCGTATTTAGTGGTCATGGGCTCGAACTCCGGTCTAATGAAGAAGCGTGTGCTATGCACTGCCACTTCTGCCTCCCTGGCTACGGAGGCACCAGAAATGTTGTTTGTGAGAAAAAGATCAAGTGTGTTGGCTGCATGGTTAGGATTGTCCGGGATTCTTGTAGGTAAATGAACAATCTGTGTAAGGTCATTAGTAATTGCAAAGGCCTCAGCATCTCTACCAGCTGGGTCGGTGTAACTAGAAAATGGAAGCCAGCTTGAGTTGTGAAAGTTAAAATCATCAAGGAAAATTACCTCACTGTTAAGAAAGATGGACTGGAGAAAGTCAAGTTGCAAAGAGAGGAAGTCAAAGAACTCCAAGTGATTAGTGGAGCTGGGAGAACGGTAGAGACAACAGATGAATTTGACACAATGAGGTAGAGACATTTTAGGCAGAGAAGATCGAAAAGAGGAGATTCTAAATTACTAAGTCTCTGACAGGTAATATCGGAACAGCCATATGCACAAGTACCACCTTTGGGGTGAAAGGAATCATACAGCGAATAATTTGGGCAACTGAGACGACCAGTAGTTGAATCAACCGATAACTGAGATTCTGTCAGAAAAGTACATGGGGTTGGGTAGACTGCAAGTGGAAATGGACATGGTTGAGATCACAACTGAGACCACATATATTTGTGAAATGAAGTAGGAAGCGTTACGGAGGTTTAGATCTTTTCGCAGATAAGCTTACTCTATTAGGTTGGTTGGTTGGTTGATTGGGGATTTATTTGCCGCATCAGTATCTATGGCCATAGTGTGCCATACTCTATTAGTTTGACAATTCATGGTGTATTCAATAGTAAAAAAAAGTGGGGGTGGACATGCTGTATGAAGTAATGGAATTTTTGGATATGGCATACACATGGTAAGAATATACCCAGATCCTTGACAAAACATAAACTCGACAATGCGCTCTCCCCCACATACACTACTCAGACTCTTCCAGTCACTATCTGCCGAGTAGAGGTAGCAAGATTATACACTAGCTGATCCAGAGCCTCCTAAAGAGTTACCAATAGGTTCAGTCCGGTGTACTAACTAGCGGCTGGCCTGCAAACACCGTTTTAGAGCTGTACCCTCTAAATGTAAGGAAGATTGGATCTCGCCATGATCTTCATCATAACCTCAAAAGTCATCAGTCATACTTCATGATGGAATGGATAGCGTAGGGTTGACCAGAACTTAGCTCTGGAAACTAAACATGGGTTCCATCACTTCAAGGCTCCAATAAGAAAAATGGTGGTATTGCATGTTTGGGGTTTTTAAAAAAAAAAAAAAAAAAATTCAGTAGATCAAAAGTAGAGGGATGGAAATGTATAAGGTAATGAAATTTCTGGATATCGTGTACACAGCAAGAATATTCCCATCTTGACATAACTTGGCCTCAGCAATTCCCCTCCCCCCAACATAAACACTATTCAGACTCCCTCCAGTTCTGGCAGAGTAGATGCAGTGAGATAATAAAACAGTGTTTACTGGCCTGTGAACACTGTTTTAGAGGTGTACCCTCACAAAACGTGAAGACTGCTTCTTGCCATGATACCCATTATAACCTCAAAACACAATGATCTCAGTGCATGATGGAAGAGGTGGTGGGTTGTCGGAGATTTGCTCTTAAGACTAAAGATGGATTTCACCACTTCAAGCCTTCAATAAACAAAGTGGTGTTATTTCACTGGTTTGTGAGTCTTCTACCACATAGTACTGTGTGCTGACAGAGAGGAGGCAATCCTCTATGTGGTGTGGATAACACACCTTGACTATGAAGGTGCAAGCAGAGAATATGGTTGTCGCAGAATGACTGGACTTCACTGAAATTCAGTCCACTTGACTCAACTCACCTGGATATCAGTTACACCAGCGTTTTAGACCAGCAGCAAGCCCTACCTTGTAATGCCTGAGAGAATTTCTGAGACAAGCCTTAAGAATCAACATTCTGTAGAGATATTAACTTTGCTACTTCCTATTCCAATCAGATGGGAAATTGTGGGTACAGGATGCCTAGAGAAATATCTACCATCCGTGTGCATTGTACTAACAAAGAATTTTGGAGGTGGGAGTTTAGGTGAGGACTGTTTCTCATTGTACAGCCTAGGTCCTTTAGTGATTGTGCAAGGAACCATGAGCACCAATGCTTACCTTATCATGCTGGACAATTCTATGCATTCTACAATGTGGCAGTTGTTTGGTACACAAACCAAGTTTGTTTCAACAGGATAATGACCGCCATGCCAACCACCAATGCTCTTTGAGAATGGCTCACAGACATGAATGCACAAAAGTTGGAATCGCACACAGCCTATCCTGATTTGGTTTGTTGGTCTTGTAAGTTCTCCACCCAATTATGCCTAACTAGGAGAATGGAGCATGTCATATCAGCTAATGGAGACACATTGCACAAAAGTTGGAATCGCAGGCAGCCTATCCTGATTTGGTTTGTTGGTCTTGTATGTTCTCCACCAAATTATGCCTAACTAGGAGAATGGAGCATGTCATATCAGCTAATGGAGACACATGGTATTGAAGCAAATGGCAGTGATGTCAAAGTGTCTGGATATTTTTGGAGGGTAGTATAAATAGCTCATTGGTATCAAAGGCTATATTGCACTATATGTATTATGCCTATACAAGTGTGCATGTTCACGGGGCAATATGCACTTTGTGCATGCTGAAAATCCAAGAATAACTTGCAGGAAATCCTTACTTCCTCGTTAGATTTTGCTTCAGTGATATGGTGCATAGATATTGTAAATATACTAAATAGCACTGAAGCACTTTTACACCATGTAAGAATAAAATCAGATGTTTCATGGATGTTACTATTACTTCAAAAGCAAATGCAAAGACAATAAACATAAAATATTTTTTTTTTTTTTTTTTGGTAGTTGTTGGCGCATCGGCTTTGTGGCCATAATGCACCTCCCAAGGTTTTTGCAGTACTCTGATCCAAGCCCGAGGCGGGATTCGAACCCACGACTTTTGGATTGCTAGGCAGGCACTTTACCCACCCAGCTAGCCCGGTCGGCAAAAAAAATACAATTAAACTGTTATAAAGGTCCTAGGGCAGTCTTAAGAATAGAAAACACCATGTCAAATGATGCTCAGCTGTTGTAAAGTTTGGCTGCAAGGAGAATAACTTACAGAAATTTCTCTGTTGCAGTGATTTCAAGCCCAGTTTCCCTTCAGCTTAATATTAGAGCAATCTAATATTAAGCTTAAACCACGGGCGGTTTAAGTTGACATGACTACACATTTGAGATTCTGGAATGGAAGCATCAACTGCAGATAATACGTTATTTCTAATTTTAATTAACTACATCACAAATTTGATGATGAACAAAAAGTTTGTTGAAAAGCAACATGGGAAGAGTAGTTATCAAGTTCACGTTTTTAACTTTCCTGATAGTTTGTCAATTAGGGATTGGAATTACCCCTGTCTATGCGGGCAGTTTTACCACTGACTTCCTCAAACTTGGAAATACAGTAAACAATTGGATAAGTCAATGAAAGAAGCTGATCCTGTAAGTGAACGAAGGTAGAAGAGCCAGAATTTAGTAGAGTAAGATAATGATTACACAGGAATGGCAGAGATAGTGAAATATAAATGGAAGTGAGATGACCCTTCAACTTCAATATGACCCATCACAGCTTCAAGAGGTTCATAATTTGATATGTCAAGAAAGTATGTTAGAGTTAACATGAACCGCTACTCCTCTGCCAGAAAGAGACTGAGCAATCTTTTGTCTATATATACATGGTGTAATTTGTAAATATGGAATTTTATGAAGATAAGAATGTTTCCTGTAGGCATACTACTGAACTGAATCACCAGCGTTATAGAAAATAGGTTGGACTATTTCTTGTGAGTGGAGTACTCCTGGTCTTTTTGTCAACCTCAGTCCATAATATCATTGACATGTACTTTCTCACAATTTGAACTAAGAGAATGCATGTTTGGCCTTTACTAATAATAGGGATCCAGAATAATACATGATAATATTTATAATTACCTTTTATTCTTAGGTTTCTTTGGCTTTTTACTAATTCCATGAAGAGAAATCCAATCTTTATTTCTTCCTTTACTAACTGCTGGGCCAACAATACTGGAGCTCAATCCTTGTCTTCTTCCTTCATCACTACTTGTACTAGAGTCTGTATCACTGCTATTGTGGAATTTAAAACCATTTAATTCTTTTATACTATATATTTTAAGCAAGACAAGATTACTTTAATTCATTGTTACATTAAATCTTTGGATAGCTAAAGGATAATAGAAACGAGCACAGTTTTGACTATGCACGAAATGAACTACAGTAAAATCTCGTTAATACAAACTCGGTTTATACAAAGTACTCGTTTATATGAAACACATACCATTTCCCTGCAAAAGGATAGGCTTTTCTATGTAAATATATTCATTTATTACAAAATTGGTTAATATGTATTAAAAAGTTCTTTTTTACCCCATGAGAAATAAATATTGTCATTTTGTATGTTTAATACAAATCTTGGCGGAGCGATCCGATTAATGCCCCAGGCCACCTGGCTCTCTACTTCTCAAAGGATGGCACTGACTTGTTAGAAATTAGTTTTGTGTAAACAAAAACAGTTGTATGGTAGCTACAACGTCAAGTGCACTCTAAAAAACATCTTTCTGAAGGATGAGTTGATAAATTAACAAAATTGTAAAAAGTTTTTCTAAGTTGTTTACATGAACTGCCTAGCTCTCCACGGCAATAAGGAGAGTTGCAATTGTTACCCCAGTTCAAAGAGTCTTTTCCTATCATATACAACAGTCTTTTTTGTGCCATTTTATCTGAGCTGATGTCATTTTTGGAACTTGTGTCTTTAAATTAATTTAAAATTTGTTTATACAGTGGATTCTAGTTATTTGGGCCACCAGTTAATAATTCCTTCTCTTCTTGCTCTTTTAACTCCTCCACACCTTTGGCATCATCCTCCAACTGAAGTAGCTCTGCAACGTTTACAGTCTTATCTGTAACCTCTTCATATGATTCATCTTTTTCAAATCCTTCAAAGCCTTTTATGTGCCACGGGTATATTTTCATCCAGGCACCATTTAAACAACTTTTATTAACTTCTGCCCAGGCATTATTAATGTTTAAGATGGCATGATAAATATTGTAAGATTTCCAAAAGTCTCTTAAAGCAAAATTTTTCTATAGTATGCTTTTAAATTCAAAATAACACTCTGATCCATAGGCTGGACGAGTGAAGTCGAGTTCGGTCGAAGAAATATGACTCTCGCATTCAAAATGAAATCATCTAGATAAGTAGGATGTGCAGGAGCATTATCTAATAGAATGCAAAATCTTGAAAGGAATGTCATTGTCTTTACAATATTTTTTAACCTTGGGAATGAAGCAGCATTTAAACCAATCCTCAAAAAGAGAGAGATACTGTTAACCATGCTCTCTGGGTCGATTGAAAATACATGGGTAGGGTGGCTTTATTGGTGCTGTTAAATGCACGAGTATTTCTAGAATGGAACACACAAGCAGTGGTATTAATCTGTAATCTCCTGCTGCAACAGCCCCAAGCAAGAGAGTGGCCCTATCTTTTGAAGCCTTGAAGCCTGGCATTGTCTTTTCCTCTTTGGCAATGTATGTTTGATCTGGCATTTTTTTTCAATACAGAGCAGTCTCCTTAATGTTAAAAATTTGCTGCGTTGAATAGCCACCGCCTACATCAATAATTTTTTTCCAACATATCACAAAATTTCTCTGCAGCTGTAGAATCGGCACTGCAGACTTCACCACATACTTTTACGTTGTGGAAACCAGTGCCTATTAAACCACCCATTGCTTGCCACAAACTTGGGTTGCGTTTGCTGTACTTATCCTTAATATCTTCATAAATACTTCTTGCTTTTTCTTGAATGGTCACTGAACTCAGGGGCACTCACTTTTGAATCTGATTCTCCATCCATATTAACAGCTGTTCCATCATCGATATAGCACCTGAACGCTGTTTTGTGATCATAGTTGATCTTAAGTGCATTGATCCTTTGACATGTTCTTTTGTATGTGCACTGTTCTTTAAAATAGTATTCACTATTGAATCATCATCATCAGCCATTTTCAATCCACTGCAGGATGAAGGCCTCTCCAGCAACTTTCCAGTTCCTTCTATTTTGAGCATTGGCCATCCATTTACTACCCAAAAACTCATGAATTTCATCTATTCCTTTGTCTTCCAGGTTTTCTTCTAGCTCCTCTTGGGTACCATTCTGTTATTTTCTTAGTCCATCTGTCATCATCATGTCTTCAAGCTATGTGTCCTGCCCAAGACCATTTTAGTTCTTTAGTTTTGATAAGAATGCCCTTTACTTGAGTTTGCTGCCTAATCCATGTGCTTCTCTTCTTATCTAACAGTCTGATTCCCAATATAATTCGTTCCTTTCTTCACTGCATAGTTCTCAGCTTCTCTTCCATTCTTTTGGTGAGTGCCCAAGTTTCACTTCCATAAGTCATGGTAGGGAATATACATCGGTTCATTATTTTACGTTTCAGACAAACTGGGATATTGCTCCTCAGTATGTGACTATATTTCCTGAATGCTATCCATCCAAAATTTATTCTTCTCTTGACTTCCAGCCATTTATCATTATTACAGCTAATAACTTGTCCCAGATAAGTATATGACTCCACCTTTTCAATTACTGCTCCTTCAATCATTATTTCCATTTCTGTGGCATACTTGTTCATCATTACTTTTGTTTTAGCCATATTCATCTTTAGTCCAAAATCCTTACTAACTGTGCATAACTGATTAAGATTTTCCTCTAATTCTTTGGGATCGTGGCTTATGACAACAATGTCATCTGCAAATCGTAAATGGTTTAGGTACTCTCCGTTCACAATGACTCCTTTCTGCGACTGTCTAATCTTCTGAAAGCTTCCTCAAGGGCAGCAGTAAACAGCTTTGGAGATATCGTGTCTCCTTGTCGAACTCCTTTCTCGATTTTAAATTTGCTACTGTCTTTGTCTAGTCTAATAAAGGAGGTAGCACTCTCATATATTTTCTTCAAAATCATAATATATGGGGTATCTATGCCTTGTCTTTCCAGGTGGTGATTACTTTGAATAAAAATCAAACCATTTTTGAGCACCTTTACTTTGTTCTTGCAGTAGGGTTTTAGGAGCATCAGAGACTAAGGCCACATTGCTCCATGTATACTGTCTGTAAAATCCTTCACTTTGTGTTATTTTTATTGCACCAGTCTGGGAAATTTACTGCCATACCTTGTAGCTCCCAGCTTTACAAGTTTTGGCTGGCACTCTACTACATCTGGAAATAGAAAAGAAAGGGGGCTATATTATAGACTGAAAAAAGGAATTCCCATGGAATTCCTAGGAATTACCCTTACCCTAAACCCTGCTAATGATATCAAGACAGGAAAACAAAAAAACAAATTGCCATCAAATTACATCAAATGTGGCAATCCAAATGGGAGCACGAAACCAAAGGTGCTGTCACCAGAAAGTTTCTACCACAGGGCTATTTTAGCCCTAAGCCACTTAAATGGTATGTTCCGGGACTGTTTACAACCTATTTATTGACTGGTCATGGGCCTCTCAATACCAAATTGGCTCCCTTGGGACTCACTGACTGATGACCCCCCACTGTAGCTGTGGTGAAAGTGTGGATTGAGTGCATGTCCTGTACGACTGTACAATATATCAAACCAAAGAAACCAGTTCATTACAGAAATTGGTCCCCTTCCTAGGGGCCAATTTCTATTGTAATACTACTACTTACATAGTGTTGTACTCCGGTGGAGGCCGTTGAGTAAAAAGGGGGTTTTTCCCGCCTTCTATTTGTTTCTCCGCCTTCTACGGGAAAAACCCCTTTTTACTCAACGGCCTCCACCGGAGTACAACACTATGTAAGTAGTAGTATTACAATATAGAATACTTACTCATTGGGCTTTGTGTACCCTATCACAGTTTGCTGAAGAGATCGATAAAAAATAAACTAATAATATTTAAATAAATAAAAATTAAGTATTAATTAAAAAATTTAAGAAAATTAACCTAAAAATAGAAGAAATTAGGAAAATAAATAATATTTAATTAAAAAAAAATAAATAAAATAAAATTAAGAAAATGAACCTGAAAATATAAACTAAAATAGCAAAACTGGTATAGGTACAGACAGAAACGGGTAAGTATGAGGCATAACGTCGAAAAGGGCTGTCAATCCACTCAAAGCCCACGATGAAGTAGGGGACTGACGCCCACGTGGTGTAATGCAATACGTTATATTATTATATAAATTTGTACAGAAATAAAGATTTAATAATTATCTTGCTACAGATAAAATGTTTTCATTATCATTTAGCATTATACTTTTTATCTTAACTCAAAATGTATAGGCCATATGGAATGAAGATAACCAAACTAGGTTAACTTGATTACAAATTTGTATGAACACTAATACTTATATGAAAAACACCAATAATCGGTAACAATCTACAATTAAACGTGTGTGTGTGTATATATATATATACAGTAATACCCCGACTTACGCTACCCCGACTTACGCGAACTCGGAGTTACGCGGTTCTTGATTTTTTCGTTTGGCAACGCTGCCGCCCACTATCTTCAAGGTCGTTTTTCATATGTTATCGATATACGGTGCGACGGCGGAGATTGAGAGCGAAAGATGAACAAAATTCAACTTTGCTGCTTTTATGTTTTTTATATCAGTGAAGGGGAAACACATTTCACCATAATAACGCAAAAACCAACACAATTCCAGCTATCGGTATAATCGCAAATGCAATTAGATCGAGTTTACTACCAGTTTATAACAGATTTCACTAGCAGAAACGCAACTGGATTTTTATTGTTTTATGGTAGTAACCCCTAGAAATGTGAGGTGTTAATAGTGTATCTCTGACTTTATGGTGTTGTTTATTCAGTTGCTACATGCGCGCAGCTTTGTTTATGCGTATCAAGCGTGCCTCCTCGTTTTGTAATTGTGCTTTATTCCCTAAAAATGAGTAAAATACTTAATTAAAAGGTGTGAAAAGGAAGCGTCCTGGTGAAGACACTGCAGATTCAGAGAGAAAAAGAAAAGCAATTATCGATAAACAGAGGCGGACTGGATCAAAAATTCTTACCCGGAAAAATTTATAGTGGCCTCACACTATGGTTTATGGCCAAAATCACACTGGCCCACCGGGGTTTCCCCGGTAAGGCTTATGGCCAGTCCACCTCTGTTGATAGAGAAAAAATATGAAATTGTGAAACGCTTTGAGCGAAATGAAAGACCATGTGATATTGCACGTGCTACAGGCCTAAATGAAGCAACGGCGAAAAGCACATGACAATTGCAAACTTGACAGGTTGAAAATTGAAAAGGGCTCAATTGTAAAGGGCTTAAAAATTTTAGAAAACATAGACTCCAACGAAAAACGCGTTATAGCTACAAAGCAAGGAATAAAAAAATTATTAGCTTGCTACTAAGAAATTCTGCGTGAAAAAAAGAACGCGCTGTGTCGTCAGACGAATTTGTTAGATTTTATGAAGCCATCGACATCGAAATAACTTTTTAACGTAAGTCATTTGTTTTTTTAATACATATTTTGTATTAATATGTATAAAGAACTGCAATTTTATTAATATTTTTCTTCTAAACTAGTGTTTTTGTTAGTCCTTGGTCCCAATTAAGCAAAATTTATATGTATTTATATGCAAAGTTGTACCCCGACTTACGCGAATTCGACTTACGCGATTTTCGTCGGACCTACCTATCGCGTAACTTTGGGGTATTACTGTATATATATATATTATTTATTAATTAACTAAATCAGATCATGCCCCTCCCTATGCCCAGAGAATGACAAGATTAACTTGACATGACCACTTGAAATGATAAAACATACCAGACTGCCAAACTCTCCCCTTCACCAATTGTGGGGGGGGGGGGAAGACAGGAAAACAGCCTATGTGACTGAATCGGAATAAGGGCAGGCTGGTAGCCCCAATCATAGCACACGTCCTAAAACTGACCTGGATAAACATATCTAAATTGACCACCAAATAACCAATAGGACCACCGGCAAGCTAAGTGGTACCTGCCGGAGCAACCTCTCAGCAGAAGAATTACAGTAAGCTGAAAGTCACTGTAGTATCCTTGTGTGAATGAGCAAATATAATAATTGCTAGGAACTGAGTCAGTCAGCTGAGACATCTTTTTTCTTTTTTTCTTGTTGGTTTTTGGTGCATTTTTTGTTAGTTGTTGGTTCTGTGTTCTGTGGCCATATTGCACCTCCCAAGGTTTTTGCATTTTCTACTCTGATCCAAGCCCAAGGCAGGATTCGAACCCGTGACCTTCGGCTGAGACATCTAACTGATGGATAGATGCATAGCTGTGAGTAAATGATTTGAAACACTGAGTATCGTGGTGAATGCGAGTGACTGATTGCTGTGGTGAATGCGAGTGACTGATTGCTGTGGTGAATGTGAGTGACAATGTGATTACATGAATGCTGTGGTGAATGTCGTGGACCGGATGTGGAGGTGAATGTGAGTGACTAGTGGGGTAAATGTGGATGACTGAGTAGTTGCAGTGAAGGTGAAAAACTAAATCTTGTGGGAAATGTGAATGACAGAATGCGTAAATGAGAATGGCTGAGTGTTGTGGTGAATGGGAAACTGAGTTGAGCGAGTGAACAAATGAATGTGTGGATGAATAAATGGCTGTGTGCATTTTTGGATGAATGTTGAAGTTTGTGAGTGAAAATAAGTGACTGACTGACACAAATCAAATGAACTGAATGAAAGAACACAAATAATAATATATGGCATAAAAGGAACTATCACCTCACATATTAAGGTCACAAAAATGTGTGAATGTCTATTACTTTGACCAATTACTTTAGCATTAGCAGAGGCATTTGATGCAAGAACGCAAGCGTATGCAGCATCAGCCAAAAAAAAAAAAAAAAAAAAAAAACCCACTTCACCCCTCTGTTCATTCAAAATACCTGTCCAGCTGAACCTTAAACTTATTTAGGCTGTCAACACTACAAGGGATGGAAGTCTGTTCCACCAACCAACCACCCGCTGGCTAAAGGCAAATTTCCGCACGTCTATCCTACATCTGTCTTTCCTCAATTTGAATTTATGCCCTCTCAGGTGATTATTCTGAGCAAGAGGAAGAATCCCATCATCATTGAGCATGTTCAAACCATTCAAGGCTTTATACACCTCTATCAGATCACCTCGCTGGTGCCTAGTCTCCAGACACTAATTTGCAAAACTTAAGCCTTTCTTCGTAAGAGCAACCCTTTGTTCCATTCACTAATCTTGTTGCCCTTCTCTGTACTCGTTCCAGCAGCTCTACATCCTTCTTGAAATGAGGCCTCCAGACCTGGAGGTGTGGCCTGACCATTGCCTTATACAAGGGAATAATCACCTCCTTATCCCTGCTGGAAAAATTCCTCTATATCATTGACAATACTCCATGAGCTACTCTTGCAGCCCGTCTGCACTGCTCAGAGAACTTCATATCTGCCTGCACAACCACCCCCAAGTCCCTTTCATTCTCTACCACTGTCAGTGTAGTACCACAGAGTTGATACGTTGCTCTGCGGTTGCTGTTTCCCATGTGTAGTACTTTACATTTGTCAATGTTAAACTTCATTTGCCACCTCTCAGCCCATCTGCTCAACCTTTCCAGATCCTGTTGCAGCAGCATAGTGTCAGTAGTGTCCTTGACAACCCTGCCAACCTTTGTATCGTCTGCAAACTTGGACATTAAGCTTGATATACCATCATCAATATCATTTATAAATACAGAAAACAATAATGGACCCAACACTGAGCCCTGAGGGACTCCACTAATAACATTAGTCCACGATGAGCAGTGTCCATTGATTACCACTCTGTCTTCTCCCCCTCAACCACCCCTTTATCCATAGCAGCAATTTGCCTCCAATGTCACATTGCTCCAATTTGTGTAGCAGTCTTCCATGTGCAACAGTATCAAAAGCCTTTCTAAGATCCAAGTATATGATATCAAAGCTATTCCCTGCATCCAGTTCTTTTGTGACTGCATCATAGTATTCAATCAAATTGGCCAGGCAAGACTTCCCCTTAACAAAGCCATGCTGTGTCCGAGCTATAACTGAAGTCTTGCCTAATGATCCTGCAGTGCTTCTTTAACCAGTGCCTCCATTAATTTTCCTGGAACAGAAGTTAAGCTCACAGGTCTATAATTACTTGAGTCAGCCTTTGATCCTCCTTTGTGAATTGGGGTCACATTTCCACATTTCCAGTCTATGGGTACCTCCCCTGAGTCCAAGGAAGCTCTCATAATTATGGCTAAGGGTTTGCTTACTTCCTTTGCTGCCTCCTTTAATATAACTGGATAGATCCCATCCACCCCGGGTGCCTTTCTTGTGTTTATCTTCAACAGTTTCTCCTCCACTTTACTCCCAGTTATTTCAAGATTCTGTAGCTTACTGCTAGAGTTGAATACACCCCTGGCATTCCCCTCACTGAATAACTCCTCATGTGTGAATGTCGATGCAAAATATTCATTTAGTTTGTTAGCTACCTGAGCAGCATCATCAACAGTAGACCCATCAATATCAAGTGGACCAATCTGATTCATCCCCTTCCTTCTAGAGTTTACATAAGTAAAGAACTCTTTGCTGTTTTTCTTTGCATCCCTTGCCAAGGATTTCTCGCAATCTGCCTTCGCCTGCCTAACCTCCTTTGTAACTTGGTTGCATATCAACTTGTATCTATCATAGGCTTCTGTGTCACGTTAATTTGTAAGTATCCCATGCATTTTTCTTCTCTGCCATATGCCTCATTAGTTCATCTGACATCCATTTTGGCCTAAACCTTGAACAATATTTCTTAGTTGGTATGTAAAGCCTAGTAGCTTCCAAGATAAGTTCTTTGAATGCTTCCCATTTTGAATTTGCTGTTGGTAACATCATCAGTTGGTCCCACTGTATAGAATTTAAATACTGTCTCAGTCCATCGTAGTCGCCTTTATGGAAGCAATAACTCTTCCCTTTACCCCTAATGGTAGTTACCTCTTTGAGTAAATCTCACTTCAGCACACTGCGATCACTGCCACCTAGTGGTTCATTTATCTGCAGATTCTTAATGCATGAAGAATCACTGCTGATAATCAAATCAAGAGTATTACTCCCTCTAGTTGCCTCCCGAACATGCTGATGTAGAAAACAATCATCCAATAAATCCACAAAAGCCCTGCTAGTGTGTGAGTAACCAGCCCCCAAATTCCAGTCAATATCTGGGAAATTAAAATCTCCCATTATAAGACTCTCTGATTTACTGGCCCACTCTATTTCCCTGTACATTTTCTTATTATACTCATCAGAGTCATTAGGCCTATAGCACACTCCTACTCTCAATTTTGATCTCCCAATGCTTATGTCACACCAAACTGACTCAACACTGCACTGTCCCGTGATGTCGATTGGCTTCACTTCCTTGGTTTTTATGTGTTTCTTAAGTAATAGCATAACCCCTCCCCCCTTCCTATCTTGTCTATCCTTTCTGTAGACATTGTACTCCCCAAATTCCAGTTCTGCATCCCTTATATCTGTGTGACACCACGTCTCTGATATCCCAACAATATCTGCCTTTGATGTTTTGAGCAATACCTCAAATTCATCAAATTTATTTACTAAACTCCTAGCATTGGTGTACACGCAAGTATACCTGCACCTGTTTCTATTCTTAGCTACCCTAACACAACTCATGTGTTTTCTTGTACCGCAATGGCTCCCAGCAGTCTCTGAAATATCATGCATCTTGTTTTTCAGGCTTCTGCTCATTCTAATAGAAGCAGTGCAAGAATCTCTTTCACCTCTGCCATTGGCTACTGTCAATCTATTGGTCTTTGTCTCCCCCAACAAGCTAGCAGTTTTCCGACCCACCTAACACTGCCTCGATAGCATCAGCAAATATTCTTGCACCCTTTCTATTTAAGTGTATCCCATCCCTGTAGAAGCAATCTCTCCTGTTAACAAGTAGTCCCGACTGAAAAAAATTCTACCCCTTGAGCCTTGCACAATCTTTCCAGGGCCGAATTGATCGACAAGGCTCTCATGATATACTCCCTCCTATCGTGTCTGGGCAGAATTGCAGATACTTTCAAATTCAACCCTAATTCTCGGCTTTTGTTCAACAGTGACCTGTACTTGTTAAGTAATTCTGCCGGTCTCCTACTCTTAATATCATTAGTGCCAACGTGTACAACTATATCACCTATTGTGCCCTTAAAAGATGATATTCGCTCTACAACGTCATCAACCTTTGCCCCTGGCAGACATACCCTGGTCCTGTTCCACCTCTCTTTTTTACAAAACATGTTCCCCGTTTCCCTAACAATCACCAACAACTACGAGTTCCTTCTGGACCAGCGCATTCTGCCTTGGGGGTTGCCTCTGTGTCACGTGATGCCCAAGTGCAAGCTCTGGCGTTGATGTGGGCAGCTGAGAGCTTGATGGGCCCCTCAATTTAGTTTCTTCGAGGGCATCCACCCCTGTCCTTCAAGCTCTCATACAGGCCCACAAGAACGCTGAGTTGTTGCCTGATATCGATACACTCCTTGCATCGCGCACACACAAAGACATCCCCCATGGCAGTATCATGTCCCGTACCCCATTGCTCTGCAAACATCAAGAAAACAGTGCATTTTATAAGGCTATGAGTCAGAGGACAACTGCCCCCTCTCAGTTCTGCTCTGAGCCACAGCACTTCCATTAGCTTGAGCCTTTTGCTTTGCTGCTCTGGTCTGAGTCATGATTCTATTAATTTATTAATTAATTATAATTAATTATGTTAAACATAATTAATTATATTACGCTTGTAATCTAAGTCGTTATATGTATTTATTTAAAAGTACAATTTAACTGCTAACGAAGTTCAACTAACGCTATCTAGTACGGTATATAACTATCGTATCACAAAGGCGGGAAAGTTATGAACGGTAAATCTACGGACACTTAAGTATTAATTAACTTTAATTAGTTATCCTCTCATATAGGCTAAATTAAAGGTCTTTAGTTATTGATATATTAAATTTGCCACATTAACAGCATACCACTCTGGTGCAAGAGATGGATAAATAAACAAACCAAAAAATTGTAAAAGGGTAAAAATATAAAATGTGTTGTCTATAAAATGTAAGAACAAATTACAAAACCTAAAATGTAAGAAAAAATTTAAAATGTAAAAAAAAAAAAAAAAAACTATAAAAAGTAAAATTGTGTGAATGAAAGTTAATGGAATCTTCTATCCTAGCCTCTTCACTAGACAGACCGATGGCCATGCAGGCCTTCGTGGTTATCCAAGCTGACACCATGCTGCAGCTTTTCCTAGTCAGCATGGTGTGGGATGCTGACACTGACCATTAGAGTAACCCCAGACCAGTGTGGGACAGAGCTGCATAAACCACACACCACCATAGGGATCTCTTTCTCCATGATCTTTTATTCCTACCACCTGGGATAGTTGAATCTCCTTCTACTCCACCCTGGATGTTCTCCTTTCGCCTGGTGGCTCACCCCACCACCCATTTTCAATTTCCACCCAATGGACCAAAATGAGCAACCTGTACCGGGGGTCCCCTTGTTATCTGCCCCTTTCAATTGCAAATCAAGCTAGCACCCTAACTACTACCCCTCTCTGTTCTCTACCCCATTTATCTCATCCTCTTCCTATCTCCCCCTTATTTCCATCCAAACCCACTTCTATCTCCCCCTTATTTCCTTTCCAATAAATATATATATTTTTTTCTCTCTGGGCTTTTCTTGAACACCTAGCTACTCCAGGGTTTGCCTTGCCAGAGCTATTCTTTCCTAATGTCCTGGCCCATCTCCCAGGGCAGTGACAGAAACTGAGGGTGTTGGTGGCTCTCCACAGGCCCCCAGGCTAAGTGGCCAGAAGAACAACACAACCCACACTAATACCTCACAAAACACACATCCACAGTATTGTATCTCCTTCCCCGCCACCCATTCCACCAGACAAAAAAACACTGTCACTATGCCACACCTCATATGTCTTCTGAAAGTTTATATCATTTTCTTCGGCATCTTACCAAAAGACACTGTTAATCAGCTTTACACCATAGAAATAGGATGAAACAGATGTATGTTACAGAAATCAATGCTGATATCTTGTGTTTCTATTTCACAGCATAAACTAGTATGCCAAATGAAAAAGAAATAGCAGAAATTCATAGAATTTTTAAAGAATTCAGATTTTTTTTTTTTTTTTCCTAGCCAGACAGAGAAAGAGCATTATGAACTACGTAAGAACAATGAGATAAATGGATGATGTGAAATCAAAAAGACTGAATTTTCAAAATGTAAACCCAGGAATTTGGTAGATATGGTAATGCAAGTAAATTTCATAAAAATGTTAGAAGAAAATATTGTGTCCAACAGTTTCACAAAATTGAAATTGGAAACAACCAACAGTTTCATCTTTATAATCCTGTTTTTCTTTTCCAACAAAATTAATAAGTTTTGTTATTCTGAAAACAAGAGTAAAAAAAAAAAAAAGATTTTTAAATTTGAATTTTATTTTAAAAATAATTAATTTATTCATCAAAAAAGGCATTGCTATACTGCAAGTAAAATTTCAAAACCCCAAACACTTTTTTCTTAAATAGAAAAGAAACAGTGGGCCACACTACCATGTTTTTAATGAATACCATTTTAATTTTTAAAGGGGATCAATTAAAAATTATCTCCAATGTTAGTAAACTGAAGAAAAGTTACGAAAATATGGGCTTTGCAATGAGGAAACACTCTCTATACAAAGATACTTATGGCAAAAATAAATAAGGTTAATTTATTTCTCAGGTTAATCAACTATTCTCTGACCAAAAACAAATTTCTATATATCTACTGGTAATCATACTTTCCAACTTGTACCTATGTTCCCCTGTGTGTGTTGTCCGAGAAAGGGTAAGGATGCCATAAACATTTTATTTATTCAACCTATTTAAAAGCATGAAACATGTAATCAGTTCCTAGTTTCCAGACAATTTGTCTAGAAACTTCAACACACTTCAACAGTTCAGTCACTGTGCTTTGTCTTATAGTGTTTAGTGTTATTAAATCTAGTTGCCTTTCTTTTTATCTTTCTTTAAATGCAGCTTCCAGACCTGGATACAATATTCCAAGTGTAACTGCATCATCTTATACAGAGGCATGATGGCCTCCTTCACAGTCAGGCTTTAGGGTTATACTAAATAAGCAATTGAAGCGTGGCGTCATCGACGCCTTCCAATGCCCAGTTTTAGAGAGGAAGCAAAGGGTAAAAGCATACAAACTAGATGGGCACTTTGAACACCACTTAAGATGACGTAAGCTGGAGTAAAATGCCTGCCAATGCCTTTGGACGCATTACACCTTGGCATTTGCATAGCCTGAGGAGACATTCTCCCCATGCATGGGGTAGTTGGCCTTAATTGGTTTGTTTATTATTCTTTGGGGAAGATGAGTTTATTTGTGAGGTGAAAAGGAAGTCTTCCTTGCACAACATGTCATTAAAAGACTACTCCAACAAAGAAATAAGTGTTGTATTGAAATTGGAAAATAAATGTTTCCAGACTGGGATGAACTATGTAATGATTAGAAAAATTGGAAAGCTCAGTTCTGAACCTTACATTTATTTTAAATTCTATTTTAGTACTGTTTCATTAGTTAATGAAATACAAGTTTGTTTATTTGCAGAGACAATTTATTGGTAGATTCTGGGTTCTGTGTACAGAATCACAAATGTACATAATTTAAGTTAATAAAGAACCTTATTATTATTAAATAAGATGAAAACAGTAATCGGAAAACTGCTGAAGAATATCCACTGAAACAGTATAACTAATATCGGCATTAAAAAAAAATAATCATGTGCGGTCTCTGTTGTCTTCCAAAACAAATTTTTAGAACTTTTCGCTTCAAACATAACTTCAGTGTCTTTCTTTCTTGAAAAGTATTGTGAAAGCAATGAAAGCACACAGTAAGCCACAAAGTACAGAGTCACTGCCAGCGTGATACAGGAAAATATATATATAATAATAATAATAATAATAAAATAATGCACACAACTGTTTCTTGGCATAAAAAACATGACTGAAAGAATTGCAACGGATTGTGCTTGAAAAACAAAAAGATCGTACTTCCTTTCTTCATTTCTTCCTTTCTTTCCTTGATTTTGTGTTAGTAGAGGCAATACACATTGAAATATGTATTGCATCTACTAACACAAAATTGAGGTAATTCATCCATTGGAAGCCACACTGGAAACGGAAAAATACTGGTGTAATGTACTCCGTTACAGTGTGGGTAGTGGAGAATGCTTTCTTTCTGCTTTAAAACGATGGAAATACTCGTCAGTATTCCATCTGGAAATAATGTCGAGTGGTGGAAAGACAGTAACAAAGGTATTTTATTCTGAGAAGTCCTATGCGGTAAAATCAAACAGGAAGTTACCCTTTATGTTACCAAAAGTAATTCTGCAAGACACCGAGTCTTACAAATACCTTAATCTCCGAATAAGAATAGCGGGTAGAAATAAAATAATTTTACAAACAAAGAAAACAAAGAAAAAAAAGAAAACAAAGTTGGCCTGTCAGTACAGCACATAAAGCATATATGCATCAATTTGTGTGTGTGCGTGTTTTTTTTTTTTCACTAATTAACATCAAAAGTTCATCGAAAATCTGTATCAAAAATCGTAAGTTCATCGAAAATCTGTATCGATATTCTGTAAAATAAAAAAAATTCTCGGGAGACTTCCTGTGTTTCAAATATAATATAAAACTTCTTTTTTTTTTTTAACCTATTTGAATTTGCTGGATGAATCCACTGCCATTGTTTTCTCTTTCTACTTGCAATCAACACTACATAAATGCGTAATGCAACCAACTTGAACAACATCCATCTTGAAACTGGGAATAAAAAAAGTGAGTCGCTGGTGATATCCAATGAAGTGTTAGAAGCACCCCCATCTAGTTTGAAACAATCTGACATTAGGAGTGCTATGTGTAGTTTGCTGTTTTGGAGGCATTCACGACACCAACTTATGCTTGTGCTTCAAGAGCTTGTCTAGTATAGCCCTTAGAATAAGCCGAATAAGATCTGAATTGTCTTTGCAATTCAGATAGTGCATTGTTCAGATAATGCATTATTTGTAGAGTACAACCTATCTTTCAGATTCTGCAAGTCCCAAATTTTTGGAACCTCAGCATCTGATGGAATTCACATTGTAGGATTACACACGACAGTTCAGATAAATGGTTTAACTGCTGCATACTCCCATAGGTTATTCCAGATTTTTCAGCTCGCACAATGTGAAAATTGACCCATAAATGCACACCTATATAATACGGAACAACACAGTATGAACCAACTTTATGCACTAACTACTCAGTTAATAAATGGCCCGTACATGTTCTTCCATAGCAACCTATGCAAATTATGCTGTTATATAGTTCTCTGATTTGTAAGGTTAGGGGTTAAGAAACAAACATTGTTGCACTGGGTCAAGTATGGTGTTAAAATTATTCTCTGCAATAACCAAAACAGGGAAGGCATAGGTAAAAGACCCGATGTATGATATTACAGATATTCACAACAAATTTAGAAAAAGAAATCGAAATGCAATCAAAAATTTCATTATTTGAATTTTTTTATTATTATTTTTTTTTATTTACTTCAATGGTATCTTTTTTTTTTTTTTTTAACACAAATAGGTTTTAGGATTGCTTCTGGTGGCCATACCACTTCCACCTTTTCTCTGAATTCAGAGGTGCTGCTAAGCCATTATTTACATCTTTCATAAATAACACACTTGGTATTGTAAATTATACAGATTATTTGTACAATTAAATAACTCTAATTTTAATGCAAAGATGTAAGTTTTCAAATATATGTAGAAGTTTGGATTATAAATACAGTCGAACTCATTTATAGTGAGCGTAGTTATGAGATTTTGGCTACTGTAAGCAAACAGGAAAAAGTTCATTTGAAATTATGTATTTTATCAGCAACATTTCATGATTAAACTGATTACAGCAGCTAAAAGCTTCACAGGTATAACAAGGATATCCATAGCCATTACAAGGAGCAGTGGCTGAACTGCCATACAAGGAACTAAAATCTAGTATTGCTTTTCCATTTATGACATTATCCCCTTATCTCTTTCACTCAGCCAATTGCAATTTGTAACCCTTTTAACAATTCTCAGAATCTCTTTTAGTGCAGTATGCTACAACAAAGAGCATAGATAGTTCTCGATTCAGTGATATAGCAGAAATCCAAAAAGACCCCGCATGACAGGGGTGTCGAAGGTCTACAAAGATCCTAATGGTTCACAGCACCTGGGGGGGGGATAGAAATTAGCCAACAAACTAACCAACCAATGAAAATTTTCTATATTGGCTTCAAATTCAGCTGAAATGAAGAACTGAGTGCAATTTCAAACCTTTGTGTGTGAATGTCTTTTTAAAACTTAAGAGAAACAGTTTAAAAAAAAAAAAAAAAAAACATTTTGCTTCTGTAATTTAGGCTTGTTGTGCTGCATTAAATTCGGTTTTTTTTTTTTTTTTTTTTTTTTTATCTTGAAATGGCAGGGGAGAATATAAAAATTGACAATCAGCAAAAAGTGAAAATTATTTGTGACTTAGAGAATGGAACATGCAATGCGTTCATTTCTGAACTCATGAATTTTGTCAACCATTTGGAAAAAAATCGCAAAAGCACTACTAGTGCTTTTGAAAAAAAAATCCTTGCAATAAAGTGATACTGGATAATGCTTTTTGAGTTGGTTTACACTGAAAAGAAATTAGTAGTTAGCATCAAATTACTATTAGTAGCCCTCTACTAAAACTACAAGCAGCAAAATTGGCTCATCAACTCGGATACACAGATTTTGTTTGCAATTACAGGTGGTGTAACAGATTCAAAAAAAAAAAATAATAATATTGTTCAGGGTAAGGTAAGTGGTGAATCTGGTGATGTAAACAAAGACGTGAGTAATGAGTAGATTGAAAATGAGTGGCCAAATATAAGAAAAGACTTCTGTGAAAGTGATATTATTAATGTTGATGATGCTGGTGTGGTTAACAGATTGTCCCCCTCCCATACAACCCACAAGTTTAAAGATGAAATGTGCACAGGCAAAAAATTAAGTAAAGAGAGACTGATTGTAATTTGTTCAAATACGAGTGGACATGAAAAAAAAAAAAAAGGAAACTCTTAGTATCCAACAATTCAAGTTGTTTTAAAAGCATTAGAAATCTACCATTAATATACTGAGCTAATAGAAGCCTATATGATATCATCCATTTTTGAAGAAGTGAGTAACTGGGACAAAGAACTGAGACAATTTTGGTGGTTTTAGACAATTGCTCATCTCATCTCATCTTTGCAATCTAACTGACATCAAACTCATATTTTTAATACCAAACTCAACTTCTGTTCTTCAATGGTTCAAGGTGTTCTTAGAAGCTTTAAATGCCATTTTATAAAACTTTTAATTTTGGAAACTATAGTATCCATTGAAGGAAAGGAAAAATTTGAAATTTTAATTCTTGATGCCATCCAATTCATAAGCAAGGCAAGACCATCAAAAATTTTTAATAAGGCAGGACTAAAGCCCACACAAGCCAATGAAGACACTTCACTGGCTTGCATGGAAAATGATGACATATTCCATGTGGTTGAAGAAACATAACTTAGATACTGGGCTGGCACGTGTGGACTATTATGAAACTGTGGAAAACAAACTTTTTAACTTCCAAAATGCCAACAGATGAGGTTGTACCAATATGAAGGTTTAAGAAAAAAGGTTTCAAAGATGACAGCAAGGAAAATGGTTGGAGTACTCAGTTAATGCAGTGTCAGGCACAGAGGCATAACTGTTCTAAAAACTCTTTCTTCGTTTTATGAAACCAGTGCCACCCATCCCAAATTTCGAGTTTATCGCAGTATTTTCTGAACATTGGAAGACGTCTTTAAAAAATAAATATGTACGTATTATATTAGAAACCTTCAGTCTGATCAATGATCGCCAATATGGATTCCGTCAGTGTCAATCCACTGGTGATATTCTGGCCTATGTTACCCATTTATGGACTAATTCAATGGAAAGGTTTGGTGAAACACAAGCAGTTGCTCTTGACATCTCAAAGGCTTTCAATTGTGTTTGGCATAAAGGTCTTCTAAACAAGCTTCCATGTTATGGTTTGCCAACTGTTTTTAGTAGTTGGTTATCCAGTTTTCTCTCTGATCGCTCACTGAGGGTGATGGTAGATGGCTCTCTGTCTTCTAACTTATCCACTAATGCCGGTGTCCCCCAAGGTTCAGTTCTTTCTCCCACTCTTTTCCTCTTGTATATTAATGACCTTCTTCCATTGACTGGAAATCCTATCCATAGTTTTGCCGATGATAGCAAATTGCGTTCCACTTTCCATTTTGAGAAACCTTATCCTGCTCAATCAGCTTCAACTTCTCGGAAATCTGCTACCAATTCCTTAAATGCCGATCTTCAGGTAATTCTCCAGTGGGGCAGAGACAACTTAGTCGATTTCAACCCTTCTAAAACTCAGTCTTGTCTTATATCTCGCAAACAGGATTCTTCTGCTCCTATGCTTATCTTTAGTGACACTCCAATTTCTAGGCAAAATGATATATATCTCTTTTGGGGATTACCCTGACTTCTAATTTCTCTTGGCACAAGCACATTACAAATATTGCTTCCTCTGCATCTAAAAAACTTGGTTTTCTCTTTCGCTCTCGGCGTTACTTTTCTTCCAAACTGCTGCTCACTCTGTATAAATTGCAAATCTGCCCAGCCATGGAATATTGTTCCCATATCTGGGGTGGTGCCCCCAAAACCTCTCTCAGGCTTCTTGATTCCATTCAGAAGATGGCAGTTAGGTTAATTAATGATTCATCTCTAACAGAGTCTCTCCACTCACTGTCTCATAGACGTACAGTTTCTGCTGCATGCCTCTTCCACAGATACTTCCATGGGCACTGTTCTTCTGAATTGGCTTCTATAATTCCCGCTCTCTCTTTCAAAACAGTCCGAACACGTGCAGCCACCAGCCAACATCCATTTACTGTCCAACTTCAAACTCACAGAACCAACTTTTCATCTTCCTTGTTTATTCATTCAACTGCCATTTTCTGGAACAACCTTCCTTCATACGTATTTCCTGAAAATTAGTCTACAGAAGTTCAAGTCCAATGTCAACAATTATCTTCTTTCATCTTCTCAATCTCCAACCCAAGCACGGTATAAGTACTATAGGTTCTATTACCTCTTGTGTTTGGGGTTTACATAAAAAAATATATATTAAGACTTTTTTTAATAATGAAATTATTTTTCTTGTGAATTATTGATGTAGTGTATAAATATATTGAATAAATTGTTAACCATGTAATCATGAGCTATGGTCATTCATTGATATTTTTAACCCTTTTTCATAAGTACATATATCTGTGTGCACGTGCGTGATAGCAGTGAGTAACAGCAAAAGTAACATATAGCTACAACAGATAATGGGTAATGGTAATAACAGGCAATTCTTCGGTCCCTTGGATCTCGTTATAATGGAGTTTAGTTTTAAAAAAAATTCCATTACTATTCTAAGACAATCAAAAAGCAAGAGGAATATTAATTTCACTGGTACAGCCAGTGAAATGAATATTCCTCTTGTATAGTTACAACAGATGTTGTAACTGTACAAGAGGAATATTGTATGTTGTAACTGTACCAATATGCAAAATATGCATATTGGTAAGCAGGCATGTATCAGATGACCACAGCCAGTTGCAGTCTACTTACACTTTTATTTACTAGATAATGACAGGAAAATGAATTACGTTAATGTTAAAGAACTGAAGTCTGCTATTCAAAGTTTTGAACGGCAGACTTCAGTTCTGCTGAACTTCAGCTGAGCAACTAACAAGAACAAAACAACTGTAAAGGAAAAGATAGCAAAGTGTGCGTTTTAGACTTAGATGGGAAAGTGAGAGTTTTAATTTCTTTCAATTGCTGTTTAATGTGTTTTTTTGTTCTTGCTATTATTATTGCATCTAAAAGGTTCCTTTGCAAATGAGCAAGCACCTCTTAACTTCAGAATGTTCATATATCTGTTCACACACAACTTTACTTCCAATCAATGGATTTTCATGCAATTTTATATTTGGCTCTTTTAGAAACATTTTTGAGACATTCTGAAATTGCTGTTTTCATATCTCTGGTTATGTTTAGTAGATTTTCATTAAATTTCATAATTCATCTTTTTTAGAATACTATGTATTGTTTGACATAAAAACTCAAAGGCATATGAAACAATGAAATATGTTACTGAGGCACCAATGATGATGATTTTTAATTTCAAATGAAGGTATTAGTTGAATAAAAAAAATTAGGAATATGTTCTGCACTTTGACACAGCGGAGTTTAAATTAAATTTAGTACCACTAAACTGTATCGGACTTACAAAGTTCATGAAAATATTATTTATTATTATAAGATAAATAAGCTCACCTGGAATGTCGTTTTTTCTTATTCCTTTTATATGGCATAGTCGGAGACCTAGACCTTGACCTTGAACAAGATCTGAGAAATATTTTAAAAAAATTATCACAACAGATGTTGTAACTAAAGTCAAATTGTCTTTCAATTTTAAACATTCAATCACATTAGTTATCTCATTCAATGGATTAGAACTGACAGCAAAAAAATAGAAATTTAAAATAAAATACAAAGTAGGATCGAAAAAGTTCCAGGGCAGAAACTGTTAAACATATCTCAACTTTAAATAAGAAAAACTATTTCATTCTGTAACTTAAAATTTATTGAATTTTTAACAGTAAATGGAATTTTGATTAAATTGAACAAAGGTATATTTTTATCTGCTGCTGATGGTAATTTCATATTGTCCTTTTTAGAACGTTGTTTTTTTTTTTTGAACAAAATTTTGCTCTTTTTTTGTTGTTGATGCATATGATAAAAATATTTATCAATAGTTAAGTATTTGAACAGTGAGCACTTCAAAGACAGACACAATATCATTAAGTATGACCTTAAGCTATCTCCTATTAAGAAGCATTATCCAAGCAAATCATCAAATATGAACTTAAGCATATCTCCTCAAGTTGGAACTTGAATAATTGCTGTATTAGCATTAGCATTAGTAGAGGCATTTGATGCAAGAAACCAAGCTTATGCAGCATCAGCCAAAGGGAAAAAAAAAAAAAAAAAAAACAATACAAACAAATAAATAAATAAAAAAATAACCACTTCCACTTCACCCCTCTGTTCATTCGAAATACTTGTGCAGCTGAGCCTTAAACTTATTTAGGCTATCAACTTCCACGACAAGGGATGGAAGTCTATTCCAGCAACCAACCACCCATTAGCTAAAGGCAAATTTCCTCACGTCTATCCTACATCTCTCTTTCCTCAATTTGAATTTATGCCCTCTCAGGTGATTATTCTGAGCAAGAGGAAGAATCCCATCAGCATTGAGCATGCTCAAACCATTCAAGGCTTTATACACCTCTATCAGATCACCTCGCCGGTGCATAGTCTCCAGACACTGTAATTTGCAAAACTTAAGCCTTTCTTCATAAGAGCATCACTTTGTTCCCTTCACTAATCTTGTTGCCCTTCTCTGTACTCGTTCCAGCATCTCTACATACTTCTTGAAATGAGACCTCCAGACCTGTATACAGTACTCTAGGAGTGGCCTGACCATTGCCTTATACAAGGGAATAATCACCTCCTTATCCCTGCTAGAAAAATTCCTATATATCATCGACAATACACCATGAGCTACTCTTGCAGCCCGTCTGCACTACTCAGAAAACTTCATATCTGCCTGCACAACCACCCCCAGGTCCCTTTCATTCTCTACCACTGTCAGTGTAGTACCACAGAGTTGATACGTTGCTCTGGGGTTGCTGTTTCCCATATGTAGTACTTTACATTTTTCAAAGTTAAACTTCATTGGCCACCTCTCAGCCCATCTGCTCAACCTTTCTAGATCCTGTTGCAGTAGCATAGTGTCAGTAGTATCCTTGACAACCCTGCCAACCTTCGTACCGTCTGCAAACTTGGACATTAAGCTTGATATACCATCATCAGTATCATTTATAAATACAGAAAACAATAATGGACCCAATATTGAACCCTGAGGGACTCCACTAATAACATTAGTTCATGATGAACAGTGTCCATTGATTACCGCTCTCTGTCTTCTCCCCCTCAACCACCCCTTTATCCATAGCAGCAATTTGCCTCCAATGCCACACTGCTCCAATTTGTGCAGCAGTCTTCCATGTGCAACAGTATCAAAAGCCTTTCTAAGATCCAAGTATATACAAAGGGTACTAGGAAAGTTTTGCAATATGATGCAACAATGAATCACAGGAAGCTGCTTGTTGCTGCATGTTGAGACATGTTCATACGTGCATAGTAGCCGCCGCGCCAAGTCGATGGGCTCAGTTATTCATTAGTAGTGAGAGTGGAAAGTGCTTGCGATGGCATCGTGGTCACGAAATGAGATAAGGACAGTTTTGCGGTATAATTTCGTGCGTGGTTTAACCATAGACCAGTGCTTAGAAGAAATGACTCTTCCACTAGATGATGATTGTCCACATCGTACAACGATATTCAGGTGGTATAGAGAATTCCAAAGGGGAATTTTCACTCTGGAGGATTCTGAGAGGCCGGGAAGGCCACGAACGTCAGTTACGGAGGAAAACGTTACTGCTGTGAGGAAAATGCTTGACGAAAACAGGCGAGTGACCTACCAACAGATAGAGGATACTTTGGGCCTAAATGCACCAGCAATTCGTTCGATTCTGCAAGATCATTTGCACGTGAAGAAACTTTGTTCTCTCTGGGTGCCGCATCAACTGACTGAAGAGCAGATGACACGACGTGTGACTTGGTGCCGGGAGATGTTAAAAAAGTTTGATAAGGGACAATCTCGGTATGTGAACAACATCGTGACAGGTGACGAGACTTGGCTGTACTATTACGATCTGCCGACCAAGGCTCAAAACAAAGTTTGGGTCTTTGATGATGACCACACACCCGTAATTGTCAGAAAATCCCGATCTGTAAAGAAGAAAATGATAGCTGTATTTTTCAAATCGAGTGTAATTGTGGAACGTGTCGTTTTGGACAAGCAGAAGACAGTCACAGCTAAGTGGTATACTGAACAATGCCTGCCTAAAGTCATTGGATCTATGAAGAAACTGCGGCCAAAGGCAAGAATGGACACCTGGTACCTCCATCACGATAATGCTCCAGCTGACCGCGCCAAAGCCTGCACCGAATATTTGACCACGACAGGACTGAAACTTCTCGAGCACCCTCCCTACACTCCAGATCTTGCTCCCTGCGACTTTGCACTGTTCCCGCATGTGAAAATGAAGCTAAAAGGGAGGCGGTTTCACAGTGATGAGGACTTTCTACGGGCTTGGGACAACAAGTGTGCTTTACTCACTAGTGAAACTTGGCAGAACTGGTTTAAAGATTGGTTTCGGAGGATGGAGAGGTGTATCGAATGTAGAGGAAATTACTTTGAAAAAATTAAATAAACAAAGCTGTATTGCAAAACTTTCCTAGTACCCTTTGTAATATCAACCCTGCATCCAGTTCTTTTTTGACAGCAACATAGTATCCAATCAAATTGGTCAGGCAAGACTTCCCCTTAACAAAACCATGCTGTGTCTGAGCTATAACTGACGTCTTGTCTAGATGATCCTGCAGTGCTTCTTTAACCAGTGCCTCCATTAATTTTCCAGGAACAGAAGTTAAACTAACAGGTCTATAATTACTTGTGTTGCCCTTTGATGCTCCTTTGTGAATTGGGGTCACATTTGCACATCTCCAGTCCATGGGTACTTCCCCTGAGTTCAAGGAAGCTCTCATAATTATGGCTAAGGGTTTGCTTACTTCCTTTGCTGCTTCCTTTAATATAACTGGATAGATCCAGGTGCCTTTCTCGTATTTATCTTCAACAATTTCTCCACTTTACTCTCAGTTATTACAAGATTCTCTAGATTACTGCCAGAGTTGAATACACCTCTGGCATTCCCTTCGCTGAATAACTCCTCATATGTGAATGTTGATGCAAAATATTCATTCAGTTTGTTAGCTACCTGAGCAGGATCATCAACAGTTAACCCATCGATATCAAGTGGACCAATCTGATTTATCCCCTTCCTTCTAGAGTTTACATAAGTAAAGAACTCTTTGCTGTTTTTCTTTGCATCTCTTGCCAAAGATTTCTCGTAATCTGCCTTCGCCTGCCTAATCTCCTTTGTAACTTGGTTATAGATCAACTTGTATCTACCATAGGCTTCTGTGTCACGTGTTAATATGTATGTATCCCATGCATTTTTCTTCTCTGCCATATGCCTCATTAGTTCATCTGACATCCATTTTGGCCTAAACCTTGAACAATATTTCTTAGTTGGTATGTAAAGCCTAGTAGCTTCCAAGATAAGTTCTTTGAATGCTTCCCATTTTGAATTTGCTGTTGGTAACATCATCAGTTGGTCCCATTGTAGAGAATTTAAATACTGTCTCAGTCCATCGTAGTTGCCTTTAGAAAAGCAATAACCCTTCCCTTTACCCCTAATGGTAGTTACCTCTTTGAGTAAATCCCACTTCAGCACAATGTGATCACTGCCACCTAGTGGTTCATTTACCTGCAGATTCTTAATGCATGAAGAATCACTACTGATAATCAAATCAAGAGTATTACTCCCTCTAGTTGCCTCCTGAACATGCTGATGTAGAAAACAATCATCCAATAAATCCACAAAAGCCTTGCTAGTGTGTGAGTAACCAGTCCCCAAATTCCAGTCAATATCTGGGAAATTAAAATCCCCCATTATAAGACACTCTGATTTATTGGCCCACTCTATTTCCCCGTACAGTTTCTTATTATACTCATCAGAGTCATTAGCCCTATAGCACACTCCTACTCTCAATTTTGATCTCCCAATGCTTATTCACACCAAACTGACTCTACACTGCACTGTCCAGCAATGTCGACTGGCTTCACTTCTTTGGATTTTATGTAGTTCTTAACTAATAGCATAACCCCTCCTCCCTTCCTATCCTGTCTATCCTTTCTGTAGACATTGTACTCCCCAAATTCCAGTTCTGTATTCCTTATATCTGTGACACCATGTCTCTGATTGTTGTTGTTGTTGTTGTTTTGGTTTTTAGGAGCATTAGCAACTAAGGCCATATTGCTCCGGGATATGCGGTGGTCATTCCCTGACCTTTCCGCATCCTCCATATTTGGTGGTGACGGGCTCGAACCCCGGTCTAATCAAGAAGCGTGTGCTACGCACTGCTGCTCCTTCCCACCTGGCTACGGAGGCGCCTCCATGTCTCTGAAATCCACACAATATCTGCCTTTGATGTTTTGAGCAATATCTCAAATTCATCAAATTTATTTACTAAACTCCTAGCATTGGTGTACATGCAAGTTTACATGCAACTGTTCTTTCTCTTAGCCACCCTAACACAACCCATGTGTTTATTTGTACACCAATGATTCCCAGCAGTCTCTGAAATATCCTGCATCTTATTTTCCAGGCTGCGGCTCATTCCAATAGAAGCAGTGCAAGAATCACTTTCACCTCTGCCAGTGGATACTGTTAATCTTTTAGTCCTTGTATCCCCCCAATCTAGCAGTTTTCCGACCCACCTAACACTGTCTCGATAGCATCAGCAAACATTCTTGCACCCTTTCTATTTAAGTGTATCCCATCCCTGTAGAAGCGGCGCCTCCATAGCCAGGTGGAAGGAGCCGCAGTGCATAGCACACGTTTCTTGATTAGACCGGGGTTCGAGCCCGTCACCACCAAATACGGACGATGCGGAAAGGTCAGGGAATGATCATCGCATATCCTGGAGCAATATGGCCTTAGTTGCTAATGCTCTCAAACAACAAACAAACAAACAATCCCTGCAGAAGCAGTCTCTCCTGTTAACAAGTACAGACCAGGCTGAAAAAATTTCTACCCCTTGAGCCTTGCACAATCTTTCCAGGGCCGAATTGATCGACAGGGCTCTCATCATATACTCCCTCCTATCGTGTCTGGGCAGAATTGCAGACATTTTCAAATTCAACCCTAATTCACTGCTTTCTTTCAACAGTGACCTGTACTTGTTAAGTAATTCCCCCGGTCTCCTACTCTTAATATCATTAGTGCCAACGTGTACAACTATATCACCTTTTGTGCCCTTAAAAGATGATATCCGCTCTAACGTCATCAACCTTTGCCCCTGGCAGACATACCCTGGTCCTGTTCCATCTATCCTTTTTACAAAGCATGGTTCCTGTTTCCCTGACAATAGAGTCTCCAACAACTACTAGTTCCTTTGGGACCAGCGCATTCTGCCTTGGGGGCTGCCACTGTGTTGCACAATGACCAAGTGCAAGCTCTGGCATTGGTGTGGGCAGCTGAGAGCTTGACGGGCCCCTCACTTTTAATCCTTCGAGAGCATCCACCCTGTCCTTCAAGCTCTCATATAGGCCCATAACAATGCTGAGTTGTCGCCTGATTTCCTTACACTCCTTGCATCGCGCACACACAGACATCCCCCATGGCAGTATCATGTCCCGTACCTGATTGCTCCACAAACATCGTCGCCTCATTTCCTTACACTCCTTGCATCGCGCACACACAGACATCCCCCATGGCAGTATCATGTCCCGTACCTGATTGCTCCACAAACATCAAGCAAGTAATGCATTTTAATAGGCTGTGATTCAGAGGGCAACTGCCCCCCCCTCTCAGTTCTCCCCTGAGCCACAGCACTCCCATTAGCTTGAGCCTTTTGCTTTGCTGCTCTGGTCAGAGTCATGATTTTGATTTAATTTCACAATGTCTGATATTTTAAACATGAAAAAGTTATTTAATTATTTTGTTCCCAAGTTTTTAAAAGCAGACCAAGTAGAAAAAATAGATATCAACCAATTCTTTTAAACTTACAAAATAATTGGATGAAATTATCCAGGATTTCTAAAAAGAATAATAAAGATATAAAACATGTCATCTTTATACTCCACATCACTCATCATATGGTCTCTAATTTCCCATCATTTCTTTAGGTCTTCTTTTTATGAGTTGGAAGAGAAATGATAGCATTATTACCAATACATTCAAGGTTAAGATAAGAAAGTTTTGGAACTAAATCTATTAAAAACATCTGAATATTAAAATAAGAAAAAACTTTTTTTTTTCTATCACTAAGTACATATATTGTCCAAGAATGGAAAGGCCAGCTGACTCCAGAGTTCATGTTTTTGTTTCCCCCCTCCCAAAAAAAGGCTACGATTCCCCCAGCATATTTTCAGTCTGCAAAATGCGTGCACTGTGATTGGTTTACATTTACAATGTGAAAAGAAGAAAGAAAGCCAATAAAAGAAAGTTCAAGCCTTGATGGAATTCAAATAACTAAAGTTTGTGGAATTCAAATGGAATTCATATAACTTGATGTTTGTGATGATAAAGGAACAATTGTAACCACTATAATGGCCTTCGTAGCCGAGTGAGCAGGAGCGGGAGTGCAGTAACACATGCTCTTTGAGTAGACCGGGGTTCAAGCCCCTGACTGCTGAATACGTTCGATCTGCCAACCCGCACTGGACCAGCGTGGCAGATTATGGTCCATTTCCCTCAACATGAATTGTTGAGGAGGCTTCCATCCTGCAGTGGGTTGATAATGGCTGCACTTTACTTTTTTTTTTTATACTCTGCATAAGGATAAGCTGCCTCCTCTTCATTATTACTCCCAGGTTCAAATGCTCTCTCAAAGTTCATTGCAAAGTACCTATTCAATTCATCAGCCACTTCATCTGAGTTGTATGTGAATGCACCATATGCAACTTCCAGCTTGTAAGGAACCTTCTGATTTATTCTCTTTCTAGTGTTTCCATAAGAGTAGAACTGCTTGTCCCTGTTCTTACATCTCTTTGCCAGTGACACGATTTAGCCCAATCAGCTTTTGCCAGTGATTTTGTTTCAAATATGCTTATAAGTGTCATATAAATCTGTATCTAATGATACATTATAACTATCCTTTTTTTCTCCCTCTCTTTATCTCAATTAAACCTTTCAAGCTCTCATCCCAATTTTGGCATCTTTCTTCAATGGCATTTTTCAAATGGAATAAATATGTTAATGGCTTCCAGAACAGATCCCTAAATACTTCTTAATAATGCATTTGTATCCCCTACAGTTTTCTTTCCAGTTTAACACAGCTAGTTGATGCATATATACATGAAGGGGTTTTAAATCCACCTGACTTTAATAACCATTTTCTTCCAATTTTCCAGAAGAAAAACCACATACTTTTTGTCAAAAAAAAAAAAAAAAAAAAAAAGCTTTGCCAAAAGCTAAATAATTCAAGTCACAGTGAGAAGAAAGCCAAAATAGAGTGACTGACTATTTTGGCTTTCTTCTCAATCTCATAATTTTTGAATTTGGTGATTAAGGTGTCAACATGTTCAGCTATTGCTGTTGTTGATTAAGGGTTTTAAGACACAAGGGCATCAAGGCAAAGATGTGTCTTTCCAGGTTTTTTTTTTATGTAACTATTTTCAGATTCGTTTGTAAAATCGGATTTTCCGAATGAAATTAAACAGTTCCTCTAGATTTGCAGAGTTATCTAATACCTGTTGAAGGGTAGGTGGATTCTAATTATTACATAGACTTTGGAAGCAAAGTAGCCTAGAATTTCTGAAGGGCAGGCATACTAATAGGATGTGTTTAACACTAAGCTGAACTTGGCATTGAAAACAGAGAGGGGAATTCTCATTAGCTAGTAGATGATAATGTGTAAGGTGAGTGTGGCCAATTCATAGTCTGGCAAGCATCACTTCTTCTTTGCGAATTTTTCTGATGCTTGATTTCCATATTTCTGGATTCGGTTTTATTTCTTGTAGGTTATTATTAGTTTGATTTCTCCATATTTTAATCCATTCATCTTCACTTGGTCTAATAATAATTAGTCTGAAATCAGTGTATGGTACTATCACTGTTTTGTTTGACAGTTCTGATGTTGACTTGGCTGCACTGTCTGCTTTTTCATTGCCTTCTATTCCATAGTGTCCTGGAATCCAGCAAAGAGTTATTTCATCAGAGTGGTTTTTTTACATGTGAAGGGAACACAGCTGCTGCATCTACATGTGAGTGGGACTTAGAGCCATCCGTATAGATTATGAGTTTCCCAGTGTGTTGCAAAGTATAGTTAGCATGTAACTGTCGGATGTTAAGTGATGGAATGGTACTTTTTGACCACTGAGCGAAGTAAAGATCAATGTTTATATCATGTCTATCCCATGGAGGTAAAGGCATGTTTGCACTTTCTGCAATTTTATTGAGATCTATTTTCCACTTCTGTATTACTTCTTGAAGACAAATCCCGGCAGGTCTGGTTTCATTAGGCTTGGATTCATAAAGTGTTGGCCATAGAGGCTGGTTGAGGAAACTTCTTATTTTGGCAGAGTAGGCATTGTCTTCTAAGATAAAGCGGAGGGTCGTGTGCTTCTATGTACAAGCTCTGTACTGGCAAGGTTCTGTAGGCACTAGTGCTGATCAAAGGGCACTGTGTTGAATGGTGTTCAGAGACCGTAAGATGCTGTTTTTAGGTGATGCATATACTATAGCGCCATAATCTAATCGTGGCTGGATTAGAGCACGATATAAATTCAGCAATGTCTGTCAGCACCTCAAGATGTTGAGGATACTGCACGAAAGATGTTTAATTTCTGGAGGCATGTAGTTTGTAGATAGGTTATATATGTTTACGAAAATTTAATTTGGTGTCTAAATTCAGACCCAATAATCTTATGGAGTCTGTCATCAGTATTTCTCTGCCTTTCAGTTTTGATAGAGGTTCCGGATAAAGTGATCGTAATTTACAGAAGTGTATTGTTGCTGTTTTCCCCCTCGGTTAATTGATAGCCGTTGCTTTCTGTCCAAGTTTCAATTTTGTTTATTGCTATCTGTAGTTGTCTTTCAATGGTAGCCATGTTCGATGATTGACAGGAAATAGCAAGATCGTCTGCATACATATAAACTTCTACCGTAGCTGGGATGTCTCTTATAATGCCACTGGTACATAACGCAAAGAGTGTGGTACTTAAAATCAATCCTTGAGGTACTCCTTTTTGAGTGTGAATTTTGGACAGATCATTCTGGAATCTTACTTGAAAGGTCCTGAGGTGAAGAAAATTCTGAATGAATCTAGGCAGGTTACCTCTCTGTACAAGTTTGTATAAGTCTTGGAGGATTCCATATCTCCAGGTTGTGTCGAATGCTTTGGTAATATCGAAAGTTATCATTACCATGTGCTGTTTTTTAAGAAAAGCATTTTGAATGTGAGCTTCGACCTTGATGTTGTTGTTGTTTGGTTTTTAGGAGCATTAGCAACTAAGGCCATATTGCTCCGGGATATACGGTGGTCATTCCATGACCTTTCCGCATTCTCCATATTTGGTGGTGACGGGCTCGAACCCCGGTCTAATCAAGAAGCGTGTGCTACGCACTGCTGCTCCTTCCCACCTGGCTACGGAGGCGCCTCGACCTTGATGTGGACATCAGTTGTAGACCTATTATGGCGGAAACCAAATTGATGGTGCATTATAGCATCTTGATCTTCAACAATCCAGGCAAGTCTCCTGTGAACCATCTTTTCTATTATCTTTCCTAAACAGCTGGTCAAAGATATAAGACAATAACTATTGTTGGAGGCAGCATCTTTCCCGAGTTTTGCTTTGGCTACCACAACTGACTGATGCCATTTATCTGGGTAAACATTCTCCTCAAAGATTCTATTGTAAAATTTCAGTAGTATAGATTTTGAGTTTGAGTTGCGGTGACGAAGCATTATGTAGAAAATGCCATCTGGTCCAGCAGAACTATTTCTAGAATTCTGGAGAGCTTCATTGAGTTCATTTATAGTGAACGGAAGGTTATAAGAATAAGATTGGTTTGTAACAAAGTTAATTTTATATTTTTCCACGGACATTTTTTTGTGTCTAAATGATTCTTCATAAGATTGAGATGAAGTGACTGCGAATGTTTCTGCTAATGCCTCTGCAATATCAGTTGGAGAAAAAATATCTATTCTTTCCAGGACAGGATTGGGGCTTTAGTTTGTTGACATTTTCCACTGAGGATACAGATCTTTCTCCAAATTATTCTGGGATCAGTGTTTCTGCAGATGGTAGAAATGAATTGAATCCACGCATTCCGTTTAGTTTTTCTACGAATTCGGCGTGCTTCAGCTTTCGGTTGTTTATAGTTTATAAGGTTCTCCATTGTAGCATTTCGGCGAAAATTGTTCCAAGCTTTATTTTGTTTTCTTTTGGCAAGAAAGCAATCCCTTGTCCACCAACTATCATATCTGTTTCGTAAGGTTTATTTTCGGTGTTGCGCTGGCAGCAGCTCCAAGCAGTTCTTCTACTATATGTCTAGTGGCATTATTAATAGATGCAGTAAGAATCAAGTGGTTATCAAATGGGATTGTTTACGAAAACTTCTCCCAGTTAGCTCGGTGAAAATTCCATGTAATTCTTTGGCTAGATGTATAGTTTATATCTGTCTGTATTTTGTAAATTATAGGGAAGTTTTGTTATTTTTGGTTTTTAGGAGAATTAGCAACTAAGGCCATATTGCTCCAGGGATATGCGGTGGTCATTCCCTGACCTTTACGCATCCTCCGTATTTGGTGGGCACGGGCTCGAACCCTGGTCTAATCAAGAAGCGTGTGCTACGCACTGCTGCTCCTGCCCACCTGGCTACGGAGGTGCCACTTATAGGGAAGTGATCACTGTTGTGAAGTTCAGTTAATACTGTCCAATCAAAGCTAGGATAAATGGATGCGGAACATATGGACAGATCCAGAGCAGGGCTTGATCCTGTAGGCAAGTGATGCACACCGGTATTTAGTAATGTTAAGTGATGCTTATCAAGTACAGTTTCGATCATCCTCCCTCTACGATCTATGTTCGGGGAACCCCACAAAGGATGATGAGCATTTAGATCACCTAGAAAGCATACAAGTTGGGGCAATTGATTAAGTAAATTGTCGAGTTCTGTAGTGGAACATGAAACGTTTGGTGGAATATAAATGGAGATAAAGAGTGAAATTAATTCCAACAACAATACGAACAGCTACTGCTTCTAGATTGGTGGAAAGCTGAATAGATTTGGATGGTACATTACTACGAACTAATATTTGTAGTAATCCGGAGATTCAGAACATCTGTCACGTCTATATAGCGTATACCGTGAGCAGTATGGGATATAATTTGATGATAAATGAGTTTCCTGTAGACAAATACATGCAGGACCATGCTGGTGCATTAAGTATTTTAATTCGTCAAGATTGCTTCTTAGTCCTCTACAATTCCAATGAATAATTTTCTGCAGGTTTAGATTAGGTGGATTGGTCTGATCATTTGGTTTTTCCCTCGATCCTGTTTATATTTCTCTCGTTTTGATAAGACTGGGCGAGTAATATCCATCTCATCATCAGCATGAAGCAGAAGAACTGCATGTTCATTATCTATCTTCTCATTGATTTCCATATTTCGTTCAGTTGGTCTATTTTGTGTATGATGAGCACCTTTCTCTTTTGATAATGTTCCTGAGTTGGGAACATCTTGTTGTGGCTTGGATGGCTTTGTATTAGTAAATTTGATGGACTCTTTGTCATTGTTGCTGTCAGTGTCTCACCGTCCGCAAGGATGGATCTAGCCCATTGAACAAGAGATAATTTAGGAGGAATAGTAATATAAGTCTGTGTGAAAATTCTTTAGTGTTTTTGACTGCTTGGAATATGATTTGGCAAGTGTCACATTTAATATCTGTTTAAGTGCTTCTTGGTATGATACATTTTTCTCTACCTTGTACTTCATTATTTTCTTTCCCATTTTCCATGATTTGCAAGTTCTAGAATATGCGGGGTGAGTACCCTGGCAATTGGGACACTTTGGCATCTTACAGGAACGGTAGTCAGATCTTACAGGAAAGGTAGCCAGCTTTTACTGATTCTGGGAGATTCGGACTGCTGAAGGTAAGGATAATGTTTCTTGTGGGTGTAAGGACACCATCTTGTTTGGTCATAATTCTCTTAGCACCGATAACATGTTGTGCCTTAAGTTCTTCAGCAATTACTTCCTCGGGAACATTAAGGACGGTCCCATTCCAAAATGACCCCCTTTGAGGTGTTTAAAGTTCTGTGCAGAGTTACAGAAATGGGAAGGCCTCCAAATGTTGTTTGCTTCAGGAGTTGCCTAAAATGATTGGGATTAGATATTTCAATAAGGAGATTTCCTGAGCAAAGTCGTTTGACAATTTTAGGAGTACCTGCTACGGCCTCAATGCTTTTCTGCACAAGAAATGAAGATAAGCTGCTAAGAGGTTTAGTTGACAATGAATGTAAAATTAGAAAAGCAGGTAGTTCAGGTGAAGAATCATCTTTTTTGATTCTCTTTGCTTGAGATGACTCTAGTTCACGTGAGCACATAGCCTCTACAGTTGGTGTTAAGGGATCCATAATTGCTCCTTTTTGCCCTATGGGATTTATACTCGGGTTACCAGCCCCGCCACATGGAGGCAGGAGTGGTGCCACCAGTAACCAAGCGAAAAGTGGTTAGTGTTAGAGAAGGTAATTATACATAGAATAGAAAGGACTTTCCTTTCTTGGTAGGAAGCTTACTTCTTTATTTAGGGAGAGCTAAAAACTTTATAAAAGAAAAGGTTTTAACAATCTCTAATCAGTAGATTGGAAGAAAGACTCTTTCAAATCGCTTTGGAAATCGCTGTGATCACTCGCTTAGCACTCGGGGCCACATGTTCAGTAGTGAACATGATGACAGATCCCAAGAAATACCTCAATCCATTATAGTCCTGCATTTTGATACTGAAGAAGTGATTCCAATCTTTCACTGAAATTTCTTTGGGCTATAATCATTTTATGACATTTTGGTCACTGCCTGCTGCTATCAGTTCCTGAACTGTCATATACATGAAACATGCCAGATTATTAGTAAGATTCAGATCAGAGTTAACTGAGCTTCTTTGTACCATCTATAAAATTCTGGAGTAAATAACAGATATTCTGTTGGTTCAAAATCTAATCCCACTTGGTGTACTACTAATACTAAATCCATGATTTCCAGTCAATAAGGTAAGTTCATTCCAGCATTCATCATACTTGCTTCCCCACTGAAGTCGTCTGCAGAGAAGATTGCAACTGTCTGGCATATATACTACTTCTTTTTAATTTTACATTTCATTTACAATTATTTATCTCACAGGCAAAGATCATTTTCCACCTGGGCTTTATCAGATTAGGATCAAGAAAATGGACAAGGACATGATCTAACTGCCATCATGCAACTTTTTTATAAGAAACATTAAATCGATTCCTCCAACAGTTTAATAAAACATCAATAACACAGATTAAGAGGGAAAAAGGGGTAGTTAAAATTTAAAAAAAATAACTAAATATAAACATTATCTTTATTTTTCCCATAATAAATAAGTTTAGGTAATTTAAACGGTGAATTAAATTTCAGGCACATTCGAATTCTTAAATTAACTGAAGATTTCTTCATCTGTAATAAAATGGAAATGGAAGTAAATAACCAATTATCTTGTCAGCTTTACTTCACTGTAGATACCACCAATTGAATATTCTCCTCAATGTTTTCTAACACTTTTGTAATAAATTTAAAAAAACAGCAATAACAGCAAGGTTGTACTATGCTCGTACCACAATCTTTTGTAATGAGCTTTATTTCAACCTGAATTTTAATAATAACTGAAATACATGAATTTCACATCTCTGCTGCGATTAATATAACATGGAAGTCACAATTCGTGTACAGCAACTCCCCGACTTACGTAAGGGCTGCATTCCACGGAACGCTACGTAAGACGGAATTTCCCCCATGCTTGTGTAGCACTCGCAACTGTGCTCGCTGAATTGATTGATTCAAAAAAGCAATGATCGATGAACATGTAAATAGAATTATTTATTGTATTCATTAAATTTTTTTATCGCATGGATAGGAAAAATTACAAAGCGTGCAATACAAAAAAAAGAGAAGAGACAGGCATAACATCAGTAAGTTTTACCTCTCAAGCATCGTTGCCAGAATCGACGTCTTCAGCTGATAAGTACGCCACTGCAGAGGTTGAGGGCTGTGGAGATTTAGATGGGGTCGGCTGATAAACCTTACGAAAGAACATATTAACGGATGACTGGATGGTGGCTTTTTTTCTTTTCATCACAGATTTCTTTGTAGCAAGCATACCATTCACCCCTCTAACTTTTAAGAATTGTTAGCTGTCAGGATACATCTTTTCAAACCTCGCCATTGCCGATGCAATTTCACGAAATGCCATTCCATCTCTCTGGTGATGAAGTGTCTCGGCACCTCATTTGGTTCATCTTGAGCTTCATCAGCACTTTCTTCTTTCACTATCGCTGCCTACAAGTCAATAAGTTCTTTGTTAGATAATTCCTTCTCTTCTTCCTCTATTAACTCCTCCACATCTTCGGCATCAACCTCCAACTGAAGTAGCTCTGCAACCTTTACAATCTTATCTGTAACCTCTTCATATGATTCGTCTTTTTCAAACTCTTCGAAGCCTTTTATGTGCCATGGGTATATTTTCTTCCATGCACCATTTAAACAACTTTTAGTAATTTCCACCCCAGGCCTTATTAATGTTTAAGATGACATGGTAAATATTTTAAGATTTCCAAAAGTCTCTTGACATAAAATTTTTCTCATCGTCTACTGCAGACAATGCTTGAGAAAATGTTGTGCATAAATAGTATGCTTTTAAATACAAAATAACACCGTGATCCTTAGGTTCGATGAATGACATCATGTTTGGCAGTAGAAATATGACTCTCAACATTCGAATTGAAATTATCTAGATGCATAGGATGTCAAGGAGCATTATCTAATAGAAGCAACGTCGTTGTCTTTACAATATTTTTCAACCTCTGGAATGAAGCAGCACTTAAACCAATCCTCAAAGAGAGAGATATTGTTATCCATGCTTTTCTTGCTCTCTGGTTCGATCAGAAATGCACTGGTAGGGTGACTTTATTGATGCCCTTAAATGCATGAGGATTTCCAGAATGGTACACAAGCAGTGATTTTAATCTGTAATCTCCTGCTGCAACAGCCCCAAGCAAGAGAGTAGTCATACCTTTTGATGCCTTGAAACCTAGCATTGTATTTTCCTCTTTGGCAAAGTACGTTCAATCTGGCATTTTTTTCCAATACAGAGCAGTCTCGTCAAACTAAAAATTCGCTGTGTTGAATAGCTGCCTTCATCAATAAATTTTTCCAACACAACACAAAATTTCTCTGCAACTGCAGAATCAGCACTGGCGACTTCGCCTGTTCTCTGTTTAAGCAGCGAGACCTAATTCCTTTGCAATAGATGACAACAAACTTTGTCCTGCTTCATACTTCTTAATCATTTTCATCTTCATTTCTAAATGAATTTTGTTTTGTTTCCTGGCACTACCACCACTTGCACTTTTCGTTGGTCACTTTCACTTCATCGTTGTAATACGTAAATAGGAATGAAGAGAACTTCTGAAAATTTGTTTCTTTATATATTGAAGATTTCAGTGAAGGGTAACACAATTCACCATATAGCATAAAAACCCGCACAATTGTAGTATCGGTATTATCACAAATGCAATAAGATCGAGTACTACCTGTTTATAATTAAATGCACTAACAGAAAAGTCCAATAAACCGGAAAGTGTAAATTGTTTTTATTGTTTTATGGTTGTGACCTCCAGAAACGTACTTTAGAAAAATATCACAAAGGCATTCAAAATTGAATCTTATAACAGAACATATGATAACGATGAAAGTGCAGTGCAATTTCCATTATAAAAATGACCTTTTAGAGAGATAAATAGCTTAGAAATATAGCAAAATTTAACTTCCAAGGCCTTGGAAAGAATTACAAAAAAAAAAAAAAAACACAATGTGTTATTTGGGTTCACATTACGATATTTTCACAATACCTCAATTTATTCCTACGGGATGCAAAATATTTTTTCTATGATTGTTTTAAGTTTGCACCAGCCATCAAAAACTTGTGTAATTTCTGTAAGTCGGGGAGTTCATGTATATATTTAAAAACCGATAACAAAAAAGGAGGGAGAAAAAAAGCAATGAATTTTATGCATAAATTGAGAACATTTCATTTCTGCATATCGACCATAACCTGCAGCCATTATCAATCCATTGCAGGATGGAAGCCTCATTAACAATTCACATTGAAGGAAATGGACCATGATCTGCCAAGCTGGTCCAGTTGGCAGATCGATTGTATTTAGCAGTCAGGGGCTTGAACCCCAGTCTACTAGAAGAGCGTGTATTACTGCACTCCTGCTCCTGACCACTCAGACACAGGGGCCTTACTCCATACTGCCATATCTACCACACTGCCCATTTATTCTTCCAATCAACAAATGGCAACAAATATAATATCCAGTAGTTCAGCTACAACATACATGTAGTATGTTGTAGCAGAGGTACTGAATTTTAGAACTACTACAAAGTACTATGGAAAAGGAAATATTATGAGGCTGTTCAATAAAGAATGATCATAAATTTTTTTTCTTCACAACATACCTCTATTAATCACTCATATTTTGATGGTCCTTTTCAAAGAAGACGCTGATCAAATGCACTTACCCCAACATTTCTGCCATTCTTCATAAACATGCTGGTCCAGTTGGCAGATCGATTGTATTTAGCAGTCAGGGGCTTGAACCCCAGTCTACTAGAAGAGCGTGTATTACTGTACTCCTGCTCTTGACCACTCAGACACAGGGGCCTTACTCCATACTGCCATATCTACCACACTGCCCACACTACCACAAATGCCAAAAAATGGTGGAAGCCATTTTTTGACATTTGAGAATTGCCTCCGACATCTTTACAACTTCTTCTGACAACTAGAAATGCTTTCCTTGCAGCTCCTTCTTTAACTTTGGAAATAAATAAAATCACAGGTGCAAGGTCAGGGTCATAGGACGGATGAAAAACACATTTGACATTAATGCAGGATAAGTGCTCGATGACAGTATGAGCTATTGTTGTTATTTGGTTTTTAGGATCATTAGCAACTAAGGCCATATTGCTCCGGGGATATGCGGTGGTCATTCCCTGACTTTTTCCGCATTCTCCGTATTTGGTGGTCATGGGCTTGCATGTGCTACTCCAGCCCACCTAGCTATGGAGGCGCCGACAGTATGAGCAATGTGATCCCGCAAAGAGTGCAGTACGGTTCTGAAATAAGGTCCCACAACAGCTGCATCAAAAAATGAGATGAGCATTAGGAGACATACGATGCAAGAAAGCAAACTTATGCAGCATCAGATAAAAAAAAAAAAAAAAACTCTCCGAGATTTCACCCCTCCGTTCTTTCCAAATGCTTGTCAAGCTCAGCTTTAAATTTATTTAGACTATCAACTTCCACAACAAAAGATGGAAGTCTGTTCCCCAATCAACTACCGGCTGGCTAAAGGCAAACTTCTGCACATCCATCCTACAACTTCTTTCCTCAATTTGAATTTATGCCCTCTCAGGTGATTATTCTGAGCAAGAGGAAGAATCCCATCGGCATTGAGCATGCTAAAACCATTCAAGGCTTTATACACCTCAATTAGATCACCTCGCAGGTGCCTGGTCCCCAAACACTGTAATCAGCCAAACTTAAGACTTTCTTCATGAGAGCAACCCTTCGTTCCATTCACTAATCTTGTTGCCCTTCTCTGTACTCATTCCAACAGCTCTACATCCTTCTTAAAATGAGGCCCCCAGACCTGTATATAGTACTCAAGGTGTGGCTTGACCACTGCCTTATACAAGGGGATAATCACCTCCTTATCCCTGCTAGAAAAATTCCTGTATATCATTGACAAGACACCATGAGCTACTCTCGCAGACCGTCTGCATTGCTCAGAAAACTTCATATCTGCCTGCACAATTACCCCAAATGCACATTGTGACTATCTTCTGGATAATATATAGGACTATTAGAAAACAGGCCTTGTGCATTGGGTTGCATGTCAAGTTTCTTGCCACAACTGACTAAGTGGTTAAAATAAATTTATTAAAATAAATAAATGATATATACATAAGATAAAACAGAGATAAAATAAGATAAAAGCATTAAAATACAACAGGATAAAAGTGTTAAAATATAATATAATAAAAGCATTAAAATGCATAGAAGCTTTCGAGACGAAGTGCTTCTTCATCAGCTAGTCGGTGAATGGTGTACTTCAGTATATACTGATGGTTACAATAGCAAAAGCCAGCTGGGCATGATCATGTATCACGAGTCTGGTGTCGGCAGAACAGAATTATGTACACGTGATGACCGCCAAAATTCAGCACACTGCAATACAGTACATTCTATAAATAGGGTGTAAATGCACTTCCCTCGTGCGATTAATAGTACTATTAATGGTAGTTATGTGAAATGTTTCAAGCCATGAGCACTGGCAGTAATCACGTGAATAGTCTATGATTTCAGTATCCCGTCAGGGATCAAGATTGTGCTGCTCAACCCAATAATGCTCGGCAACTGTGAAGTGTTCAAAATTATCGGTTCGCAGCACCACCTCATGCACAGAAACCCGGTCTTTCAATCTTCTACCACTCACCTACATAACACCCCCCCCCCCCACACACACACAATTGGGACACACAATGAGGTATACGGAACCACTCCGTAGGAAAGGAGGAACAGGTGTTTTCACTTTAGAAATAATAGACTATAATTTCCTCCCCAAAAGTTGCCAGTATCACTGAGGTTACCCTAAGGGCTCAGGGAACCTGCTAGTTAGGGTGGAGAATGGTAATTTAGATCCACGTTTATCTGATGACATGGGTAAAAGTAATGCTTGCACTCACCTTTGAATTCTTGTTTGTTGCCACAACAGCTGATAATGATAGTATGTTCTGAGGGTAGCAATGTTTCATATGAGAGATGATAAAGCTTCGAACACAAACCAAAATAACTACAAGGGGTGTGTCAGGGTAGCAAACTACAGACGATTACTTAGTCTCAACTGTTTGAACTAATATCAGGAATGTTGTCAATAAAATGGCTGAATTTGAATTCCTAGTTAGGACAACTAATGCTGGTGATGATGAGTTCCGCTACGGTATGTATAATGTGTTTAGGAAAGATATGAAAGAAAGAAGGGTGGAGAGATCATGCTTCTTATCAAAAGCATCCTGAGTGTGAAAAGAACTTTTGCTGAGTGCAAAGTTACATCTGATAGCATATAATCTGTGTGGTGTGAGTTAGTTGGAAGCAAAGATATAACAATAGTGGGAGTAATCTAGACCACAGTAGTGGGAGTAATCTAGACCAGAAGATTGAAAAGAATATGAAGAGAGTCTTTATATGTAAATAGAATGGGTAAACAAGTGTGAATGTCTGCCAGCCCAGATTAATGAAAAAAAGTGGTAGTGAAAACTCACCTTAGGGAAATATTTTTCTAAATAGACTTTCTAAATATATAATGATTATTATTTGTCATTTTTATAGGGGTCAAGAATATTCTTGACCTCATCATTACTCAGGAATCAGATGAATTAAGGGCTTAAAGTACAGAAACCATTGTCAAGAAGTGTTCATGCAATTGTTATTTGAAAGATGAAATGAGATGTTGCTGTAGTTAAAGCCATAGGTTTTAACTTCAGAAGCACGGACTTTGACATTTTCAGGCACTATATGGCATCTGTAAATTGGACAGATTGCTGAGGTATGCTCAATACATTTGAATTATGGAATACAGTCAGTCCTCGTATAACACGTGTTTACACTACACAAATTCGACCATACACGATTTATAAATAGGAGAACGATATTTGCTTATGCACGATTCGCCTTTGTGTTTACAAGAAATGGCAGTCAAACAAGAATCTTCCCTGCCAAGCTGAACGCAACACGATAGGAATGAAGAGAAGGTTCTGAAAATGTATTTATGTCTTTTTATATCAGTGAAGGGAAAACACATTTTGCCATAATAACGTAAAAACCCGCACAATTCCAGCTATTGGTATTATCGCAAATGCAATTAGATTGAGTTTACTACCAGTTTCAAACAGATTCCACTAGCAGAAATGCAACTGGAAATTGTTTTATGGTAGTAACCCCCAGAAACGTGCTTTAGTAAAATGTGAGCTAGTGAGATGTTAATAGTGTGTCTCTGCCTTTACAGTGTTGTTTATTCAGTTGCTACACGCACGCAGCTTTGTTTATGTGCATCAAGCGTGCCTCCTCATTTTGTAATTGTGCTTTATTCCCTAAAAATGAGTAAAATACTCAAAAGGTGTAAAAAGGAAGCGTCCTGGTGAAGAAATTACAGATTCAGAGAGAAAAAGAAAAGCAATATCAACTGACAGAGGCGGACTGGGTCAAAAATTCGTAATTATTAATCATAATTAATAATTATGATTATTTATTGTGATTGGTAATGTTTTGGTTAAAATGTGTGTTCAATCTTGGGTGGTTGGAACCTAATCCTATTTTTCCCATAGGGCCTGTTATTTATATTGCACAACTATTGTGCTATACGAGGACTGACTGTACTTTTAAAGCAAAAATCGCAGAAGCCATGAACGCATACATACCTTTAAAAAATATTGCAGGAGGATGCCAAAATGGATGACTGAAGAGCTGCATGGTCAAACAGAGCAAAAAAAGATAGTATGGGACAGCCACAGGGTGATGAAAAGTACTGAAGCTTACAATAGGTACAAGTTCATCTGTAATAGTACCATCGTGCCTGGGGAGAGGCACCAGGCAGCAGCTGCCCAGGGTTGGCTGCTCCCTGGTGATAAAATAGCCTAGTTTCTACACCACAGAGAACAAAGGTGGAGATGAGCTATTGCCTTGGAACCACCACAATACACGCACACACACACAAACCCTGGATGATCTGAATGTAAATGTATATAAATCTTCTATGCAAGTTTTGTATATACAGGCACTCCCCAGCTTACGTAATACTCGACTTACAAAAATTAGACTTTACGTAAGTTTTTTGTCGACCAGTGCAAACTTAAAAAAAACATGGAAACGTATTTTGCATTCCATAGCAATAAATGGAGGTGTCGTGAAAATATCGTGATGTGAACACAATAACACATTGTTTTTTGGTAATTCGTTCCAAGACCTTGGAAGTTGAAATTTTTGCTTTATAACTAAAATATTTATCCCTCTAAAAGGTAATTTTTATAATGGAAATTGCACTACACTTTCATCGTTATCCTATGTTACGTTATAAGAATCAATTTTGAACACCCTTATGATATTTTTCTAAAACACATTACTGGAGGTCACTACCATAAAACAATAAAAACAATTTCCACTTTCAGGTTTATAGGGCTTTTCTATTAGTGCAATCTATTATAAATAGTTAGTAAACTTGATCTTATTGCATTTGCAATAATCCCGAAAACTGGAATGGTGCGGGTTTTTACGTTACGGTATTATGGTGAAATGAGTTCCCCTTCACTGAAACCTTCAATCATATAAAAAGCATAAATAAATTTTCAGAATCTTCCCTTCATTCCTATTTACTTATTACAGTGGTGAAGGGAAAGGGACCAACGGAAAGTGCAAGTGCTGGCAGTACTAGGAAACGAAACAAAATTGATTTAGAAACGAAGATGATTAATTAAGAATACAAAGCAGCACAAAGTTTGTCATCTATTGCATGGAGTTAGGTCTCGCTGCTTTAACAGTGAATACTATTTTAAAGGACAGTGCTCGTATAAAAGAACATGTTAAAGAATCAATGCATTTAAGATCAAGTGATCACAAGAGCGTTCAGGTGCTATATCAAAGATAGAAAAGCTATTAATATTATGGATGGAAATTCAGAAGCAAGTGCCCCAGAGTCCAATGGCCATTCAAGCAAAAAGTATTTAGGAAGATATTAAGGATAAGTACAGCGAACCCCAAGCCAAGTTCATGGCAATCAATGGGTGGTTTAATAGGTTCAAGCATCATGCTGGTTTCCAAAACATTAAAGTATGCAGTGAAGTCGCCAGTGCCGATTCTGCAGCACTGGCAACTTCACATCACAAAATTACAAAAATTTTGTGGTGTGTTGGGAAAAAACCCTTCTAAATCTCCACAGTAGCGTGCTTATTAGCTGGAAAGTTAATTCTGGAAACGATACTCGAAAGGTAAAACTTGTTGACGATATGCCTGACTCCTCTCTCTTTTTGCAATTTTATAATTTTGAAATTTTTGTTATTTTGTACACCTTTGTAATTTTATGTGCATGAGATACACAAAAATGGAATAAATAATTCTATTTACATGTTCGTTGAACATTTCTTTTTTGCTTCAATCAAATTCAGTGCACATAGTTGCGAGTGCTGCATAAGCATTTAGAGAAATTCCAACTTACTTAAAGTTGGAATTTCCCACTCAATCATCCGTTTATCCATAGCAGCAATTTGCCTCCAATGCCACACTGCTCCAATTTGTGCAGCAGTCTTTCATGTGCAACAGTATCAAAGACCTTTCTAAGATCCAAATACAGTAAACCCCAGGAACGTATTTGCGGCATTTCTCAGGAATGTAACCCCCGCGAATAGCGGAGGTTACGTTCCTGAGAAATGCCGCAAATACCGAGTCATGGCTCCCAAAGTAATAAAGAGGTTCCGTTCCAAAGTATGAAATATATAAGAAAAACTAGTCTAAAATTTTGTCTATGTATGTATTATATGTACCTTCATAATATGACTACATACATAGACAGTACATAGTGAAATGCAAGCATAAGGCATCGAAATGAAAATAAGAAACAATTTAGTAATATTTATTAGAAATTTCAAACAAATCTTTCAAACCAGCACCTTTGCTAGCTAAAAAACTTATTCCGCCAGTGCTATCACCAGTTTCGCTAAAGTGTTGATAAAGGAGTTTTGCCTTTTCACGAATGAGTGAACTTAACGGAATTTTATTTTGAGTTCAGTCTTCTATCGACAGATTTAAAGCCTTTTCCATTTTTTCTAATTTAACGAGTTACACAGCAAATTTTTGAAGCGATTAGCACGTTTTCACGGACACTACGGCAGATTTTTTCTTCCGATTTCTTGATTGATCGTAACGTTGACTCATTGATTTTATAATGTTTTGCCACTGAGGAGACACTTTCACCATTAGAAATTTTGTCTAATAACTCAATTTTATTCGCTAATGTCATCACCTTCTTTGATATTTTCACATTTCCCTTGTTATTCGTAGCCATATTTTTGTACGGGTTAGAAAGAACTTGTCCACAATAAAGTGACTTTCTTCTGTTAACACACTCGAAAAGGTCTGTTTTACACTGCAAATTGGTAGATTTATCATTTTTGTAAGCATATCAATTTATAAATTTATCAGCATATTAATCAAAAGCAAACGACGAAATCTTCCACGACAAGCGCATAACACATAATGGACAAGGATTAGCAAGAAACATCCACGTTCGTGATTTTTTCACCCCTCTCCCCCACCCAATGAGCGCTGTTTTGACCGGGAAAGATAATTTTATCCACACCCATGTTTTTTAAAGGAGTAAAATGTTCACGGCGCTTTAAAATTCACATTTTTTAGGTTCCATTTTATATCAAATCAGCGACTGCAAATACAGATACCGCGAATAGCGGGGGTTTACTGTATATAATATCGGATTCGCCAAAAAATGGCCGCCTTCATACTCACACGTGCCGTTCATCCATCTGTGAAAATGTGTCTGAATTATGCGTTTTAAATTTAGTATGGTAATTAAATTGTGTACTGAAGGATTTACCTACATCAGTGGATCACAGTGGTGAGATTTGTTTTCAGTTTTATTGGGTGAGATAGTGCATTTCAACTCGTTTTAGATTCAACGCTGGCAACGTGTCAGCTCACCATGGCGGCATTGTTCTAGCATTGGAGAGAGTGGCATTCCACTTATTTCCCTGCCACCGCAGTTGAACTGCACTCTTGACTGGGGAGGGTGACCCCCATGTTATATATTGAATCACAATTTAACAGAAAGCTTATGAGAACTAGAACCTGTAGTGTCTGCTAAGGAAAATATGTTTAATCTAAATTTTAAGCATTCATATATTCCAGTTAGTTAAGAGTCGAAACCAACAGCAAGCTTAATGTTCATTCAACGCAGCCGAAGCCAGTGATATTCTGCTTAAGGCAACACGTCACTTGAGCTCCTGGCAAGGTCAAGTGGCGATAGGGTTAGTGATTGTTTCTCCCCCACTCCCACCCACTGCTGCATACTTTCTCCTCTAGTCACCGAACGGAAGAAGTTCACTACCACTACAGTTATTGAACAATGATTTCTAAATTTCTAATGTGCTTCCCCCACTATCCACCCCACGTGGAACCTAAAATGTTAAAGACGCGATTGATAACCATGCACCATAGACAGAAATAACATCACCGTATTTGTTGACCCAAAACCTACTAAAGGTAGTCACAGCTCCCTGGTGTTCTCCCCCCCCTCCTCAGTGACGTGTTGGGGTGAGTTGAAACTTTGACACGCCATATCTCGGCTTGGACTTGTGCTATGAACTTGTAGTCAACACCAATTGCGAACTTGTAGTCAACACCAATTGCAATCTTGTGAATCACTTTCCACAACGGTACACATTACATTCGTTTATCTGGAATAGCTCGGTAATCCGAATTTTTGTGCAAGATGCCACAAGATACTGATAGCAACACTGCCCAAATAAACACTGCTCTGCAGGACACAGCAGGCAGTACTCTATTAGAAAGTGTGCAGCTTGAGTATACAGAGGAAACGAACTCCGCACCCAAGCAGAAAAATAATAAAACACAGGTCGTCGAACAGAGCGACAGAGAGCAAGAAGCCAGCAAGGAACAAGAGGAAGTTAGAACACCCTCTGCTCTCAAGCAGAAAATGCCGACAATGTAAAGCAGGACGAAAACAGAGTCGCTAGATCCGACTCTCCCAGAGGGGACGGTACTGGAAAAGACCCTCTCCCTAAGAACGTTAAAGAACCTCCGGAAAGATACCAGCAACAGAATAACTACTGGACTTGGAGGAAAAATAGTGTCCATCTGGACAAAGCTGGAGACAGTCCTACTACAAACCAACTTAGAGTGCGAAACAGCTAAAGCGAAACTGGAGGCCTTCCAATCTGTGGGAGCAGACCAAATGCCACAGCGTGCTCCCTCGTATGCGCAAGCGCTGAGGACCCGACCGATTGCTGACCCAACTGCAACTGTGACTACAGCGATGAAACGCAGGACCCTCCTGCCAACACCACATTTGGTAATACTGAGCCCAACCTCCACAGACGAAAACAGTAGCAGCGAGCAGGTCAAAAATCTAGTGGTCACAAACTTGGCAGACGACTTCAGAGATACCAAAATAAAATCAGTAAGGAAGACCCGAAACATAGGGATTATCATCGAGACTCAAACAAAAGAGGACGCAACAAAAATCCTACAAAATGAGAAGATTCAAACACTCGGACTTGAAGCTCTACCCCCTAGACGCAAAGGACCTAGCATCAGAATATATAACCTCAACAATGATCTGACACCAACTGCTCTCCATGAGGAACTGTATTACAGAAACCTCCAGCACGCACATCCGGAAGAAGAACCCGCCAACTTGATTATTCCCAAGTTCAAGACGAAAGACAGAACAGGAAATACCACTGGGTTGTCGAGTTGTCACCAGCGGCCTGGGTCACACTTAGCCAGACCGACAGAGTGTTTATAAATTGGGGCAGTCACCGCTTTAGGGAACACGTTGCTGTCCCTAAGTGTTTCAGATGTTGCCGGTTTGGGCATACCACTCATACCTGCGCCCAAACCCGACCCACTTGTGGCCACTCTGCAGAACATGGCTACGACTTCAACACGTGTCCGAATAAAGAAAAGCCGCCGACCTGTGTAAATTGCAAATTCCATAAACTACCAGCAGAGCACTCAGTTAGGGACAGTGAATGTCCAGTGTACTGCAAAGCAAAGAGCACTTTCCAAATGCAACTAGATTATGGCCACACGCCCTAAATCCTATAATATCAACAGGGTAAAATTCATATAACTGAATGCACAACGGTCCAAAATAGTAGCGGTGCAGCTCACAAAGAAGGCGAACGAGGCAAATCTCGACACATTCCTCATCCAGGAGCCATATGCATATCACAAGGAGGTCAGGGGTTACCCCCTGGCTTATAAGATAGTGCAGGATAACAGAGAAACACTCGGGGCCTGCATATTGATTCGGAATCCAAATATAACAGCAACAAAACTAACCAACTACTGCACATCCTGGGCTGCATGTGCCCATATTATCACGCCCCTGGGTGAATTTTATGCGGTATCGCTATACTGTCACCCAGGTGAAGATATACTATCAGTAACCAGATATCTGAGGAGCCTCCAGACAGACTTCCCAAACAGTAAAATTGTCGTGGGAGCGGATGTGAATTGCAGGTCCCCAGCGTGGTTCAGCGAGACCACGGATAGACGTGGAATACAAAACGGGCAACAACTTGAAGACTACTTAGCAAATAGTCCGTACACAGTCCTCAACCAGCCAAACAATCTGGCAACGTTCTCTAGTTCGATGGGGGAGGCCACAATCGATGTCTCTCTGGTTACCAGATCCCTCGCTGGCCACCTAACATCGTGGACCGTCCAAGAAAGCTGGACCACGTCGGACCACAGGGCCATTACATTTGAGCTCCAGCACTCCCTTAGTCGACACCAAGCAGTGAGGCAGGCAGCCAAGATATGCCATAGAGAAGGCGGATTGGCCACTCTTCCAAGCCACGCTGACCACAGCAGCCCAATCGCTGAACATCATTGGACTCAGCCCGTATCAGCACCAGATGACATCGCTGGTCTCATCACTGAAGCTGCCAACACCTCTAGTAAAAATAAAAACCCAACCCCGGGGGCTGTACCCTGGTGGTCTCCAGAGCTACAGAGGCTTAGGCAGGAGGTGCACAAAAGAAAGAAACTCTTCCAGCGGGCAAGGTGCTCCCAGCCGGCAGCAGAAATGGAGGCACTAAGACAGAACTTCCGAGATGCAAGGAACCTGTACACGGCAACCATACGCCAGTGTAATATGCGCAGTTGGGAACACCTTGTTTCTACCACTGGAAATGATAACCCCTGGGGTGTGGTATACAGAGTAACCACAAACAAACTGCCCAGGGGTGAGACCATACCAGCGACGAAGACAAGGCAGGGTACTTATACCCGGACCTGGCAGGAAACAGTTATTAACATCATGGATACCATGTTTCAAGACCATCTTGCCCCGTCTACCCCAGAGCAGATAACCCTCTGTGCGGACAATGAAACCTACTGCACGACTGCAACAGAAGACCCTTTCACCAAACTTGAATTGGAAACAGCTGCCATGAGGATTAGAAACAAGAAGTCTCCTGGTTCTGATCTTTTGGAGCCAGAGATTGTCAAGAAAGCCGTCGAAATCATTCCAGAGGTGCTTCTTAACCTATACAACCACTGCTTCAAAGAAGGCCTGTTCCCCCAGGCCTGGAAAACTGCAAATGTATGCCTCATTCCCAAAAGTCCCAACAAATAACTGGACCTTCCAGGGTCATACAGACCCATAGCACTGTTATCAGTCCTGAGCAAGCTCTTTGAGCACTTATTAAGAAACAGAATAGGGATTCACTACACTGCAGCTGGCCTGCAGTCACCCCGACAATATGGATTTAGGAAGGGATGCTCAACCTTGGATGTCCTGGAAAATATTACTAATGCTACAACTACCTCAGATCAGAAATACTTTCTGATCATAGCAATAGACTTTGCTGGGGCTTTTGACACTTTATGGTGGCCAAGCGTCCTGGCCCGACTCCGGAAGGCCAACCTACCATCAAATCTGTATCGTCATCAAATCCTACCTGTCGAATAGGTTCGTGACAGTCAGAGCACCATACTGTTCAGTAACAAGAGAAGTATTCAGAGGATGCCCACAGGGCTCAATCCTGGGTCCACTCCTATGGAACTTGGTTCTAGATGGCTTTTTGAACCTGGAACTCGGCAACGTCGTTCCCCTAGCCTATGCGGATGATGTGGTTCTGATGCTGCCTGGGGGATCTAGGACGCAACTGGAGAACACCGCCAACAGAGCAATAGAAACTCTAGAGGGCTGGGCTAACAACAATAACTTGAAGATCTCATCCTCGAAGACAAGATCTATGTTATTAAAAGGAGCCCTAGACACCAGACGACCCCCTCAAATCAAGATACAAGGTAACACAATTAAGCTTACCACCTGATTAAAGCACCTTGGAGTCATACTAGACAAGAATCTGAGCTTTACACCAATATAGTGCACTTACAGAAGAAAATTAGAGGATACGCCGCACGTTTTGCACGAATCACATGCAAGGAATGGGGTTTGAGGAGGAAAACCCTCAGCCTCTACTATAAAGCTATTTTCCTGCCAGCGATTACATATGCTGCTGGAATATGGTATCGCAAGGTGACCACTGCAGTGAACCGGAAAAAATTGGAGACTACGCAGCGACACATACTCATAACCATCTCGAGAGCATGTAACACTGTAAGTACCCACGCACTCCAGGCCCTAACGGGATGCCTCCCTCTGGACCTGGAGATTAAGCATGGGCTACTCTATCAACTGACCAAAGGCAGAACGGCAACATGCCTCGACTACACCATAGATCTGTCAAATGATCCCAAAGTAGAAAGGAACCGTCTCTCCGCTTACCTGCAACAAACTTGGCAGGCCCGCTGGGAGACCTCCAGCAAAGGTGCAATAACTAGAAAATTTCTACCCAACATACAGCTGGTATACCCGGATTATCCAGCGTGGCTCTCACCAGGACTCTACACAACCTACCTGCTGACGGGACGCGGGACCATTAGAGACAAACTACAAGGATTTGGACTGAGTGATACACCGTTTTGCCTCTGTGGTGAATGTGAAACGTGGGAGCACCTAATGTACAGTTACCCACTATATGAGGACCTCTATTGTAGTTTCATTACTAGAACACAGCTTAACCTCCGTAATCAAGAAGACCTCGCCATAACTGAAGTTGACACATACAAGGCATTCGCGCAGCTGGCCCAGGATCTCTTCACAAGGAGAAGGACGCTCCCACAGCCTCAACCACTGCAGTAAACAACCATGCCGTGGAAACAAGCAGAAAGTCTACACAACCACGGAAACCTTCCCAGATGATGAACTGACACTATGGTGAAACAACCAAGGAATTAAACCTCGCAACTGAGTCTACCTGAAGTCACAATCTCTATGACAACCGACAGGTGTATCCACCTGACGTGACAACCCGATTAGACAACCTCATCCAGCACAGGCATTTGACAACCTGATCAAGACAAGACTATCACGCAAAGGCTCAGAGAAATGACTGCAGCACATTTCTGCCACCTAGCCATATGGCGATCTGGGCTGGTAGCCTTGACCAGCCTGCTTTCACTCCTATTCCTTGGTGGTGGTGGTGGGGGGGGATGGCTCGCTGTCTTCTCCTCCTCCTGGCCATCCCCCTTTCCCTCTGGTGGGGCATGGGCATGCCCCACTGACTGCAGGGGCCATCTACCCTATCGGCCCCTTACTTCTTTCTTCCCCCCCAGCCTGCAGTCTCCCTACCCTTCTCTTTGACTAGACACCGCGAAAGCCCCAAGCATCCAAATTTAAATTAGCACCAAAATTATTGCCTGCCCCATTAGGCCTCTAGAACTTGTCATTTTAGCGTACAACCCCATGGGAATTTCGGGGAACAAACCCCACATACTATCTCGTAATAGCAATTTTGCAACTATACCACCGCGATCATCTTTTTTTTTTTTCTATAGGACCCAGCCGCTGAAATCCCAGGAAATTTGGCGGTGGGACCTGCCAGAGTATAATAAATTTCAAGGTACACTTGGCCAGCCTCCTCGTTGGCATAGTACGGACAACGCCAGGTCCCATCAGGGGCTCCACAGCCAATAGGCCAGAAGAACAATGGGCACAATATATTACACAGCACATGATCCACACACTTTTAAATCTCTGGCCTTGACAGAGTACTGTCCCTCGATACAGCGAACACTCGCGGAGATGGGAGAAATTCCTGGTGCCGTTTAACCCTCAACATACTTTGTACTTTGTATATAATATCAAAGTTATTCCCTGCATCCAGTTCTTTTGTGACTGCATCATAGTATCCAATCAAATTGGTCAGGCAAGACTTCCCCTTAACAAAACCATGCTGTGTCCAAGCTAAAACTGAAGTCTTGTCTAGATGATCCTGCAGTGCTTCTTTAACCAGGACCTCCATTAATTTTCCTGGAACAGAAGTTAAACTCACAGGTCTATAATTACTTGTATCACAGTTTAATCCTCCTTTATGAATTGGGGTCACATTTGCATATCTCCAGTCCATGGGTACCTTCCCTGAGTCCAAGTAAGCTCTCATAATTATGGCTAAGGGTTTGCTTACTTCCTTTGCTGCCTCCTTTAATAAAACTGGATAGATCCTATCCACCCCAGGTGCCTTTCTTGTGTTTATCTTCAACAGTTTCTCCTCCACTTTACTCTCAGTTTTTAGATTATCTAGCTTACTGCCAGAGTTGAATACACCGCTGGCATTCCCCTCGCTGAATAACTCCTCATGTGTGAGTGTCGATGCAAAATATTCATTTAGTTTGTTAGCTACCTGAGCAGGATCATCAACAGTTGACCCATCGATATCAAGTGGACCAATCTGATTCATCCCCTTCCTTCTAGAGTTTACATAAGTAAAGAACTCTTTGCTGTTTTTCTTTGCATCCATTGCCAAAGATTTCTCGTAATCTGCCTTCGCTTGCCTAACCTCCTTTGTAACTTGGTTACAGATCAGCTTATATCATAGGCTTCTGTGTCACATGTTAATTTATATCCCATGCATTTTTCTTTTCTGCCATATGTCTCATTAGTTCATCTGACATCCATTTAGGCCTGAACCTTGAACAATATTTCTTGGTTGGTATGTAAAGCCTAGTACTTCCAAGATAAGTTCTTTGAATGCTTCCCATTTTGAATTTGCTGTTAGTAACATCATCAGTTGGTCCCACGGTGTAAAATTTAAATACTGTCTCAGACCATCGTAGTCGCCTTTATGAAAGCAAAATCCCTTCCCTTTACCCCTGATGGTAGTTACCTCTTTGAGTAAATCTCACTTCAGCACACTGTGATCACTGCCACCTAGTGGTTCATTTATCTGCAGATTCTTAATGCATGAAGAATCACTACTGATAATCAGATCAAGAATATTTCTCTCTCTAGTTGCCTCCAAAACATACTGATGTAGAAAACAATCATCCAATAAATCCACAAAAGCCTTGCTAGTGTGTGGGTGACCAACCCACAAATTCCAGTCAATATCTGGGAATCCCCCCCCCATTATAAGACTCTCTGATTTACTGGCTCACTCTATTTCCCTGTACAGTTTCTTATTATACTCAGAGTCATTAGGCCTATAGCACACTCCTACTCTCAATTTTGATCTCCCAATGTTTATGTCACACCAAACTGACTCGAAACTGCAGTGTCCAGCAATGTCAACTGGCTTCACTTCCTTGGATTTTATGTGTTTCTTAACTAATAGCATAACACCTCCTCCTTTCCTATCTATCCTTTCTGTACACATTGTACTCCCCTTGCCCAAGTTAGGCCTTCGCAACAACTAAATGTTTAAATTCTAAAAAGTGAATATAATGTATTGTTAAAAGCTATACTGGTTTTGTTGCTACTCCTGGCGTGTTTGGACTCTGCATTATTACGAGTAAACTTATTAAGTGTTTAAGTAGTGATAAATGTTAAATTGCTATAATTTAAGTAGTGAGTGCCATGTTTACTAATAGATAGTGGTACTACTATGGGTAACTAAACTAGTTTTTTTTGGCTTCCAAGTCTGGACCAACCTGGGAGTGGGATTGCTGGCACCCACAGGTATTACACTAACTCCATGGGTGCAGGATTTTGTGCACATAGGCACATATAGGATAGTAGACCGAGGCTGGGCTCATTGTGCCTGGGGACAGATGCTAGGCAGCAGCTGCCCAGGTGTTGGCTGATCCATGGTGGTAAAGTGGCCTAAAGTTTCTTGGAGCCACCATGATACAGGCATGTGCACACGCGCCAACACACACACACACACACACACACACACACACACACACACACACACACACACACACACACACACACACACACACACACAGTGAGGAGAAGTGCCAATGTATTGCCAATAGCCAGCGGGTGGTTGGTGGGTGGAACAGACTTCCATCCCTTGTCGTGGAAGTTGATAGCCTAAATAAGTTTAAGGCTCAGCTGGACAGGTATTTCGAACGAACAGAGGGGTGAAGTGGAAGTGGTTATTTTTATTTATTTATGTTACTTTTTTTTTTTTTTTTTTTTTTTTTTTGGCTGATGCTGCATAAGCTTGCTTTCTTGCATCAAATGCCTCTACTAAGGCTAATGCTAATGCTAATGCAATACATAAAAGCAGTTCGAAGTTGATAACGATAGACCTGTTAGTCTGACTTCAATGGTAGGGAAAATTTTAGAGGAAGTGATTAAGAGGGCAATTCAAGGACATTTAGATAGATATGGCATTCTGAAGGATGTATATGACTTAAGGTAAATCGTGCTTGACTAACCTAGTAGGCTATTTTGACATAGTTATTTATGTGCTGCATTTACGGAACAATTTCAAAATAGTTTTTGGGGATTTTAGCAAAACATTTGACTCGGTCCCTCATGAGAGGTTACTGTATAGGTCTGAACAGTTTGGGATTATTGGTAAGATTCTAAAAGGGATTGCTGCAGGGCAAAAGGTTGTGATTAATCAATACGGCAGATTACGAGAAATCCTTGGCAAAATATGCTAAGAAAAACAGCAAGGATTTCTTTACTTATATAAACTCTAAAAGGAAGGGAATGAATCTGATTGGTCCACTTGACATCGACAGTTCGACTGTTGATGATCCTGCTCAGATAGCAAACAAATTGAATGAATATTTTGCATCTACATTCACACATGAGGAATTATTAAGGTTTGAAAATGGCAGAAGGTTATCAAATTGTAGAAGGATACTTAATGATTTTGTAATAACTGAAAGCAAAGTGGAGGAGAAATTGTCGAAGTTAAACATAAGGAAAGCACCTGGGGTGGATGGGATTTATCCAGTTATATTAAAGGAGGCGGCAAAGCAACTAAACAAACCCTTAGCCATAATTATGAGAGCATCCTTGGACTCAGGGGAGGTTCCAACTGACTGGAGATGTGCAAATGTATCCCCAGTTCACAAAGGGGGATCGAAGGGTGACACGAGTAATTACAGACCAGTTAGTTTAACTTCTGTTCCGGGTAAAATAATGGAGTCACTGGTTAAAGATGCATTGCAGGATCATCTAGACAAGACTGCAGCAATAATTCAGACACAGCATGGGTTTGTTAGGGGAAAGTCTTGTCTGACAAATTTGATAGGATATTATGATGTGGTTACAAAGGAACTGGATGCAAAAAATAATTTTGATATCATATATTTGGATTTCAGGAAAGCTTTTGACACTGTTGCGCATGGAAGACTATTGTACAAAGTGGAGCAGAATGGTATTAATGGTAAGTTGCTACAATGGATAAAAGGATGGTTAAGTGGGAGAAGACAGAGGGTGGTAATCAATGGGTGTTGCTCTTCGTGGACTAATGTTATTAGTGGTGTCCCACAGGGTTCGGTGTTAGGTCCACTGTTGTTTTGTATATTTATCAATGATATTGATCAAGGTATATCAGGCTTAATGTCGAAGTTTGCAGATGATACAAAGGTTGGCAGGGTTGTTAATGACAGTAATGGCAGTGTGCTACTGCAACAGGATCTAGATAATTTGGGCAGATGGGCTAAGAAGTGGCAACTGAAGTTGAACCTTGACAAATGCAAAGTACTGCATATGGGTAGAAGTAACCCCAGAGAAACGTACCAACTGTGTGGTACTACACTTAAGGTGGTAGAAAATGAAAAAGACCTGGGAGTAATTGTGCAGTCAGATATGAAGTTTTCTGAGCAATGCAGACAGTCTACCAGGGCAGGTCATGGGGTTTTGTCAATGATATATAGAAATTTTGCTAGCAGGGAGGAGGTGATTGTCCCTCTGTATAAGGCAATGGTCAGGCCACGCCTTGAGTACTGCGTACAGGTCTGTAGGCCTCATTTTAGGAAGGATATAGATTTACTTGAGCGTGTACAGAGAAGGGCAACAAGATTGGTGAGGGGAATGAAGGGATCCACTTACCAAGAGAGGCTTAAGTTCTGCAAATTGCAGTGGCTGGAGACTAGGCACCTGCGCGGTGATCTGATTGAGGTGTATAAGGCCTTGAATGGGTTGAGAATGCTGAATTCTGATGGGATCCTTCCACTTGTTCAGATTACGAACCTAAGGGGGCATAAATTCAAATTAAGAAAAGACAGATGTAGAATAGATGCGCGGAAATTTGTCTTTAGCCAGCGGTTGGTTAATTGCTGGAACAAACTTCCATCTGTCGTTGTGGAAGTTGATAGGCTGAATAAATTTAAGGAGGAACGAAACAGGCATTTGGAGGGAATGGTGTGATTTTTTTTTTTTTTTTTTTTTTTGGGCCGATGCTGCATAAGCTCATACACTTGCTTTCTTGCATCACATGCCACTACTACTACTACTACTAATAATAACGACAGGAGTGGGTCCCTCATTCAGTTGCTGGCCCAATGATGTTTCTCATTTTCATAAATGACATTGACGAAGTGAAAGAAGGTGTGATGGCAAAATTTTCAGATGATGCAAAGATTGGCAGAGTTGTTAAAGATCAGTGCCAAGCAGCACTCCTTCAGGATGACTTGAACAGGTGTCAAAGATGGTCAGAGAAGCGGTAGCTGTTTTTTAATGCTGTTAAATGCAAGGTCACTTGGGGAATAGCAACCCACAAATAAATTATACACTTGGTGGGATTGAATTAAAAACAGTGGAGGAGGAAAGGGATCTGGGAGTTTCAATATGGGCAGATATGAAGTTTTCTCAACAGTGTAAACAGACAGCCAGGAAAGCGCAAAGTGTCCTATCGATGATTTATTGAACATTATTCTGCAGAGATAGGGAGGTCACAATTCCACTGTATAAGGAAATTTTAAGACCACATTTGAAAAACTGTGTTCCAGTATGGTGATCTCATCTGAAAAAAGATACTCAGCTCCTTAAAAGAGTCCAAAAAAGGGCGACTCAAATGGTGAGATTGGCAGAAGGGTGACCGGGAACGTATGTGAAAGACCCCAATTATGTCGGCTATAGTTCATGGCAACCAGGCACCTCAAGGGTGACCTGACTGAGGTTTATAAGGCTCTGATATGGATTAGTAAAATAAATGAAGGTGAAATTCTCACTGTTCTAAAGAATTTCAGAAATAGGGGCCATAAATTCAAATTACAGTGCTTGAGGTTTAGATTAGATTGTGGGGAGGTTTTCTTTTACCAGCCAGTCGTTGTTGTATAGAATCCGGTCATTGTTGTAAGTAATCCTGCAAGTAGTCAAGACCCTTGAATTTGAATAAATTCAAGGGTCTACCTACTGGATACTTACCTGGACAGTGATACAAATATTTAAATTTAAGTGGTATAAACAGAGATACAGGATCCTTTTCCTAAGTAATTTCAGGGCAAAAGGGCAGAAGTTTCTAAATTTTGGAATTAGATTATGAAAGAAACGTAAGAGATGAAAGACTTGTGGAGTTTGCAGAATCTTAAGGAATATGTCAGTAATGAACATTACTGACATTCTTTTTTCAAGAAAAGGGTGAACAGAAATGGACATTGAAGAGCCCAAATGGATTAACAATAAATGAAATTGACTTCATCCTTACTAATAGAAAATAAATTGTGAATGATGTTACCATCCCAAACAGGGTAAAAGTTGTAAGTCATCACAGAATGGCAAGATGCACACTTAGCATTAGCATTAGTAGAGGTATCATCATCATCATCAGCCATTTTCAATCCACTGCAGGATGAAGGCCTCTCCAGCAACTTTCCAGTTCCTTCTGTTTTGAGCACTGGCCATCCATTTACTTCCCACAAACATGAATTTCATCTATCCATCTCCGCCTTTGTCTTCCAGGTTTTCTTCTAGCTCCTCTTGGATACCATTCTGTTATTTTCTTAGTCCATCTGTCATCATGTCTTCGAGCTATGTGTCCTGCCCAAGACCATTTTAGTTCTTTAGTTTTGATAAGAATGTCCTTTACTTGAGTTTGCTGCCTAATCCATGTGTTTCTCTTCTTATCTAACAGTCTGATTCCCAATATAATTCGTTCCATTCTTCGCTGTGTAGTTCTCAGCTTCTCTTCCATTCTTTTGGTGAGTGCCCAAGTTTCACTTCCATAAGTCATGATGGGGAGTATACATTGGTTCATTATTTTATGTTTCAGACAAACCGGGATATTGCTCTTCAGTATGTGACTATATTTCCTGAATGCTATCCATCCAAAATTTATTCTTCTCTTGACTTCCAGCCATTTATCATTATTACAGTTAATAACTTGTCCCACATAAGTATACGACTCCACCTTTTCAATTACTGCTCTTTCAATCATTATTTCCCTTTCTGTGGCATACATGTTCATCATTACTTTTGTTTTAGCCATATTCATCTTTAGTCCAAAATCCTTACTAACTGAGCATAACTGATTAAGATTTTCCTCTAATTCTTTGGGATCGTGGCTTATGACCACAATGTCATCTGCAAATCGTAAACTGTTTAGGTACTCTCCGTTCACATTGACTCCTTTCTGTGACCAGTCTAATCTTCTGAAAGCTTCCTCAAGGGCAGCAGTAAACAGTGCAAGCAGTAACCAGTAAACGGAGATATTGTGTCTCCTTGTCGGACTCCTTTCTCCATTTAATTTCCTATGTCTTTGTCTAGTCTAATAAAGGAGATAGCACTCTCATATATTTTCTTCAAAATCATAATATATGGGGTATCTATGCCTTGTATTTGCAGTGCCCGAAACACTGCCTTATGCTGAATGGAGTCAAATACCTTTTCAAAATCCACAAATAGACAAAATCTATAATCCACAAATAAGCCGCAAAAGTAGAGGTATATGATGCAAGAAAGCAAGCTTATGCAGCATCAGCCAAAATAAAAAAAAAAAAAAAATAAACCCTCCCATTTCACCCCTCCATTTGTTCCAAATGCCTGTCCAGCTCAGCCTTAAATTTATTTAGGCTGTTAACTACCACAACAAAAGATGGAAGCCTGTTCCACTACCCACGGGCTAAAGGCAAATTTCCACACATCTATTCTACAACTATCTTTCCTCAATTTTGAACTGTACCCCCTCCGGTTCTTAGTCTGAACAAGAGGAAGAATCCCATCAGCATTCAGCTTGTTCAACCCATTCAATGCCTTATACACCTCAATCAGATCACCTCGCAGGTGCCTACTCTCCAGGTGCTGCAATTTGCAGAACTTAACCTTTCTTGGTAAGAAGACCCCTTTGTTCCGCTCACCAATCTTGTTGCCCTTCTTTGTACTCATTCTGGCAACTCTAGATCCTTCCTAAAATGAGGCCTCCAGACCTGTACACAATACTCTAGGTGTGGCCTGACCACCCTTGGCCTCACTTTATATACATGTAAGAAAAGAAAGGAAAAAACTGACCCGAGTAAATAATACGAAGGTCTTTGAGATAACAGAAGAGCAGAAAAAGCAGTACGTACTGGAATTTAGGAATAAGTTTGAGCTTCTGCAGCTTTCAGGACCAAGATAACAAATGAGGAATACAACAATTTTGTGAAAGTGATCAAGCCCAAGAAAATTTGGATTTATTTTGGATTTTCTTTGGACAAAGGACTTAAATCAGCAGTCATGAGCAGTAATACAGAAAGACAAATGATACTCATTAGTGTTCTTGGCTTCATTTAATTACATTAGTGAAGGAGTTCAAGAACAGGTTCACTGGATTCCTGTCATATCATAATCAACAAAATTCTGCAATGTTTCTGCTTTACAACAGTACACTATCTTTGAGACATTCCCATGCAAAAAAGTCTAGGAAATGAAGTCCAGGCCTTGAAGAGTTTTCAAAAGTATCTCCCCCCCCCCACCACCACCACCTCCAATCTATCAACTGTTCAGGAAATTCAATATCCAGATTATTATGGCCATCAGAGTAAAAATGTGGAGGTATACAACCAAAAGTATACCAATGTATTTCAAAAAGCTCTTCTTACTACAGGATCTGTATCACTCATTAACAATTAAAATTAACTCAACCCAGCAGCAAAATCATTGAATCTATATGGCCTAATTATCTTAAAGAAGACTAGATAGATACCCGAGTGAGGCAGGAGTAAAACTCATTTAATATATAATTTTTTTCTCTGGCCAGTGCAGCAAGAGCCCAGGGGTTCCTAACACCACATGGCTAATACTAATATTAAAAAAAATTACTATTTGAAGTTTAAAAGAATAACAATGTACATAAATCTGACTCATTCATAGTAGTTAATAAGAAATTTAGAATACTAATCTCCCATTATACTGAACTATTACACAGAACTGCCCATACAGTTCCATTAATGTCTCAATAACTTACCTAACCTAGTTCTGTGTGTGTAAGTAATGTGACGAAAATGACTGATGGACTGACCTTAAGCTGTATCTATAGTCACGTACGTTCTGGATTGTTGGAAATATTACTAAAAACTTTTAAGAGAGGCAAAACCAGTGAAAAAAAATTCCCAAATTTACTGAATATTGTGAGTTTCATAGTTTAATCTCTGCATAAGCTACTTTCTTGAATAGACTATTTTGTTACTTCCAGAAATTTGTCTAACAATGCATGAATTATAAACATTACAATTTAATGAGAAATTACCTTGAGCATGATCTATTTCTTGGTATATAATTTTTGCTTTTCTGTGGAAAATAAGCAGGGCTCTGAACAGGGAAAGGCATAAAACAATCCCCAATAGATCCTGATGACTTTTCTTTATCAGAGATTTCACTAGTGATAAAAATATATACATTTTAATTTAAAAAAAAAAAAAAAAAAAATGCTGCGTGTGCCAAGCACATGCAGTAGATGGTTTTATGTGAAACATCCTTCACATTTCTTTCAGGTATTTTGATTTGTATATACAGTAATACCCCGAAGTTACGCGATAGGTGGGTCCGACGAAAATCGCATAAGTCGAATTCGCGTAAGTCGGGGTACAACTTTGCATATAAATACATATAAATTTTGCTTAATTGGGACCAAAGACTAACAAAAACACTAGTTTAGAAGAAAAATATTAATAAAATTGCAGTTCTTTATACATATTAATACAAAATATGTATTAAAAAAACAAATTATGTATAAAAAAAACAAAAACAAATACAAAATATGTATTAAAAAAAACAAATGACTTACGTAAAACGGTTATTTCGATGTCGATGGCTTCAAAAAATCTAACAAATTCGTCTGACGACACAGCGCCTTCTTTTTTTCACGCAGAATTTCTTCGTAGCAAGCTAATAATTTTTTTATTCCTTGCTTTGTAGCTATAACGCGTTCTTCGTTGGAGTCTATGTTTTCTAAAATTTTTACGCCCTTTACAATTGAGCCCTTTTCAATTTTCAACCTGTCAAGTTTGCAATTGTCATGTGCTTTTTGCCGTTGCTTCATTTAGGCCTGTAGCACGTGCAATATCACATGGTCTTTCATTTTGCTCAAAGCGTTTCGCAATTTCATATTTTTTCTCTATCGACAGAGGTGGACTGGCCATAAGCCTTACCGGGGAAACCCCGGTGGGCCAGTGTGATTTTGGCCATAAACCATAGTATGAGGCCACTATAAATTTTCCCGGGTAAGAATTTTTGACCCAGTCCGCCTCTGTTTATCGATAATTGCTTTTCTTTTTCTCTCTGAATCTGCAGTGTCTTCACCAGGACACTTCCTTTTCACACCTTTTAATTAAGAATTTTACTCATTTTTAGGGAATAAAGCACAATTACAAAACGAGGAGGCACGCTTGATACGCATAAACAAAGCTGCGCGCATGTAGCAACTGAATAAACAACACCATAAAGTCAGAGATACACTATTAACACCTCACATTTCTAGGGGTTACTACCATAAAACAATAAAAATCCAGTTGCGTTTCTGCTAGTGGAATCTGTTATAAACTGGTAGTAAAGTCGATCTAATTGCATTTGCGATTATACCGATAGCTGGAATTGTGTTGGTTTTTACGTTATTATGGTGAAATGTGTTTCCCCTTCACTGATATAAAAAACATAAAAGCAGCAAAGTTGAATTTTGTTCATCTTTCGCTCTCATTCTCCGCCGTCGCACCGTATATCGATAACATATGAAAAACGACCTTGAAGATAGTGGGCGGCAGCGTTGCCAAACGAAAAAAATCAAGAACCGCGTAACTCCGAGTTCGCGTAAGTCGGGGTAGCGTAAGTCGGGGTATTACTGTATTGATTACAAAATAATAATGGAATGTAGCAAAAATGCAGATGAAAGAAGAAATTGTTGACAAATATTTTATTGTTGCATTCATACTGTTCAACAAATGGCAACAACAAAATAGAACTGGCTTGGATCTTGCACCTCTAGTGGAAGCCACATATAACATCGCTTCCATGATGCATTTTTTGTGACTGATCAGATTTACTCGATTGTAACTAACCCCCAAGGATGTTTCACATCAATAAATATCAGTTTATCAGACAATAAATGGGAAACAATATTACCAATCAACCTTGAACATGGCACAAGCCAGAAGAGGTTTACACAGAGGGCTAAAGATTACATAAATAAGCACATATTAAATACAGAAAATATATAAATAATGCATGTCATAACAACACAACTTCAAAAATTAATGTACAAAATATAACAAGCACATCATACAAAAAAAAAAGGTATAATAATACAATATAGATGATAATCCTAATGTACACTTCAAGATACCACAAAGTAAAAGATAGCAATCAACAAGACTCTAAAAAATTAAGAAGACTGATAATGTACTAATATTAGGAGAACAAGATAAGCTTAATAATAATATACAGTCTGTCCTCGTATGGCACGATAGTTGTGTTCCTAGAAACTCTCGTGCAATGTAAAATCGTGCAATATAAACAACAGACCCTATGGGAAAAGTGGGGTTAGGTGCCGACCACCCAAGATTGAACACACATTTGGAACCAAAACATTACCAAATACAATAAATAATCGGGTAATTCTAATCGTTATAAAAAATAATATATTTTTTTTATTTTTATTATACAATAAATAATAAAAAATATTTATTTTTATTATATTATAAAAAAGTATTTTTTACGAATAAAATACGTATTTTATTCGTAAAAAATTTATTATATTAAATAAAATAGTCGTAATAAAATACTTACGTATTTTATAATACGTAAGTTGTTGTTTGTTTTTTTGGAGCATTAGCAACTAAGACCATATTGCTCCGGGATATGCGGTGGTCATTCCCTGACCTTTCCGCATCCTCCATATTTGGTGGTGACGGGCTCGAACCCCGGTCTAATCAAGAAGTGTGTGCTACGCACTGCTGCTCCTTCCCACCTGGCTATGGAGGCGCCATAATACGTAAGTATAAATTATAATACGTAAGTCGTAATAAAATGCTTGCATATTTTATTACGTAATAAAATATTGCTACTGCTTTTGCTTCTATCGTAAGCAAACTTGTTTTTTGTTTGATTTTCTATCCAAACAGATGATAGCTGTTCCATCTCTTCCAATTCTTGTGTCTTAATCTAATGGATTTTAATTACACTTTGAGTTGTTCCCGCTATGAAAGTTTTTTATTTTCTCCGCATTCTTTGTAATTCTCAGCGTTGCCTCATTTAGGTCTGTAGCATGTGCAATATCACATGGTCTTTCATTTCGCTCAAAGCGTTTCACAATTTCATATTTTTTTTCTCTATCGACAGAGGCGGACTGGCCATAAGCCTTACCCGGGAAATCCCGGTGTGATTTTGGCCATAAACTGTAGTATGAGGCCACTATAAATTTTCCCGGGTAAGAATTTTTGATCCAGTCCACCTCTGTTTATCGATATGGCTTTTCTTTTTCTCTCTGAATCTGTAGTGTCTTCACCAGGACGCTTTCTTTTCACACCTTTTAAGCATTTTACTCATTTTTAGGGAATAAAGCACAATTACAAAACGAGGAGGCACCCTTAATACACATAAACAAAGCTGCGCGCGTATAGCAACTGAATAAACAACACGGTAAAGGCCGAGATACGCTATTAACACCTCACATTTTACTAAAGCACATTTCTGAGGGTTACTACCATAAAACAATAAAAACAATTTCCAGTTGCGTTTCTGCTAGTGGAATCTGTTATAAACTGGTAGTAAATTCCATCTAATTGCATTTGCGATTATACCGATAGCTGGAATTGTGTTAGTTTTCACGTTATTATGGTGAAATGTGTCTCCCCTTTACTGATATAAAACATAAATACATTTTCAGAATCTTCTTCATTCCTGTCGTGTTGCGTTCGGTTGGGGTGATTTCGCATTTGACTGCCATTTCTTGTAAATACAAAGGCGAATCGTGCATAAGCGAATTCGGTTCGTGCTATATAAGATGACATTCCCCTATTTATAAATCATGTATGATCGAATTCGTGTAATGTAAACACGTGTTATACGAGGACCGACTGTACCTATAAGTATTTTTAAAATAAATGCAAATTTAAGTAAATTTCTAGCTTATTTATTAGTTTAATGGAAGGAAGAGGAAAGAACCTAAAAGGGAAATTCCATTAATTTCATTATATAATTACGGTATAGTTTAGGGCTAAAGCCTCAGGTTACGTAAATAGTTTAACTAATGTACAAGCTAGTGCATTTGCATTATTTCTTTACATAGGCAACTACACAAGTATTTATAAATTGGCATCATTAAGTATATCTCATATTGTGAATACCTTAACGAGTTGCCATGATATTGCACTAACTTGAATAAGTAAAGCTTCACCACAGGAGAAGACTATTGTTACTTATTCTCAGCGAATACCATCACCCAGATGGTACCATTGCGGAGCTTATTGGCTCCTCATCAGTGGGTGGGTGGGCAGGTATCTTGGTGTTGAAATGATGACAACCCAGTTGCGAAGCATAAATCCACAATTAGTATTAGTAATGGTCGCATGGTGCAAGAAAGCTTATGGCTTATGCTGCACCAGCCAAAAAAAAAATCCGAACAAAACAATGATAAAAACAAAAAAATAAATAAATAATAATAAATAAAAAAAAAAGGAAATTAAACCTATCATCCTATGCGCTTCCCTTACCCGAAAGTACTATCCACATGACCTTTCAATTTCCCCAAACTGTCGGCCTCTACCACCCATGAAGGCAATATATTCCAGTAATTTATAACTCGCTGGCTAAAATAAAACTTCCTGCAGTCCAATCTAAACATTTCCCCCCGTAACTTGAATTTATGTCCCCTAGTTCTCGCATCATTTATAATCTTGAAAATTTCATCCTCATTCATTTTACTGATGCCTCTCAGAGCCTTAAATACCTCAATCAAATCTCCTCTAAGGTGTCTAGTTTCCAAACTCTGCAACCCACATATTCGAAGTCTTTCTTCATAAGGACGCCCTTTTGCCGATCTCACCAGGCGAGTTACCCTTCTTTGCACCCTTTCAAGAAGCTCGATGTCTTTCTTTAGGTGCGGTCTCCATACTTGAACACAGTATTCCAAGTGTGGTCTAACATAAGCCTTGTATCATGGGATTCTCACGTCCCTATCTCTACTTGCAAAAGTTCGATAGATCATCGATAGAACACCATGGGCCTTACCTGCAACCTGTTTACAATACTCAGAGAATTTCATGTCTGACCGTATCGTAACACCCAAATCCCTTTCCTCCAGTACTGGGTTTAGTTGAACTCCACCAAGTGAATAAGTTATTTTGGGATTACTGTTTCCCAGGTGTAATACCTTACACTTTGTTGGATTAAAGCATAGCTGCCATTTTTCTGACCATTCCTGAAGTCTATCTAGGTCACTCTGAAGAAGCTCAGCTTGACAGTAATCATTAACAACTCTACCAATTTTAACATCATCTGCAAATTTAGACATCACGCCCTCTATCCCTTCATCAATGTTGTTTATGAAAATTAAAAACAAAAGTGGTCCTAATACTGATCCTTGGGGAACCCCACTTCTTACATCAACCCAATCTGAGGAATAGCCATTTATCACAACCCTCTGCCTCCTGCCCAGAAGCCATCCTTCTATCCATCTAAGGATTTTCAAAGTGATTCCAACCTGTTCCAGCTTATAAAGCAACCGCTAATGTGGGATTGAGTCAAAAGCTTTGCTGAAATCTAAATAAACAATGTCGAAATTATTCCCTAAATCCAGCTCGTGAGTGACCCTTTCGAAATAGCGAACCAGATTTGTTAAACATGATTTTCCCTTTACAAAACCATGCTGAGTATCCATGAGAATTTCAATTCGATCCAAATGATCCTGAATTCCAGCATTGATCACTGCCTCCATGATTTTCCCTACTACTGAAGTCAGACTGACAGGTCAATAATTTCCAACTTCACTCTTAGCGCCACCCTTATGTATGCGAGATACATTTGCACTTTTCCAGTCCAAGGGAATCTCCCCAGAGTCTAGTGATGCTCGCATAATTAGCCTCAATGGTTCAATGCACTCGCTTGCCGCCTCCCTTAAGATTATAGAGTATATTCCATCAACTCCAGGAGCCTTACTGGTCTTTAGGCTCGAAAGTTTTTTCATTAAATAATCTTGCGAAATTTCAATATCATTAATTACATATTTTTCAACTTCGCTCCCACAATTTCCCACAAAAGGTTTTTCAGTTGTAAATATCAATGCAAAATAACTGTTGAGTTCAACTGCAACGGCACCTGGTGTATTTAATACTATCCCCTTTCTGTTACGTAAAGGTCCGATCTGGTTTGTCCTGCTCTTCTTGGCATTTATATATGTGAAGAATTCTTTATCCCCCCCCCTCTCTGCTCTGTTTGCTAGTGATTTCCTCATAAACTACCCAGTTAATAGAGGCCATGTAGTACCTTAAGGCATCGTAATTTCCTTTTCTGAAATTAAAACCCATTCCTTTGCCTTTTACTTCTGCTACCTCTCTCGTCATCATCTACCGTAGAACTCCGTGATCACTTCCTGCTACTGGTTCCTCTACTGTCAGACTTGTTATGTCATCTGATTCATTTGTGATGATGAGGTCTAGGATATTCTTTTCTCTAGTACTTTCCCTGATATGTTGATACAAATAACTGTCATCTAGTTGATTTAAAAATTTTGTTCCCCATGTCGAGTTTCCTTCCCATTTACTCCAATCAATTAGAGGCAAATGGAAATCACCCATAATAAGGCATTGACGCTTACTTGCCCATTCCATTTGCATGAAGAGGCTTTTGTCATAATCTTCACAATCACCTGGTCTGTAGATTACTCCTACTCGCATTATACCTTTCTTTTCAACTATTTCACACCATAGACTCTATACTAGCATGTAAAATGTCTGAATCCAGGAAAGCTATCATCGCACTCAGGCTGCTTCTGATAAGAAGCATTACTCCACCACCCCTTCTATCTACCCTATCCTTCCTAAATACATTATACAAGCCGTACTGAAACTCATCATCCCCAATTTCCGGGTGGCACCACGTCTCTGTAAGCCCTATTATGTCCGCATTACTTGTTTTAACCAGCAGTTCGAATTCGCTCAATTTATTGAAGACACTTCTAACGTTACTGTATAAACAATTAAGATTTACTGTTCTTGTATATTTAACAACCCTAACACAACCCTTGAAGTTTTTTAGGCTCTCTTCCCTGATATTAGCTACCCGCTCACGTGAAACGTTTCTGCCCCCAGAACATCTAGATAATATGTCCAGTTGGGGTAACAGATAAGAACTCTTAAGGTATGTGCAAGAGTTACTTTCACCAATATTATCAGATAAACGCGTGTCAGTATTACCCACATCCCCCCTAACTAGCAGTTTCCCTGAACCTTTAAGGTATCCTCAATAATACTGGCAAAAACTTTTGCACCACCTTTGTTTAAGTGTATCCCGTCTCAACAAAACAAATTCCTTCTACCTGCGAGTGTGGGCCATGCTGATAGAAATTTCCCCCCTAAAGCCTTGCAGATTCCTTCAAGTCTTGAGTTAATCCACAAGGCTCTTAACATATAATCCCTCCTATCGTGTCTGGGCAGAATTGCAGACACAATAGATATTATGGCCTAGCTCCCGACATTTCCTCAGCATGGTCCTGTATTTTTCCAACAAATCGTCAGATCGTGTATGTTTAATATCATTAGTCCCCACATGAATAATAATATTTTCTTTACCCCCTTTAAAATTTGACAATCTGTTGGTGACATCATCAATAGTTGCTCCCGGCAGACATACCCTGGTTCTGCTCCACCTATCCTTATTACAAAAAATATTCCCCATTTTCCTGACAATGGAGTCTCCTAATAAAACAATGTCCTTTTTAACCAGAGTAGTTTGCGCTTGGTTTTTCTGTTTTGAGGCTCGAATCGGGTGTGCATCACTTGGTAGATTGCTGGAGTTTTGAGTCCCTGACGAGCTCCCAGATGCATTATTCTTGAGGGCACAAACACCTGTTTATTCAGGGACTCAAATTGTTCCATCAGTGCACCAAATTGTAATTTAAGATCGGTGCACTCCTTACATCGATCACAAAGAAAAGCATCCCCAGGTGAGGTAGGATTAGTCACCAGGACGACCCTGGAAAACATTCCACAGGTTCCACAACGGATTAAATCATGACTCACCCATAAATCGCCATTGGCTATTTCCGTGTGAGTCATGATACCCTGTGACGTGTTTACGGCAGATCTTGTAACTACCATTATAAAATTAAATAATTATCAATGAAAGTTAACTTTAAAAAATTATATCTATAATATTATTGAAATCAAACTATTACAGGAAAACCTATAACAAAATAATCCAACAATATCTAAATAAATCAAATATTTAAAAGCACTATCCAAAAGTAAACCACTTAACTGAGGAGCCCTGACTAAGCGCGCCCGCTCACCTCGAATGCAAACACTGAACTGCCAATATGAGAGATGCCTCATTTTATACTTCACAACTGGGATGTCATCATTGCAACACCAAGATACCTGCCCACACACTGATGAGGAGCCAAAAAGCTCCGAAACGGTGCCATCTGGGTGATGGTATTCGCTGAGAATAAGTAACAATAGTCTTCTCCTATGGTGAAGCTTTACTTATTCGAGGTAGTACAATATCATTGCAACTTGTTGTGAAGGTATTCACAACATGAGATATACTTAATGATGCCAATTTATAACTACTTATGTAGTTGGCTATGTACAGAAATGATGCAAATGGACTAACTTGTACATTAGTTAAAATATTTACCTAACCTGAGGCATGTTGTTTTTGTTGTTTTGGTTTTTAGGAGCATTGGCAACTAAGGCCATATTGCTCCAGGGATATGCGGTGGTCATTCCATGACCTTTCCGCATCCTCCGTATTTGGTGGTCATGGGCTCGAACCTCGGTCTAATTAAGAAGCGTGTGCTACACACTGCTGCTCCTGCCCACCTGGCTACGGACCTGAGGCTTTAGCCCTAAACTATACCGTAATCTAAATTACTCCACACTATCAGGCATCTCTCATATTGGGGATTTATACTTCACAACTGGGTTGTCATCATTGCAACACCATGGTACCTGCTCACCCACTGATGAGGAGCCAATAAGCTCCGAAACAGTGCCGTCTGGGTAATGGTATCTGCTGAGAATAAGTAACAATAGTCTTCTCCTATGGTGAAGCATTACTTATTCAAGTTAGTGCAATATCATGGCAACTCGTTAAGGTATTCACAATATGAGATATACTTAATGATGCCAATTTATAAATACTTGTGTAGTTGACTATGTACAGAAATGATGCAAATGCACTAACTTGTATATTCATTATGTAATTTAAAATCAACCCCAGGGGCTCAACATCTGGTTAGTATGGGCTTGACACACCCAGGGCCTGAGCTGGACATCATTCTTCTTTTTCTTGGTGATTCCATTCTACATCTCTCTCTCTCTCTCTGGGTAATTCAGGAAAAAAAAAATTTTTTTTTTTTTTTTTGGCTGGTGCAGAATAAGCCTCAGGCTTCCGTGCACCATATGACTAATGATGAAAATAATGATAATAATTAGATAGTGGAATTAACTAAGGTTTTGCTCTTGTATTTCTTTGGGGAGGGGGTATATGTGTCATACCATCTTGTTTCTCAGAGAAGGGGTATCCCATTCTAAGCTGTATTAATTTTAAAAAATTAATTCTGCACTCTAGCTTGAATAATTTTGCCTGTGCTCATATATACAGGCATACCTCGGTTAACGTTACCTCTGATAACGAAGCTTCGATATAACGAAGTCGGCAATTTCAAGCCCCATTTAACATAAAAAAAAAATATTCCAGTTTAATCACCTGAAATCTAAACAAACTGAAGAAATTACGGAAACCTTTGGGGCTTCTCGTGGTTGGTTCGAGAAATTTAAAAAAACGGGCCAGGATTCATAGTGTAAAATTAACAGGAGAAGCTGCAAATAAGTTTCCAGGAAAACTAAAGGAAATAATTGAACGTGAAAATTTTCCATATTTGGTGTTCAATGTTGACGAAAGCGGTTTGTTCTGGAAACGGCTACCAACAAAAAGCTTCATTTCTATTGAAGAAAAATCAGCTGCTGGGTTCAAAGCAGCCAAAGACCGTTTAACGTTACTCTTTGGATCAAATGCCTCTGGCGATTATAAATTAAAATTGTTATTAGTTTACCATTCAGAAAATACGAGGGCGTTAAAAGGTAACATAAAAATGAATTTACCTGTAATATGGAAAGCAAATAGAAAAGCGTGGGTTACCAAGGAGTTATTTACTGATTGGTTTGTTAACCACTTTTGTCCTGAAGTAAAACGGTATTGTCAAAAAAAAAAAAACTTTGAAGAAAAAGCTCTTTTGTTGTTAGACAATGCTCCGGGACATCCTACTGATCTTAACACGTTGGACACATGCATCCCTGTCAAAGTTGTGTTTCTTCCAGCAAACACAACTTCCCTGATTCAACCATTGGATCAGGGAGTAATAGCATCATTTAAAGCTTATTATCTGCGTCGAACATTAAGCAGTTTAACTGAACTAGAGCATAAAGAGGAAATGACAGTTAAAACTTTTTTTGGAAAAACTACACCATTAAAAACGCAATTGAAAACATTGATAGTTCTTGGAAAGAAGTCACTAAGAAATGCTTAAATGGAGTTTGGCGCAAAATATGGCAAAATAAGTTTGGCCCAGAAGTTGTACTAGAAGAAGAAAATAACATCCAAGAAATTAGAAATGAAGTTATCAAGATGGCTCAATCAATAGGTTTCGAAAATGTCGATGAAGAGGATGTTAGAAATTTATTGAATGCAGATGTTTTTTTAATGGAAGATTTAGAAAACCTTGTTAGCAACGAAGACAAAGTTAATGAAGACGAAGTTAAAGAAGTTCCTGCCGAAAAAGTGTTAACAACCAAAGATTTAAAAAGGTGCTTAAATGACATTGAAAACGTTTTAAATTTTTTTAGTGAAAATGATCCTGATTTAGGAAGAAGTGTTATTGTTAAGCGATCAGTGTTAAATGCAATAACTCCGTACAGGCAATTGCTAAATGAAAGAGAAAAAGAGCATAAACATCAACTTTAGACTCGTATTTTAAAATGTGATTTCACTTTGTATGTAAGTTGACTGTTTATTTAATAAAACTTTTCTTTGTTCGGAAAAAAAGCTTTTCATTTTCTTTACGTAGGAACGTATCCCTATTCTGGCCATAGTATTTTTACCTCTGAAAACGAAGTTTCGCTTAACGAAGTAATTTCGTAGAACGCATCCTATTCGTTATTCGAGGTATGCCTGTACTATTAATTTGATTTCTAAATCAGAGGATATTTAAATCAGCAGCTGACCACAAGTACATACCACACAAAATTTCAGTGAAAATGTGAGGTTTAACATATTTTTTACTTGAGGAACAGAGGCGTATTAATAAAGGCATATGATGAAAGAAAGAAAGAAAGAAAGAAAGTTTATACATCTGTCAAAAAAAAAAATTACGATTTCACTCATCCATTCGCTCTAAAACTTTGTCCAGTTTCTTGAATTTATTTAGGCTATCAACTTCCACAATGATAGATGGAAGTTTTTTTTACAACTATCAACTACCTGCTGGCAAAAGGAAAATTTCAACACATCTCTTCTACAACTGTCTTTCTTCAATTTGAACTGAAGAAAGACAGTTCTAGAATTGGTCAGGCAAGACTTTCCCTTAACAAAACTATGCTGTGTCCGAGCTATGACTGAAGTCTTGTCTGGATGATCCTGCAGTGCTTCTTTAACCAGGGCCTCCATTAATTTTCCTGGAACAGAAGTTAAACTCACAGGTCTATAATTGCTTGTGTCAGCCTTTGATCCTCCTTTGTGAATTGGGGCCACATTTGCACATCTCCTGTCTATGGGTACCTCCCCTGAGTCCAAAGAAGCTCTCATAATTATGGCTAAGTGTTTGCTTACTTCCTTTGCTGCCTCCTTTAATATAACTGGATAGATCCCATCCACCTCAGGCCTTTTTTCTTTATCCTCAACAATTTCTCCTCCACTTTCCTTTCAGTTATTACAAAATCATCTAGCTAACTGCCAGAGTTTACTTCACCTCTGGCATTTCCCTTACTGAATAACTCCTCATGAGTGAATGTAGATGCAAAATACTCGTTTAGTTTGTTAGCCATGTGAGCAGGATCCTCAACTGTTGAACCATCAATATCCAGTGGATCAATCTGATTCATCCCTTTCCTTCTAGAGTTTACATAGGTAAAGAACTCTTTTCTGTTTTTCTTTGCATCCTTTGCCAAGGATTTCTCATAATCTGCCTTTGCCTGCCTAATCTCCTTTGTGACTTGGTTACAGACCAGCTTATATCAATCATAGGCTTCCAATGTCACCCATTAATTTATACGTATCCCCTGCATTTTTCTTCTCTGCCATATGTCTCATTAGTTCATCTGACATCCATTTAGGCCTAAACCTTGAACAATATATCTTAGTTGATATGTAAAGCCTAGTACTGCCAAGATAAGTTCTTTGAATTCTTCCCATTTTGAATTTGCTGTTGGTAACATCATCAGTTGGTCCCAATGTATAGAATTTAAATACTGCCTCAGACCATCATAGTCGCCTCTACAAAAGCAAAAACCCTTTCCTTTATTCCTGATGGTAGTTACCTCTTTGAGTAAATCCCACTTCAGCACACTGTGATCACTGCCACCTAGTGGTTCCTTTATCTGCAGATTCTTAATGCATGAAGAATCACTACTGATAATCATATCAAGAGTATTACTCCCTCTAGTTGTCTCCCGAACATGCTGATGTAGAAAACAATCATCCAATAAATCCACAAAAACTTTGCTAGTGTGTGAGTGACCAACCCACAAATTCCAGTTAATATCTGGGAAATTAAAATCCCCCCATTATAAGACACTCTGATTTACTGGCACACTAATTCCCTGTACAGTTTCTTATTATACTCATCACAGAGTCATTAGGCCTATAGCACACTCCTACTCTCAATTTTGATCTCCCAATGCTTAGGTCACACCAAACTGACTCAACACTGCACTGTCCAGCGATGTCGACTGGCTGCACTTCCTTGGATTTTATGTGTTTCTTAACTAACAGCATAACCCCTCTCCCTTCCACATTGTCCTCCCCAAATTCCAGTTCTGCATTCCTTATATAAACGTGATACAACATCTCTGATATCCCATCAATATCTGCCTTTGATGTTTTGAGCAATACCTCAAAACCTTTCTCTGTACTGATTCTAGCAACCCTTCATCCTTCTAAATTGAGGCCCCCAGACCTGTACAGTCCTTAATTCATGGCCTGACCACTGCCTTATACAAAGGGATAATCACCTGCCTTTCCCTACTAGCAAAATTCCTGCATATCATTGAACACCAAAACAGCATGAATTACTCTTGTACTACAACTGTCTGCACTGCTCAGAAAACTTCATATCTGACAGCAGAATTAGTCTTTTTCATTTTCTATCATCCTGAGTGTAGTGCCACACAGTTGGTACTAAACTCGGGGGTTACTGCTACCCATAAGCAGTACTTTTCATTTGTCAATGTTAAACTGCATGGCCGCTTCTCAGCACATCTGCCCAACTTTTCTAGATCCTGGCCATTAACAACCCGGTCAACAGTTGTATCATCTACAAAATTGGACCTTAATATCATTATGAACATCATGAATGAACATACATACACAATACCAAACTCCGGGAAACTCCACTAATAACATTAGTCCACAAGGGGCATTGTCCACTGATTAGCACTCTGTCTTCTCCTACTCAATCATCCTTTTATCCATTTACACATCTCCAGTCAGTGGGGACCTCCCCTGAGTCCAAGGATGCTCTCATAATTATGGCTAAGGGTTTGCTTACTTCCTTTGCCGCCTCTTTTAATATAACTGGATAGATTCCATTTACCCCACGAGCCTTTCTTACGTTTAATTTCAACAATTTCTCCTCCACTTTGCTCTAAGTTATCACAAAAACATTTAGCTCATTGTTAGAGTTTAATTAGCCTCTGTCCTCCACTTCCTAACAGAAGTCCTCATGGTGAACATAGATGCACACAATACTCGTTCAGTTTGTCAGCTATCGGAGTAGAATCATCAACAGTCAAACCATCGATATCAAGTGGACCAATGTGAGTCATCCCCTCATTCTAGAAGTTATATAAGTAAAGAACTCTTTGCTGTTTTTCTTTGCATCCTTTGCAAAGATTTCTCGTAATCTGCTTTCTCCTTGTGACTTGGATTACAGAATAGCTCATATCTACCACAGGCTTCTATGTCGCCTGATAATTTATATACATCCCATGCATTTTCTTCTCTGCCACGAGTCTTTTTAATTTGTCTGACAACTATTTAGGCCTAAATCTTGAACAGTATTTCTTAATTGGTATGAAGAGCAAAGTAGGTTCCTAGATTAATCCATTAATGCTTCCAATTTAGAATTTTCTGTTAATAACATCATCAGTTGGTTCCACTGTATAGAATTTAAAATATCTTTGAGACCACTGTAGTCATCTTTACGAAAGCAAAAACCCTTCCTTTTACCCCTGATGGCAGTTAAATTTAAGTAAATCCAACATCAGTACACTGTGATCACTGCTACTTAGTGGTTCCTTTATCTGTAAATTCTTAATGCATGAATAATCTACTGACCATCAGATCAAGAGCATTGCTCCATCTTGTTGCCTCTCGAACATGCTGCTGTAGAAAACAATCATCCAATAAAGCCACAAAATTCTTGCTAGTGTACGAGTGACCAACCCACAAATTCTAGTCAATATCTGGGAAGTTAAAATCTCCCATAATAAGACATTTTGATTTACTTGTCCACTATTTCTCTGTACAATTGTTCACTGTACTCATCAGGCCTATAACAAAGTCCTACTCCCATTTTTGCTTTCCCAGTGCTTATGTCACACCAAGTTGACTCAACATAGCACTGTCCATCTATGTCACAACTGGATGCACTACCTTAGATTTTGTGTTCCTTAACTAACAGCATAATCCCTCCTCCCTTCCTATCTTTTCTGTAAATATTGTAATCCCCAAATTCCACTTCTGCACTGCTTATATCTCTGTGACACCAAGTCTGATCTCTCAACAGTATCTGACTTTGATATCTTGATTTCAAATGCATCAAATTTATTTACTATACTCCTAGCACTGGTGTACATGCAAGTATACAATGCACCTGTTCTTACTCTTAGTTACCCTAACACAGTCCATGTACTTACTTGTTCCATGATGACTCCCACCAGTCCTTGAAATCCTCAGAACCTTGCTTTCCAGGCTGTTGCTCATTCTAATAGAAGCAGTGCAAGAATCATTGTCACCTCTGCCTGCAGCTACTTTTAACCTTTTAGTCTGTGAATCCCCCCCCCCAAGCTAGCAGTTTACGAACCAACCTAACACTGCCTCAATAGCATTAGCATCAGTGGTTGGATCAGTTTTCGTTTAAGCAGCCATAGTGTGAAAACTGCACTACACTTAATATTGTTAAGATGGGATTTAGAGAGATGTTTTTCCTCAAAAACGATATTAAGATCTTTCTGAGTAGAAACTTTCTTTACAGACTGTGTAAATTAGGTGATAAAATAAAAGTGGGAATTTTTTTTTTTTTGAAAGTGTCAAAAGAGCAGATTTGTTTGGACTTTATATGGATTCTTTATATAGACAGCAGATTTGCTGTCTATATAAAGAATGCAATATTACATTCAGAGTTATTGCAGCCCAAGGTTAATAAAGTAAAAGTAACTGAAAAGCAAAAGGGTTTATTAAATTTCAGAAGTAAGCAGAAGATCACAGAGCATAATGGCATATCAAAATATTTAAAAGAAACATGAAACCACATATACACCACTATCACCAAAAGTAAAACAAAATTAAGTTTTCCATTGAACTAATGAACATAAAACAGAAATTCTAATGCTAATTTAATAGGTTCAAGAAATTAGTAAAACTATATTTTACCAAATTAGTTCCTAAAACACTTGCAACTCTTGGAGTAAGCAACTAACAAGTGAATAAAAGCCTTGTCAATCAATTCAGCTATGGAGAGAATGTGTACAGCTCAGGGATAGAATTTTTCTCAGTGCGGTCTGTGACTGTTGTTAGCAAGAAGACTGTTTTTACAGTGATGAGATACACTTAAATAGAAAGAGTGCAAGAATATTTGCTGATGCTATCGAGGCAGTACCAGGTGGATCACAAAACTGCTAGTTTGGGGGAATACACAGAATAATAGATTAACAATACAGGCAGGCAGAGATGAAAATGATTCCTGCATTGCTTCTGTTATGTTTGTTATTTGGTTTTTAGGAGCATTAGCAACTAAGGCCATATTGCTCCGGGGATATGCGGTGGTCATTGCCTGACCTTTCAGCATCCTCTGTATTTGGTGGTCATGGGCTCGAACCCCGGTCTAATCAAAAAAGCATGTGCTACGCACTGCTGCTCCTGCCCACTTGGCTATGGAGGCGCACTGCTTCTGCTGGAACATGCAGCACCCTAGAAAGCAAGGTGATGGGGATTTCAAATCCTGCTGTGAATCATCATCATTGAACAAGTAAATTCATGGGTTGTGTTGGAGTAACACAGAGTTAGAGTAATCAGGTGAATGTATACTTATACACCAATGCTAGGAGCATAGTAACTAAATTTGATGAATTTGAAGGACTGGTCAAGTCATCAAATGCAGACATTGAGGAGATATCAGAGACATGGTGTGACTCATATATAAGAGATGCAGAATTTTCATTTGGGGAGAAGAATGTGTACATCAGTAACAGACAGGATGAGGGAGGGTTACGCTCTTAGTTAAGAAGCACTTAAAATCTAACGCAGTGCATCCAGTCAACATGAGCGGCCAGTGCAATGCTGAGTCAGTTTAGTGTGGTATAATCACTAGGAAAGCAAAAACAAGAGTAGGATTGTATTATAGACCTAATGAGTCTGATTAGTACAACTATACAGAGAAACAGAGTGGGCCAGTAAATCAGAATGTCTTATAATGGGGGAATTTAACTTTCCAGATATTGACTGGAACTTGTGGGTTGCTCACAAGCAATTTGAATTAGGGTTGAACTTGAAAGTGTCTGCAATTCTGCCCAGACACGATAGGAGGGAGTATATGATGAGAGCCTTGTCGATCAATTCGGCCCTGGAGGGATTGTGCAAGGCTCAAGGGGTAGAATTTTTTTCAGCCTGGACTGTACTTGTTAACAGGAGAGATTGCTTCTACAGGGATGGGATACACTTAAATAGAAAGGGTGCAAGAATTTTTGCTGATGCTGTCCAGGCAGTGTTAGGTGGGTCGGAAAACTGCTAGTTGGGGGGGATACAAGGACTAATAGATTAACAGTAGCCACTGACAGAGGTGGAAGTGATTCTTGCATTGCTTCTATTCAAATGAGCAGAAGTCTGAAAAACAAGAAGCAGGATATTTCAGAGACTGCTGGTATTCATTGCGTTACAAGTAAACACATGGGTTGTGTTAGGGTAGCTAAGAATAGAAACAGGTGCATGTATACCTGCGTGTACACCA